>NC_089783.1:50361624-50416624 GCF_040412425.1 Macrobrachium rosenbergii | reverse complement strand
ATATATTGTACATATGTATATATTTTATATGTATAATTAAGCCAATGAAGGGTCAATGTTGTTCATAGTAGAAAACCAAGTTTCTGATAAAGGTCGAAAAATCCACTTTTTTCTCAAGAAGGCATTTTATACATATATACATACACATATATATACATATATATATGTATGTATATGTGTGTGTACGTATGTATGTATGAAATGCCTTTATGAAATGCCTTCTTGCGAAAAAAAGTGGATTTTTCGACCTTTATCAGAAACTTGGTTTCCTAACATGAACAACATTGACCCTCCATTGGCTTAATAGAGGCACCCTACATCTTAATACGTACACTACATCTTAATACGTACACCCATCCAAATATCCATACATACACGTAGTTTGCCATAAATGTAAACGAAACTATTTTACGAATGAATTCAAACATTCCCCAGCAAACCAGTCTTTCGTAAACTGTATTATTTGTTTCTTTCTTTTTCCTTTTCAGGGAACGTGGACATCGTGAATGGCAACCTGAAACTCATCCTCGGGCTGATATGGTCCCTCATCATGCACTATCAGATTGGGCAGTCGAAGTTCCCTCCGAAGAAGCTGATGTTGGCTTGGTTGAAGGTGAGGCGGAGAACTACTGAATTTTCTGTTGTCTTCCGTGTTCTAATTGGCTGGCATTGTGGTGATTCATTTTTGTACGACGTCTTCGGGAGAAACGAATATATTTTATATTGTCGTATATAACATAATGGTTATTTTATTGGTTGATTTTTATATATTCTTTAAGGATCAGGGCATCACTGATAAATGAAAGCTTGTGTATAGTGTGGCAAAGGCTTTTGAACACCGTAAGTCAAATGGTTTAAGGTTTTCTTTCGAATAGCGACACAGTTCAGTGTTGTTATCGGTTGGTACTTTTCCGCATCCGCCTAGAATATCGTGGGAGTATCTAATTCCGACGAAAGTTTGATATTTCGTCTTGATTCATCAGTTGGTGAGGCCCTCCCGTCGACCGCATTCGATCCAACAGATGGTCCCCATTTATTTGCCGGCAATGATTTACAGCTTTCGTGAATAACTTGTTTTATGTCTTACCTGATTTTGGATCGAGCATGGTTACGTTCTTCTCGTCTGTATTTTCAGTTCTTTGAAGATCTTAAGGCAACTCTCATTAAATACAAGCTCAGAAGTGCTGTTACCAATATTTTTCTGCGCATCTTGAAAAGCTCGGCCTGGAAAGTACAGCTAACAAAGTTATTCTCACAGAATAATCGATGGTTTTGTCAGGGATCGTAAAACTCTGGAGTAGGAAGAGTTATTTACGGTGTTGTAAAAGAAAAAGCTTTTTGTACTACCAGCTTTCACACAGAGGACTTCGAACCTTAATAACTCATTGTTAATTTTTTGCACCAGACGATTATCACGTGAAAGTGCTTCTTTAGAAGCGAATATCATCTAAGGCACTATAATATATATTTATATATATATATATATACATATATATATATATATATATATATATATATATATATATATATATATATATATATATATATATATATATATATATATATATATATATATATATATATATATATATAGATTTTTTATTTTTTTCGTATTTTTATATTTCTCATTTATGTTATTGTTATCTAAATCTTCAGTAGTATTATTTTGCCATTATTTTTCATAGAGGGGGGACACGTCCCCAGGTGCCACCCCCACTGGATCCGCTAGTACGTGACCTGGAATATATATAGTTCAGGTAACCTAAACTGCATCTCACAATTCTAAAAAACACCTGCTTGAACTCTATTGTCTGAACGCTTTTGTAGATAATAAATTGGAATTTTATATTGGTTTGGGAATTTGTTAGACCATCCTTCGTTTTAATTATGAAAGAAGTTTTTATTCCCGTCATGTATAGGGCTGGGTGTATAGTGTTTGTCATGTCCGGTGTCCTGTGTCCTCTGTTTTGTGATTAACCATTTGCGAAAATTCGTTTAAGATGCTTTCTTTAATCCTTGTACACAAGTATATTGTGAGAGAATTTCAACCGTGCCGAAATTTCATGACTTTGACCTTCCATATAAACCTGGCTTCACATTTCTTGATTTTGTGTCCAGCTTATTTTTTTTTTAAATGAAGGATTAATTTTTACAATTTTATATATAGACCCATCTTGGCACGAACACTATGTAAAAATTCGATTATATTGATCTTCCTTTTGAGCTTGCCTATACAGAAGCATATGGTCAGTGCCCTGTGCCCTCTACATTCAAATGAGACCTGGAGGGGTATTTAATTGGCTGCTGATGTCTCATCAGATAGATCTGTGCTATACTTAACCCCACCCCACCATCATCCCCATCTACCTGGAATAGTAAGGTCGTGTATCAGTGAAAATCTATTAGACCCTGAGCGAGATTTGAACTCAGAACCCACCGAGAGTCCGTACTGCCGACGAATCTATTGAGATACTACGACTATAAGTTTTTATCATATGGAGCACAACCAAGTGTGTTTAATAATAATAATAATAATAATATGGAATATACAAATACAATACACACAATCTAGATACACAAGGTAACATGATAAAAGTGATTCTCGGCAACTTCTGAAAGGTGGATTAAACTCCGTGATGTTGTGTCTAAGGAAAGGAACAAAAGACAATAACGAGGTTCTTCTGTACAGTCCCGAGGTGCTGTGTTGTGGCTGCAAAGGAAAAATATTGAAAATATGTTAGAAAATGTTAGAATGTGTGCTGTA
Source organism: Macrobrachium rosenbergii (assembly GCF_040412425.1). Lineage (NCBI taxonomy): Eukaryota > Metazoa > Arthropoda > Malacostraca > Decapoda > Palaemonidae > Macrobrachium > Macrobrachium rosenbergii. The sequence goes on along the minus strand of NC_089783.1, from coordinate 50,413,860 downwards.
ACATATAAAAAATGTAAAAAATGCGCCGAAGTTTCTTCAGCGCAATCGAGTTTTCTGTACAGCGTATAATCAAGGCCACCGAAAATGGATCTATCTTTCGGTGGTCTCGGTATAATGCTGAATGAGCCGCGGCCCATGAAACTTTAACTGCCTATCCGTATCGACGCCAGAAGCACGATTATGGCTAACTTTAACCTTAAATAAAATAAAAACTACTGAGGCTAGAGGGCTGCAATTTGTTATGTTTGATGATTGGAGGGTGGATGATCAACAAACCAATTCGCAGCCCTCTAGTCTCAGTAGTTTTTAAGATCTGAGGGCGGACAGAAAAAAGTGCGGACAGAATAAAGTGCGGATGGACAGACAAAGCCGGCACAATAGTTTTCTTTTACAGAAAACTAAAAAGGATTAAAACTTTTCGTCAGACATTTATTGAGTTCATCTGTTTTTCATGGTCGACAGATCAAAGGACATGAAAATGAATTACGGTGATGAATTTCGTCCAGAACGATAAAATCTTATCTATTCTCGATGTTGCTGCATAAAAGAAAAAATCTGTCATCCTTTACTGAAAGAAACCAATTGACATTCTTTCTTTGAGGCTGAGCTAGAATGAGCCAGTTCGCTCGTTGAAACTGCCTTCGTTGAGGAAGAGAGAAAATGTCCTTCCAGCAATATTACTCATGCGAGAATCATTAAGCCGTGACCCCAGTAATCAGCGCTGCTTGTAGAATTGCAGCAATAATTAGAGGGAGGTTAGTGTAACTTAAGAATATGAAAACTCGAAAGAATACGTATTGTAAGAATGTCATATAAACTGAAGACAGAGACTTTTGAATTTAGTGTAATGTAAGATTGAATAATACGACGAATATCTATTTTTAATGTATCACATAATCTGACGAAACAGACTTTTGAATTTGGTGTAACGTAAAATTAAAAAATACGACGAATATCTATTTTTATATCACATAAACTGAACAAAGAAATTGTAACGAATACCTATTTTTAAAAAATCACATAATCTGAAGAAAGAAACTTTTGAAATAAGTGTAACGTAAGATTAAAAAAAATATGACGAATATCTATTTTTAATACATCAAATAAACTGAAGAAAGAGACTTGCACCAGGAAAAAACCACTGCCATTGCCAGAAATGAGGTACTTAGTGGTCAGACAGTGACACCTTATGAATATAACTGAAAATCACCCTCGGGTTTTCTCTTCTCAGTCTTTGTGTACCTGAAAGAATTTACACCTTTTAAATACGACACGGCAGGAAGGCTACACAGGTGAAAGCGACTGGAAACCATTGAAGCATCTATACACATCTTGTGGCCTTGCAGATAAAACACTTGAAGAAACGAGTATAAAATGCGCCGAAGTGTCTTCGACGCAGCCGAGTTTTCTGTACAGCTTATAATCAAGGCCACCGAGAATATTTCTATCTTTCGGTGGTCTCGGTGTAATGCTGTATGAGCCGCGGCCCATGAAGCTTTAAGTACGGTCCTGTGGTGGCCTGCTCTACATCGTTACCAGAAGCACGATCATGGCTAACTTTAACCTTAAATAAGATAAAAAAAAAAAAAACTACTGAGGCTAGAGGGCTGCAATTTGGTATGTTTGATGATTGGAGGGTAGATGATCAACATACCAGTTTGCAGCTTTCTAGCCTCAGTAGCTTTTAAGACCTGGTTGCGGATAGAAAAGGTGCGGACGGACAGACAAAGCCAGCACAATAGTTTTCTTTTACAGAAAACTAAAAGCGATTTTCTGCATTCAAATGTTAAAGTTAGAATGGGGCTTCACTTGAAATCGCTTGAAAAGCAATGAATCGGGAGTGTCAGCAAAGTGCAGCACGATAAACATTAATCAGCCCTGATGTATACACGTCAGATGTATATTGATGCAGCATGATTTTGCCTGCCGTGTTCTGTCCGGAATAACAATAACAGAATTATTCACTCGTTATCAAAAGACGCAGTTACAGGTTGGTCACTGTCTGGAGAGGGATAACGATCTTACAGTTATCATCATCGCGTCATTATCATGATTGTTGTTTATTTATTTATTTTACTTATTTGCCCTCACTCCGTCTGTCAGGTAGACCCCTTGTATGTCTCACCTAATAGTTTATATTTCTCTTAACTAGTTTTTCTTTTAATAACTGTTTGTACATTTATAAATAATAATACCAAAGTCTGCTTTCTGACATCGTTGCATGTTGGCATCAGCAGTCTATAATCATCTGTGCTCCTACATACAATTACGACGATCATAATCACTCATCAGATTCTTCCCTAAATGAATGTAATGACTACAAAGGAGCAATCATATTAATTAAAACACCCATAAAGGTTTATTAGCCAGTTGCGGTAAGGTACATACATTCGTATGATCAGATCTTCCCTACCTGTTCCCAAGAGAGTCTCTTGTTAATTATGCCTAGGAGACTGCGGTATTTGCGCAGCATTTGTTGTTGATATCCTTGGCACTAACGGGAAGGCATTACTTAAGGTTCTTTGCAGCGTCCCTTCGTCCCCTAGCTGCAACCTCTTTCTTTCCTTTTACTGTATTCTCTCCATTCTCTCTCTCTCTCTCTCTCTCTCTCTCTCTCTCTCTCTCTCTCTCTCTCTCTCTCTCTCTCTTGCTATCCACCCTTCCCTAACACTTGTTTCTTAGTGCAACTGCGAGGTTTTCCTTTTTGTACACCTTTCAAGCGTTTCTACTCCTCAAAGTTTACGTTTCAGCGCTGAATGACCTCATAGGTCCCAGTGAGTGGCCTTTGGCCTAAATTTTATATTCCATTCCAATCTCTACCATTTCTTGTGAGTAGACGCCCATCTTTCTTTTTTTAGAACAACTCTCACTTCTTTAGAGGTTATCTGTTTATGCTAATTCTTCCGTCCTTTTGATTTTTCATACAGTAGCAGAGTTGAATAATTAAAGTTTTTTTGGTTGTTGTTCATTGTGTACTTAACGTGAAAATGACAGACACATTACAATTTGTGTACTTAACGTGAAAATGACACAGATATTACAGTGTTTCATCTCTTTTTCCCTTTTGCCTCAGAAGAGGAACAAGAGCGCCCCCGTGATGTTTTGTCCATTGATTCTATTTCTAAACATAAACTTTTACTGTATATTTCAGTACTTTCGTTTCATCTCCCTTCCAAGTAGAACCCTTCGTCTCGCTTTCTTGACACATCCTTGTATATTATTCGTGTTGTTAAAGTTTAAAATTCTGCAAATATAAAATACATTGTACTGGTCACCTCCCGTCCCACACCTTTCGACAGATGTTATCATTTCTGTTTTTGGACTCAAGGACAGAAAGTCATGAAACCATTCCTGTGGAATGTAGGGAAAGGTCCTGTTGCAAGGTTAACGAGGATGTTTCGTCAAGGGTTAACGAGGATGTAAAGATGTGTCTTTCCGTTTGAGGGTGTTGTGCTAAACGAGTTTTAATCCAAGAGCTTTTGTTTGTAATATATTCTTCCCCTTCTTTTATAATAGTACCTCATCTACAGCGTAGACTCTTACGTCCTACAACAGGAAATTCTGTTTAATGCCTCATCAGTTTGACGATATCATGGTATTAATTTATTTATCTCCGGAATATATGTCTGAAATGGGGTTCAGCTGTCTTTATCATCTTAACTCGGAATTGATTTTATTTACATTTCTCTGGCATTCACATTTTGTCGTATTAAACACATGCTTCACTTTTATGAAGAAAATAAGCAAAAGGAAGCTTCCAATACATTTCAACTTGTGTATAGGTGTGCACTCTTTACTCCACATTCTTAGTGGATCGTCCACGATCCGTTTTACCTGACCTGCATTATATTAGTTTGTTTTTTCTTGGTATGTTACGACTGAAAGTATTTTTTGGGCCATTTATGAAAAAAGGATGTTTTGTTTTATTATTGAATAGTGGAAGCAACTATTTCATTTTTCCCTAATGGTGAATAAACTGTTGTGTAAATTGCAGCTTGGATCCGTCCAAAATAATGGAGCTATGCCAGAAATGGAGTACAATTACGTTTTCTATAACCGCTAACTTCAGAGAAAATTGCAGCATGCTGTTGCACCATTGGGTTTCATTGCATTTGTCTTGTTGTGGTAATAACTCTTTGTCAGTGGAAAAACAGTGTTAAATTAACTCTTTTTTTTTTATATGGGGGGGGACTTAATAGTCCATACATTAATAATGATGAAAATTTTCGACTCATTATTCAGAACTGTGAAAGGGTATAAAATTTCATTTCTTATTTGTTCGCTGGATTCACCAAATTGACCGTGGACCCCATTTTTCTCATTCAGAAGATATAGCTATTTGGGTCGAGGCGTTCATAAAAGCTCTAGAAAATGCTGACGTGATTGAAGATAAAGGTTACTGCGACAACATGCAAAGCCTAGGAGTCCTCTTTTCGTATTTGTAGGCCTATTGTATTACAATGACCGTTAAAAAGACTGTCTTCCATTAGCCATCGTCATCGGCCTTTGACCGTTATGGGGAAAAAAATCGATCTTCTGGATTATGATAATGATGTTATTAGTGCATAGGGAAGTGTATTAATGGCTCATATCAACCCTAAGTTGATAAGAATGATAAGAAGAAAAGATGACTGGAAGGAAATGAATGTTCCCCAACTGAAGAACAAGTAAGAATTAAGATTTTTGATGCAGGATTTGCTGATACTCTTTGCAAGTGTAAACAAAGACTTTACCATGTGTTATTATTAATGTATAAACAGTGGTAGTAGGTTCAGTCTGGGACAAGCCAGCATGGCATTACTGAGTAGACACCAGACCACCTTGGAATAAATGCCCATATGTGCAAATTTAAAAGGAACATACATACATAAATACAGTATATATATTATATATATATATATATATATATATATATGTGTGTGTGTGTGCGAGTGTGTAGGCATATTAGCAGTTAGTAAGTACAATATGTAATTAATAATAGACACAGGTCATTATATAATTAGATAAAGGGAAGTTTGCAGTAGTGCCAGAAGCAAAGGAAGTCATACCAAAGTCAGTACAGGTGCAATGGCGCAGCCGCAGATTTCAGAACATGTGTTCATTGCTGGGCGTAACAGTTCATTGTGACACCTGGGATGAGATGACCTAACAGTCACAAATAACTCTACAGATAATCCAGTCACTTACAGAAAGCCTGATAGAAGAAGATGCAGAGAGCTGGCAGCTTTTCATTAACTAGGTCTACAGAAGACGACCAATCCAGCGCGGTTATTATAATTATCTTTTTTCTGTGTTGATGGTGGCGATGTAATTATTTTGAGTTTTTATTAATATTCTTTATCTTCATTGTTGTTTTCAGGCAGTGTTACCAGATTGTCGGGTGCATAATTTCACAACAGACTGGAACAGCGGTGTATATCTGAGCGCCCTCCTCGAATACTGTAGGCCTGGACTATATTCCAACTGGAAGAATCTCAACCCGAGGAATTCGTGAGTACTCTCTCAGCTCGTTCATTTGATTTTATAACGTAGTTCACATCACTGTTTATAAACGTTTTTGAATTAGCCTATGTAGTGTACCCACTGCAGGTTGATTCTGAATTCTTCAAGTGTATAGCATATGTTATCCACATTTAACGACCAGATTTGTTGTACAGTGGAGATAATTGTATGTCATACAAATGTCAAGTTCATCTTTAAGCCTGTCAATTTTAGATTCTGCTGTATGTAGCCTAGTACCACCTTTCTTAATCTATGTTATAGAAAAAAAAATGAACGGCGCGTGTTTGTAAAGAGTATGTTTTTGCTACAAGAAAATGAATCGTGGCACAGGTATCTGTTGGATTTGAAAAAGTTTAGCCTTTATTGCAATTATGTTAATTCCAGCTTTTGACCATCATCCATTCTGTTGTTAGCACACACCAGGAAAACAACAGTTATCAATACAGGTTTTGACACCATCTGAATTTGTCTCACAATAACTCAGGGTCGACAACTGCAAGAACGCTATGGAGATCGCCAAGGCTGAGTTTAACATCCCGATGTTGCTGGAACCCGAGATCTTATCCTCCCCCTATCTGGACGAGCTGTCTGGCATGACCTACCTTTCGTACTTCATGAAGGAGGGAGGCCCCGGCTACAAAGCCACTCTCGAGTGGGTCAGGAAGCAGCTGCCAGACAAGAACGTTAAAAACTTTACGGTAAGCAATAACTGGACAGGGAAATGATAGTGAGGATTAGTGGGTGGACTCTCACCTCGGCTGCAAAATTATATGCTTGTTTATTTTTTCCCCTTTTTTATATTTGCCTCGCCGGTTCTTTTACTGTTATTTTACATGCTTATGGGTTAATTTTATTTTTTAGTATTTGTTTACAGTAATTTTCCCCAATCATAAAATTGATAATACTCCAGTTACAAGTTCTTGGGTGTTTCATCCTATATGAAAATACATTACAATCATATTTTATTTACCTCAGAATTGATTTCAAGTGATATCAGTTAAGAAGCAGATTATTAATAGCAATGAACCTCCACATAGGATGAAAATTTAAACGATGCAACTGCATGCATACGGAAGTCACTGCCTGATACGTATTGCACTGCCTATTATGGCTCAAATCGCTTCTGCCTTTGTGCGAAGAATTTTAATATTCTTATTAGGGATTGGAGAATGTGGAAATCTTCGTGGAGAAGCACTTTTGCTTTCTTCTCCCTCGCTTGGCTGGAGTCGCGGGCCCTGAACTCTCGGTGTCGTAAACGGGCGCTGAACTTGGTAAATATGTGAATAAATGTTGGTTATACAATATAAAAACGCTTTTACGCCTGAGAGCCCGTGGTTCTTATTTCCTTATTTGGTAGTATGGTTTGTCTGTTGGTAATATAATCAGAAATTGGAAACTTTTCTTTCTTAGGGAAGAAGTGCAATAAGGAAGTCACGTCAGTTTAGGATTTGTGTAATATGGTCTAAGTTAGATGCTGACTTTTTAAGACAAATTTCTTATTTTACTGTTTTTTCTTGTGTATAATGATTTCCTCATGCTTGTGGTTTAAAATGAATTTTTGTATAGTGCTTTCAAGAGGCGAGTATATATGTAGCCTATATATGTGTGTATTATATATATATATATATATATATATATATATATATATATATATATATATATATATATATATATATATATATATATATATATACTTTGTTCTGCCTCTTAAAGGCACAATACAAAAATTCATTTTAAACCACAAGCATGAGGATATCAATATACACAAAAAAAAGGTCACTGTACACAAAACAGTAAAATTATTTGTCTTAAAAAGGCAGCATCTAACTTAGACCAATCATTTATCTTTTCCGTAAAACGGTTTCTCATATTACACAAATCCTTTATTTGACGTGACTTCCTAATTACACTTCTTCCCTAAATAAGAGAAGTTTCCAGTTTCTGATTATATTACCAAGGTCACAGGGAACAGTTTCTTCCCAGCATAACGGCTGAAAGCGAAGGGGAAAACACCATAGTTTTTTTTTTTTTTTTTTTTTTTTCATTAGAAGGGGGCGGCTTGAGAAGGTGAGAGCCCTCTGGTTGTCATAGTTTTTGAGTTGGCGAATCCACTGTAATCATCTAAATACAGGTATATAATTCATTGCTTATATCAGCCGAGGCATTGGAATCTTTTAGGCATGCATGACAGTGTGGATTGTCGAAGGAATCGGGCTTCGTGGTATTAAATATGTGCTGAAAATACAGTGCATGGGACAAGTTTGTGTTTTAGGGAAGTTTTCGTAACAGGAAGGACTATGGAAGATTTTCTGAAATTCCTTGTAACTACTAATAAACTTGTCTTTTTTTTATCTTGGATGTAATGATTATTGTTATTTCTGCTAGACCTGCCTTCACGTCGTCCCAGTCGAAGAAACAAACTCAATAGCCTTCCTTAAACCCCGCTCATGCGAGTATCGATGAGTTTGTCAGATTTTCGAGGAATCGCTATGTTCCTCGTTGGACGGGTCGGTATAGTTATCGGCTAGCACTCTGCTGGGCCCGCGTTCAAGTCTCCGGCCGGCCAATGAAGAATTAGAGGAATTTATTTCTGGTGATAGAAATTCATTTCTCGGTATAATGTGGTTCGGATTCCACAATAAACTGTAGGTCCCGTTGCTAGGTAATTAACTGGTTCTTAGCCAACTAAAATAAGTCTAATCCTTCAGGCCAGCCCTAGGAGAGATGTTAATCAGCTCAGTGGTCTGGTTAAACTAAGGTATACTCAATTTAACTTCGAGGAATCGCTTCGTGCCTTCAGACTTTACTTTAAGGAAAACGTTTTCCCATACTGAGAATACATTTTTATCTAATATAGTTTCTTCTTGAAAAAAAGGTTCTGGTCGTTTGTCAACAAAGCTCTCAACATTCGATTAAACCTTCCCCCTCTTCTATCCTGATCAGTTTATTTCTTGTTCTCTTAATGCAAAGGCAGCTGTATTCAGCTCCCATGTCTCAGCTTATTCTCATCTTGGCAATTAGAATACAGGTTATATATATATATATATATATATATATATATATATATATATATATATATATATATATGTATAATATATATATATGTGTGTATATATGTGTGTGTGTGTGTCAGTAGAAGGATCCACAATAATACTCTTGTTTAGCAAGACAAAATGTATTTGTTTAAAAGCTTTGTAAATATTTCTACAAATCCATTTCGTCTTGCTAAACAACAGTGTTACTGTGGATCCTTCTATTAATTACTGAGAAGCACGATACGGTGTGTGTGTGTGTGTGTATAATATATATATATATATATATATATATATATATATATATATATATATATATATATATATATATATATATATATATTTATTTATTTATTTATTTATTTATTTATTTATTTATTTATTTTTTTTCAGACTGATTGGAACGATGGTATGAACTTGACAACTTTAGTCAAGCAGCTCGGAGGTCCTGTTCATGGGTACAAAAAATTGACACCATCGCCTCAGAATTGGGAATCCAATCTTCAGTTAGGTCAGTCATTATTATTATTATTATTATTTTTATTATTATTATCATTATTATTATTATTTACTTACTGTATTTACTTACTTACTTACTTACTTACTTACTTACTTACTTACTTACTTACTTACTTTATCAGTAAACGGATTTGATAATTGCAGTCTCATATTCAGTAAATTTCATGGTAGACGATATTATTATTTATTATTATTATTATTATTATTATTATTATTATTATTATTATTATTATTATTATATATATTATTATTATTATTTACTTCATCAGTAAATAGATTTGATAATTACAGCCTCATTTTCAGTAAATTTCATGGTAGCCTAAATATAATTTACATCACGTACAGTGTAACAGAAAGACGTATCGTGATAACATGAGATAGTTTGAATTTAGGGTTTTTATGAGAGTACAGCAGCCATTTCTAATAACGTAAAATCTTTTAGTATGACGCGGTACTGTTATATTACGATTAGCCCCAAAATGCTTTATATCGCCATCAGAGAGATTTGTTAACAATTCGTCAAAGTTGATATGCTGGTCTGAATTACTTTTGGCTGTTTAACAGACGCTTTCTCTTTTTAATGAATCATGGTTTCTGCGTCGTGATTAGATCAGACAGTAAAATGTTTAAAACTGATATGTAACAGAAAATTTACGACTGGATCTGAGGGTATTTCCCGCTTGCAAGATGGGTGAGAGAAGACAAGACGGGTTTGAAAAGAAAGGGTGGATCAGTAACAAATGACCGGAAAAGACTGATTGGCTGATTTGTTTATGTAATCTGGTGTCCAAAAAACAAATAATAGCAAACTCTTGATTAATTTTAAAGAGTCATTCATTCAGCCCCTGGAAGCCCATACAACATACATGCATCACGGAGCATCCATCTTTCAAAATGCACGAAATTATTGAGGGGAGAAGGCCCGATTGATATTTTTTAGAGAAAAGATGCATATCAATGCCATGGGTATTAGATAACTGGCCAGTCTACCATTGTCAAGACGCTTACACCAGCTATAGAGTCAGCTAGCTCTGTGTAGAGTCTAACACCAGCAGTATAGAATGCGGGGAACTTGAATGGGAATAAGACATAGAGGTATAGAATACATAATGTCATTTAACTGCTTGTGGAAGAACAGGTAAAGTTTTTGTTGATCTGGAAATGGCAGGTTAGGATGCTGACAGGGTTAGTTACAAGTCATTGTTCTTGTTTCTGATTGGTAGTGATCAGGCCTTGAAAGCTTCTGATACTTTATAACAGTAATTTTTCCAACTTTTCCAATTTTTCCATACTTATAAAAGGTAATAGCAATAATTACTTCTGACCTACTTCTTTCCAGGTATCGACGGAGGCAAAAAGTTAGGTGTCGAGCCCGTTTTGTCTGCCGCCGACATGGCTCGTCCAGACGTGGAGTATTTGGGCAACATGGGCTATATTGCATATTACCAGTGGGTACGACCCAGGGAATGCCCCTCTGACTCCATTGCCATCAACTGCAACCTGGATAATGTCCGTGTGAATAATCCGGTAAGTATTAGGCCTTTTCAGATTACATATTTATCTTTGTAACCATGATATTGCTTGTATTCTGTAGTCGTTTGTTGCAGCTCTTTTGCAGTATACAGATACGAAAAGGGAAAAATAGGACTTGGAACAGGGAAATCAGTAATCATCGAGGAAAATATTAAAATATCTGAAGAAAGGAATAGACAATCTGCAGGCACCACAAAAAAGAATCCGGTATCGCTGGGGAAAAAGTTCACATCCTATAATAAAGACTTGTAGGAAAATAGGGATGGCGGGGCTATGATCATGGAGAAGAGAACCAAAATTGACATGTATCAGGGGTTGATTATGAGGAGAGATTTGAATAAAGAAGAGCGGGAAATTTTTAAAAGGAATAAAGGTAAAAATGAAGCATAACATAAAGTACGTGTCATTGCAAAGAGAATGGGAAACGGGAGCGAGGCTTTAAGAATATCAAGACCCGTATGTATAATTTCCAGAAGGAAAAATAGACTAGGTTCAAAGAAGAGGTAAGTGAGGAATAAATTAATACAATTTAGATGGGACACAGGAAAGGCAAAGTGAAGATGGAGTAAAAGATTTTACGTGAAATTCTTCCACAGTTTCTCGTCCCCTTGTACGTGAGATTCCTCTTAGTAATTTAGAAGCAAGTATATAATTTTAAACCTTAGCTTCGTTTGATCATTCATACGTGGTTGACAGTTTATGGCTCATTTAAAAATAATGATAAGAATGATGTTTCTCTTTGTTGTAAGTCCATTTGTCTTGATGCTTTTGTAGTTTCAGCGTCACCTTTCATGCAGATCTTTACAATAGAACTTCAAGATTAAAACAAATATGTTCCATTTTCAACAAAATATCAAATGTCCAACGTAACTCCAAGTGGTTGAAACCTCAGTTTTTCCCGGCGAAAATGAAAATATTAAATATTTTTATCGGTACTATGATGGCATTCACACGAACACCCCCGATTTGTCTCTAAATATTCAGACGCCACATTTAAAATTTTGTCTACGCTTGCTCATTTACTCCTTTCTTTCAAGTGGGTCTTTTCCGACGTAAGTTATCGCCAAATTACCTGCGTTTTTCTATCCTGTAAAAATTTTTGTTTATGCAAACAAATCGTGGTAATGCAGCATTTTTACTCTAAAAATTGCAGAGTAATTACGAAGGCATTCGCAAATTCGCGAATTTACACGCTACCGATTTCTCATGGAGTCGAGTTTTTAATGCGGTGCGACCATTTTTTTTTTTTTTTTATTTCGTCGTAAATCACACTCCAGCCATTTTCTAAAGGCTGCGGACGCACATTTTTTATTACTCCAGTCGTAACCGCTTTAACCCGCACTGAGAAGCAGATGTTGTTCGGTCAGGTAATTCCCACGACCCCAAACTTTCAGCCAGTGTGTTAGTGCTGCGTCGCACTTTGGCCAGATTTTTACCAAATATGAAAGCATAATCTCTCTCTCTCTCTCTCTCTCTCTCTCTCTCTCTCTCTCTCTCTCTCTCTCTCTCTTTAAGTTAAGTTCTTAGACTAATGTATACCATAAGTTTAATATGCCGATATAGTCTTAAGATATTGGGATTTATATTAAAATATCAGTCGAAGAAAAACGCAAGAGGGAAAGGACTGTATAAGCTATAGTTATCAATTTATCAGTTGGTTGACCAATTGATCTTTTCGTAAGTTATGCATCTTTCAGTGTAACAAATGTAATAACCGGTTAGAGAGATATATATATATATATATATATATATATATATATATATATATATATATATATATATATATATATATATATATATACAGGCAGTTATAATCTGGTCCTCATATGCAACTCGCAAAACATTTAGCTGTAGCCTATGCATTACAGTCTGCAAGGTTGTTTCCTTGCAGGCCAGTGTTTCAATTTCATGATTTCCCGACTCGTAACCGAAACTGTGATTCCGCGAAGTCGCGATTTCCCTGACTGTAATCTTCATAAATTTGTGAACAGTCTGCTATGCATGGAGTTAAACCACAAAAACCACAAGTGTCCGATCTTTTTTTTTTTTTTTTAAGTTTCTGTGTGCGTCTTTTGCCGTTTTCTGAAAAGTTTGACAGAAAACGGGAACTGTAACATATACTGCAGGTTTTCGTCATGACGATCCCAACAATTTGGTAGGGTGCCGTTCCAAAACATTTGTCATTATCAGTTCATTTTCAGAATATGTCAGGTAACGATGACATCAGAGAAATTAAAAAGATCAATGGATCTGTAGGAAAAAAGATAGGATGATGTAGTAACTGAAATATTCACGAAAATAGTGATCGGAAGGAATGTTGGGCTGCGTGTTAAGCGTTGTTCAAAGAAAACGAGTAAAAAATGCGCCGAAGTTTCTTTAGTGCAATCGAGTTTTCTGTACAGCGTATGATCAAGGCCACCGAAAATAGATCTATCTTTCGGTGGTTCGGCATAATGCTGTATGAGCCGCGGCCCATGAATCTTTAACCACAGGCCGGTGGTGGCTTGTCGTATATCGTTGCCAGTTGCACGATTATGGCTAACTTTAACCTTAAATAAAATAAAAACTACCGAGGCTAGAGGGCTGCAATTTGGGATGCTTGATGATTGGAGGGTGGATGATCAACATGCCAATTTGCAGCCCCCTAGCCTCAGTAGTTTTTAAGATCTGAGGGCGGACGGACAGACAAAGCCAGCACAATAGTTTTCTTTTACAGAAAACTAAAAAGGAAGAAGTTAAGAAAATAAGATATTGTTATTAAAATATTACGTTCAAAAGGAATAAGAGGATTTTCATTTCCGCCTAATTCTGTGAAGTTATTTATCATTACGAATTACCAGCTCAGCGCATTAGAGATTCGATGGCAGGAAACATATTAGAAAACCATTCCATTTCTGAGTTTTACTTAACTTAAACGGAGAAAAAAATCAAGTTTTTTTTATGAAACTTAATATGCCATCATTAAGAACAATTCTGTCCCATGTATTGCTTCATTTCAACTTTGCAATGCCGAGCATTCTGCTAGTATTTACATACATACATGCAGATATATATTTTTTCAATATAAAGTGATTTTGCCTTAACAGACTGCGGTAAAAAAACACATGCTTATATATATATATATATATATATATATATATATATATATATATATATATATATATATATATATATATATATATATATATATATATATATATATATATATATATTATAATGTACATATATTTTGTTTATATATATATATATATATATATATATATATATATATATATATATATATATATATATATATATATTTGCACACAATTAAAATCAAATGTTTGAATATCTTTAAACTGTCTTTTACTTGATTTAAATTTATTTTTTAAGTTTACAGACGGCACTCGGAATATTTGTAATCTAAAAACATTTGCGTATGCTCTATATACTTATTCATCAGTCTTACCTCAGCATATTTTTGCATATTTCTCTTAACTTTAATTTATTTTTAAGCAGTCGAGATGAATATCGTTTTGCCGTAAGCTTAGCACCGAAGATATTGACCTGTACTTATATTTGTATATATATATATATATATATATATATATATATATATATATATATATATATATATATATATATATATATATTTATATATATATAATATATATATATATATATATATATATATATATATATTGTGTGTATGTATGTACTTACACAACATCTTGTTGATCTGAACATAACGGATAAGAATGATTGTCGTTGCTCGTTGTGGTTGGAGATGCCGAGTCTCCGTGTGTGTAATCTCAGACATTATTTTTCTTTATGGTTATTTAATTTTTTTTGCCCAAGTGTCGTGCGTTTCTTCGCAGAATACCGGAGCATCACCGTTGTTTGCTGATGTTACCGTTATCGATTTTACTATTGCATAACAGCAGGATACTGCGGTATAGTACTAACAGTAGTAGTAGTAGTAAACCTCGACACTTTCCATGTGATTCACTCACCGGTAAGAGACGACGCGTCTTGTAACGGTCGCTGTCTAAAAGAAATGAAGAAGATGAATGAGGGAAAAGACATGATGAATATCAGCGTGAGGTGCGAGAAAAGTTTAGGTGAAGTTGAGAAATGAGCGGTTTGGGAATGAGAGCAATTTTTTTTTTTTTTTTTTTTTAAGTTTTCTGAGTGAGGAGCGCCGTTTAGTGTTGGGGCAGTTCGCTGTGACGATTAGGTGTGGCTGTCGTAATGCGTTAACTTCTTTTCTTGTAGGCGTCGATTCTGACTCGTTTGTTTGTTCGTTTGCTGTTTTTAAATCGAAAGTCTGTTGCTCATACTAACCTGAAATGACTGAATATGGTTATAAAAACATGTAGGAATTAGTCTCATGCTTCAGAATATACTGTAATTACGAGAAATACACCTGTCATTCTGTTCCTGCGTTTGTACTATCTGTCGTTTCGCTACTCAAAAATAAGCTCCCTTGAAGGTATCTGCCATTTTCCACATTTGATGCAATATTTTTGTGCTTTGCCGGTTGGATTTCATTACTATAATTTTCCCATGAACTTTGTAGTCGAAGTTGAAAATAGTAATAGTTACCCTTTAAAATACAGCTGACAACTATAGTACTTTAATGTAAAATTTTTGTTAGTACCGTAACAAGTCGGTAACTGAATCATACTTCTCAGTTCCTTAGACCTACCAGAGCCTTGTGGGCAATTCTCTCGAGAAGAATCTGAGTTCCAAGGTGTGCCTGAGAATTGTTTTCCGTTGTGTGTCACGTACCTTCCATTTATTTTGTGGAAATGGTTTCACCCTCGACGTCCTAACCACCTCTCTCTCTCTCTCTCTCTCTCTCTCTCTCTCTCTCTCATACTAAGCCCGTCAGAAGTGCTGAGAAGGCGTTTAGATATCTTAACTCGATTTCTATAGACGCCTTCACATCGTTTGTTTAAATAGATTTCCGGAGTAGTAGATAGTAAACACGATATTTACTGTGGCCAGGTAAGGTGTGTGAAGATGATCAAAACTACTAGTTTAATAGCATTATCACTTAATTAAACGCACATTTTGTATAAGTGACAGCCGACTTTTCTCTTTCTGAACGAAGGAGCAGAGAGAGAGAGAGAGAGAGAGAGATAGAAACAGTTAGGAGGAAAAAACTGTTTATTGATAATACTGTGAAATCGGTCAGATGCGATATTGTATATAACAGAGAAATGAGAGATTACATTTCTTTTTAAGAGTAATAATGTCATGATAAATCAGAAAAGATTACATCAGCTTTAGAATTTTGGGTGTCTTGCTAAAGGAAAAAACCGAGATATTTTTTTTTTTTTGCTTAGATTCCGTTCAGAGAAAACAGTAACTGTATTTAGGAATTCTCCAGTTAACCTTCAATCCTCACAAACCTGTATTAATATTCCTGTCACGGTATTAAACCGAATTACGAGTGGGAGACAATTTAATACTTCCACATTCCCTATGGGAAGCTTGCTCGCCAATCCGGAACAAAATAAGTAGTGACGTCCGGAAATCGCCTTTACATTTTCCTGTTATTAAAGTTGTACGTCTTTTAAATGTATTGAATGTGCAGTTAAGGATGCCATTTCATTTCTGTGGAGAGTTGACAGTCCCTTATTATATAGAGAGTGTATAAATAGCTTTAAAAGACGACGTGGAATTCGCGACACTCGTACAGGAGAGGAAGACTGCTCGAGTGTGCGAATACAGGAGAGTCATGGCGGCGAACTGGTGTCGGTCAGTCTGCTAACGCAATCGGCCAGGGATGGAAGGTGCCAAGTGATCCCGCTGTGGGGGCGTTCCTCTCTCGCGTTGCCTCAGAACAAAGCATGAAAGTGGTCGTTTTAGAAGCCTAATTCATTCACAGTGTTGTTATTGTGTCACAGGATTCCGAAGCGCGGTGTCACTTGGTTGCACAGAACAGCTTCTGACGTTGGTGGATAGGACTTAATATTTTTCCCATTTACGCCCGGTATTGCTGTTTGTCCGACGTTTGTGCCTTTCCTCACACAAAGCTCATAGACGTGTGTTGGTTTGTGCTCGGTGCAAGGTCAGTTGTACAATAGACGTGGAATTGTTAATACGTAAACTGGAAAATATTCGTGATTATTTACGATATATTTGTGTTTAAGTGTTTATTGATATACAGCCTGGTGCGTGTTTCTGTGAGTGTGCATTGTATTTATAAGTGTGAGGTGGAAGGAGAGGAGAGAGGATACGGATATTACGAAAGATAAAAATGAATAAAAGTGCTCAACTTAATTACTTTGATAAATGAAAAGTTCCTCATGACTGTTTTGGCAATGTCTCTCATTTCTTTAATAAAGATAGTGGAAAGACGGGACACGTTTCTATATGTATAGAAGACTGCTTTAGCCTTTTTTTAAAGCCCTTCCCGCGTTGTTTGCGTATTGTCCTGCTTACTCTGCCATGCATTTCTACGCCGTCCGTTGAAGAAGCGCAACTTTGTGCGTTCCTCCGCAGTTCGCCTCGCCATTCACACACCCACAACCTTTGGTTAGATAGGGTGAGGTGATCGTGCTCCCCAGTGTAGGTGTTCGTAGGTGTACCTGCTTTTTATTGTCACTCACTCAACCTTAACCATTCAATAGAACACACCTTCAGAGTGTATTTATTATATCCTGTTTGTGATCACGCCCATTCACAGTTTTTTTTTATTTTTACAATGAACGATTCACATTTCAGAAGTTCTTGTGCAGTGACATATTTTTCCTGAAAAAATTATTTTATTTCAGCACACACAAACACACACACACACACATATATATAGTGTCTGTGTGTAACTGGCAATGACACCTGTATTATAGCATTTTTGAAAAATGAAAGTATATCAACATTATTCTTCGGAAAAAAAAATCATTGCACAAGAATCTTTGAGGAGTGAACCGTCCATTGAGGGGAAAAAAGCACACAGTGTGTGAATGGGCGTGATCATAAGCAGGATATAATAAAAATACTTTGAACAGAAGAAGGTGTGCTCTATTGAATAGTTAAGGTTGAGTGACTGGCACAAAAAACCAGGTACACCCACGAAACACTTACACTGAGAAACACAATCATTGTCCCATTTCTATCTATCTATCTCTGTCTATCTATCTATCTATCTATCTATATATCTATATGTACATATATGTGTGTGTGTGTGTGCGTATGTATGTATATGACACAAAAACCAGGTACACCCACGAACACTTACACTGAGAAACATTGTCCCATCTCTATCTATCTATCTCTATCTATCTATCTCTATCTATATATATATATATATATATATATATATATATATATATATATATATATATATATATATATATATCTATCTATCTATCTATATGTGTGTGTGTGTATGTATGTGTTTGTGTGTGTAAATCAAAATTAAGCTAAATCCAATAACATTCACTGCTCTCATTCCTGGTTCCCATATACCCCGATAATTTTGCTTTTGCGCAGGTTTATTGTCAACTTTTTCCTCTTGCAAACGCTTTCACCAGTCTACGCAGTTTCTCACTGCTATCCCCAATCAAGACTGCATAGTTTGTGAACGTAACCCATTCCTTGTAACTAGTCTTTTTATTCCCGAGTTATGTGAGTATCTACTGTCCTTCCTTTTGACTTTTCTTGCTACTTCGTCCATCAAGATGATAAACATCCAAGGAGACTAAATACACTTTTGTCTAAGTCCATTTTCACATCAGATCATTCACTGGTAGTACTTGCTTCACGTCAGTCATTAAGACTTCATTGATCTCAACAATTTACACCCAGTATCCTCTTCGTTTCTGTCCATATTTGCCACAATTTTTTCGTTTTGCTTTCATAATTCCCACGTAACTGCTTTTAGGAGGCACTTAATCCATGTACATTTTCCATGTATAAATCCACATTATTCTACTCTTTATCATACCTGTATCTGCCTTACCCTCTCAGTCAAATTCCTACACGCAGCCATACACACATATATATAAATATATATATATATATATATATATATATATATATAAATATATATATATATATATATATATATATATATATATATATATATATATATATATATATATATATAATATGCGTGTGTCTTTTGTGTGCAAGATTTCTCCGTAAGGAAGTTGATTCTTTATTTAGATACCGAAGATGATTAAAAGAGAAAATGTTGCCTAGTTTTCTGTTGTAACCATCCGTTGTATTTGATAAGATCAAGAATTTACACGAGTCTCTTCATAGATGAGCTTGAATTCAAAGAGATCTAGCAGCGTAGGTTTCTACCTTACCAGAAGAGCTCTCTCCGTGAAGTTGCATTAAGAATTTTGGCAACAGAAGTTCATCCTTATTCATTCGAGGTCCATATGACGAACATAATTTATCACTGACCCTATTAGCAGTGCTTCAGACTATAATTATAGAAAACAGCATTATTTAAATTCTCATTTTTTAATCCTGGACGGTACACAGATCCACAAGAATACAGCATAACCTGAAATCATTGATTCATTTAGACTTATCATACCACTTGAATGAGGTGACAGTAATATTCTGTAATGTATTATATGCTTACAATGTACATTTCTGTGCGTGACCATATTCAGTTAATGCAGACGGACTTGATATCGTACTGTATAATAACTTTAGTCTATTGAAAATTTCGGATTGTAAGTTCCTACGTTATAGGTTTTCTAATCCATCTGAAGTCACTTAATTTTTTTTGGCAGTTTGAAATTGTACCGTAACGTCGAAGAAGCTGGCGATATTGAGATCAGTGATAAATTATGTCAGTCACGTGTGGAAACGGGCCTCGAATAAATAACGATGCATATTATTATTGTTATAGAGATTCTGGATGCTGTTTCACGTAGAGCGTTCGGATAAAGGTGGCGCGTGACATTTAACTGCGTCTTCTTATCTTGACAGCCGTGAAACTTCCTGTACTTGGTAGAGTACTCTCGCGTTGTGTGTGCTACATGATGGTGATGAGGGCGCATTTCATTTGTTATTTGTCATACATCGCGCGTGGTATACACACGCCCACACACATACAATCTCCTTCTCACTCATGTATATATATATATATATATATATATATATATATATATATATATATATATACACACATATATATACATATATATATATACACATATATATACACACAGTATATACGTATATCTGACTCACATCGGGAACAAACCCAGGCCTTTACATGTAAAAACATATATATAATATGTATATATGTATATAATCTGCGAGTGTGTTTATACTCGTTTTCTTGTGCAATCTTTTAATTTAGAAATGTGCTTACATGCATATATTTAAGACCAATGAACGATTATTACTGATATAAAGGGAAATATGTTGTCCATGATAGAAGCTGAAAGTTCGTGAATTCAGTTTAGTGAGATATTTATACTTTAGCGAAATGTTTTAGGTGTTTCAAAAATAACCCGACTAAAGGACTTAAGAAAATATTTAGTATAGTTGCCTTAAGCAAGATATGTAATGGTGCACCTTTAGTATTATTAGATTTTATCGCTTTGGCCATGATTGGATCGAATGCTGATGCTATGATCAGAGTGGTCCTTTATCTTTTGCATGTGATTAATAATTGTGGTAACTGAGTTGTAACAAAGCCAGGCATACGTTGTCTTCAGGTAATGCAGAGATTCCTTACCTAGATTTGTGCGGATATGAAGACGAACGTAATGCTACTCTCGTATGACATTGCTTGCACCTCCCCATAAGAGTGACTTTTCAGATTCTCGTGTGTCTTCGCGTTCACTTTGCTTGAATCCCAGTCTGTATGCAAACTTATTCCTTCCTAAGCGTCCCTCATCAGTGTGGTTTTAAATCTTAAATACCAGTGATTCGCCCATGATCTGAATATAGGCCTAATTTTGTTTCAAAGATTTTATTCCCAGTAACTTTTATTATTAAAATGACTACTATTCGTCACAGATCTTTCAATCAAAGTTCCATCTCTTCTCAAAAGCCTTATCTGGATTAATTAATGGTTGCCACGTACAGTCTTTCCCTTTCATTTCGTAAGAAGAATAAGAATCACTGAACTTCGTACTCCTGTAAGACGACATTGCTCTTTGTGTCAAGCTCCCATCGAAATGATTAGCACCCTTCCTTACATACTGATAAAACACTTAATCGCAACAGTTAGTTTTTAATCAGATTTTCTTTTGCAAAGAAACACCCTAGTCTTTCTTATGGAATTTGGGCTGAGATACTAAGCATATACTCTAGGCCGCTTATCACCACACTCCCCCAGCGTATAGGCCTAAGTGGTGGAATGCCAAGCTCAAACAGTAATGGGAAGTTTAGGATCGAAATAGACTAAAAGATGGGAGGAGGATGCTTGTCTTAGAAATACAGAGCCGACTATGTTTCATTTGCTCCTCGTGAAATTCTGAACAGATCTAATAGTCTTAGTCTTTCAAACAGTCTGAGAGCGGGTTCAGTTGGAAGGCTGAAAGGGAAAGGACGGTGGTTTTGGAAGATTAGAAGATGACTGAGCGAACTCTTGAGATGTCTGTCTGATTGTCAGGTTATTGATGGATTTACCAGGTTTATGAGAATTTAGAATATTTCTGTCGTTTAGAACAATCGACGTGAAGAAAGCTTAAAGGACTTAGAACATATTAAATGCAAAATGATTAGTAATGACACAGTTTCCAGTGGGCACACACACACACATATATATGTATATGTGAGTGGTGGGTGAGTGTGTGTGTGTGTGTAACTTCACATGACCAGTGGCATGCACGGCACAGGTCGAAAATCATTATAAATCCTGAGAAATACAACAGATTTGGACTAGTAGTTTTTTGTGTACTCTATTTAAAATCGAATTTAGATTTCCTATATACATTATTGTCATATATTTGAAAATTCAAAGTAGGGAACAGTTGTGTAATATGACTGTGGTCAAATTCAGCTGGTATTCAGGGGCAGTTTTCTTCATGCATTCATCGGCCTATGAAAACTATGTTGAAACTATGAATAGTGTTTTCTTCAAACAAATTCTAATATTCATAGTATATCCATGTTTTGTATATACGTCAGCATATGTACATATTTGCACATACTGATTCTTGCGCAAATCATCACTTGCGTCTACACAAAATAAATTATACAAGAATTGAACAGCTGCTGAGGCAATTGATCGTGTTATTGATCTTTGTCTATTTTGCTTCTGGTCTATTCATTCCGTTAACTTCATTCAGCGATGATGATTTATGTAAAGTGTTTTTGCCAAAAACACTTTAAATAAATCATCATATGTAGATTTGTTGTGCTTTGTTCAGATTACGCTGTGTTTAGGTTACCACTTTTCGCTGACTCCAACGATATTATGGACCAGCTTTTTCACAAAAATTGGTTTTCGAAATTCATCGACTTTTCTTTTACTGTGTTTGTACAGTGGGTGGGTAGGTTAACATGGGTTTCAGTAAAAAAAAAATAAATAAATGTAACTCAAGACATCAGGTATTCGCAAGTCAGAAGTTCATTTTGCTGTAGATTGATTTTTTAAAGTAGGTTTGTGGGCTAAACTTATTTTCTTTTAATACTGTGGACTTGAAACTTATCGTCCAATCCTTGACCGTGAGCCAGTAATAAAGTTTCCTCTTCAAAGACATATATATATATATATATATATATATATATATATATATATATATATATATATATATATATATAATTACATATATAATTACAATACATATATAATACATACATATTACATATATGTGTGTATATATTAGACACAATGGAATTATATCAAACTCTGTCATTTTATAAGGTTTTAATTTTACTTTTTGGCCAATTTTTTTACTTTTATGTTATAAATGTACAAGACGATTTCAAGGTCGAAATGTATCCGTTGTATCTTAGCCGTAATTTCTAAGATACAAGTTCCCGCAATATGTTGTCATAATCAGTGAGATGACAGAACGGAATTACTGTCATTAAGACATGAAAAGGGATGATGAAAGGGAAGAGGATTGTAAATTAGCCTCTCAGGAATACTTCATTAAAAATAAATTGAATTACAATCCCCTCTTGTAATGAAGAGTCGAGAATCCAAAGTCGAAGCTGTCGATGACAAGGGATACACCGGGAGGAAATAGGCGGAGTCTCCTTCCAAACGGAAGGTCTCTCCCGAACAGTGAGTCCACTCGAGAAAAGTGTGACAGGAAATGCACCTCGGAGCTCAGTGTTTTGTCCGTTATCTTTTGTATATTAATGCAGTGGTCCGCGAGATGGGCATTACAATATTTGTTGTCCAGACGTCATAAAAAATAAGTAAAAGATGCGACGAAGTTTCTTCGGCGAAGTCGAGTTTTCTGTACAGCTTATAATCAGGACCACCGAAAATAGACCTATCTTTCGGTGGTCTCGGTATAATGCTGTATGAGCCGTGGCCCTTGAAACTTTAACCGCGGCCTGGTGGTGGCCTGGCGTATATCGTTGCCAGATGCACGATTATGGCTAACTTTAACCTTAAATAAAATAAAAACCTAGTGGGCTGCAATTTGGTATGTTTGATGACTGGAGGGTGGATGATCAATCATAACCAATTTGTAACCCTCTAGCCTCAGTAATTTTTAAGATCTGAGGGCAGACGGAAAAAAGTGCGGACGGACAGACATAGCCAGCACAATAGCTTTCTTTTGCAGAAAAATCAAAAGAGGAAGGAAAGAGCTTTGGAAATTGTAGAAACAAGACGAAACGTAAGCGGGTAGCGATGTCCAAATCTTTGAGATAAAGAGAAGAAATATTCACTGAACCCAGACATTCGAATTTTGCTGTTTGCAGAGAGAAAGTTTTGGAGGGGTTTGCAGAACGAAAGAACCTCTCTTTGGAAGTTAAAGGGGCAGTGGCCATGATAGTACCTTGCAGTGAAGAGAAAGCAAACGTACCTTATATACAGTAGAAAGGGGGGTTCTAGTGAAATGGTGCGGAAGGGATCATAGAATAGGCGAATTATCTTTGATAGCATCATATCTAGAAGGAAAACAAAGAGAACACCCCAAATATGAGAAAAATACCAAAGAAAGATATAAACGAAGAAGATAGACTGCAGCAGTCATAATGAAGTAAAATGTTACAAGAAACAGTTCCTGTTTTTTTCAAAAGCAGGTTTGGCAATTTGAACAATGTGATCTTCCGAGGCAATAATGTTGGCAGAAAAAGAAGTTCAGTTTTGTTTTCATCCGTCTAAATCTAAGAATTAAACAGAAACTGTTCTAGAGAAATTTTAGCTGTAGTACATAGCCGGATCCTTATTTAGATATTCTCTCCAGATCAAAGATTAAAGCAAAATGAAGGACCTGCTTCTCTCTTATGAACTTTACATTATTGGTTCTGAATAAAAGTAGAGTATCCTTGTTATTCGCGGAATGAACGTTAAGGATAGTAAACTCTTACAGAATGGTCCAGTTCTCGGAAGATCAATTAAGAGCATATAATAAATAATCTGGCATTGTAGGACTTCTGATTTAGTTTCATTCCCCCTGCCGATGGCTGTAGTCGTAAAGAGTGATTTTAAGGGTAAACTCTCTTTATTTCGCGCACACACGCATGCATTTCACGTAACAAGTTCTAGATGAAAAAGCTGTACATAATTTTATTAGATATTTAACCTTTAATTAAGCAGAGGTTCAGAAGCCTACTTAATGTTGCTTACACTCCTGAAAATCCTTCTTATCTGGGTAACATTTTAGATTCTCGACAATGCCCTCGCATCTCTTCGCTTAAACACGTCTTTAAATCTAAAATACCCATGATATCTACACGATATCAAGCTTTACATCATTTCGTTAGATAACCTTTAATTAAAAAGATGCTCAGAAGTCAAGATATTGCAATTATTTTTCTCGTTTTTTCGTCCTTTCTTATCTTGTCTTGAACGGCTCATAACTGCTCCCAGTTAAATTGTCGTGCAGCTGTTCACTCGTGCGGGTCAGTAACTGAATGTGATTAGAATGATGACACCCGAAGCGGGCTATTGATAACGGCTAACGTCGGTGGCCGTCGATTATAAATACTTATTTTAGGCCGTTCGTCCTGAAGTCACAATCATCCGTTATGCGATGACACTTTATGAAGCGGTGGTTATTCATATTTTGAAGGATTCTGCTTATATTTCCTGCTGGATTTGCTAACAAGCAAGAAGTCTCAACTAGATCGTCTTTCGGTGACTTTTGGACTGAAGCTACTGTTATGTCTTCCGTTTGTCAGTGTTCAGTTCACTAGAGCTGAAGCGTGTGAACTCTTCTGGTCGATCGATTGACTGAGTGATTGATTACAAGTTATCTGCCGCCATACTTCCGGGCTGTTTGTCAGTATGTATGTATGTATGTATGCATGTATGTGTGTCTGGAGTAAACAGTTCCAATTTTCAGCTTTTTCAAGGCCACTGGTCACTTTCAAAAAATCCCGACACAAAGCATCGTGATTTAAAGGATATGTAAGTTGGTTCCAATGACAACCATGCCAACGCCCCCCAGCCCCCACTCTCCTTCAAAGGGAGATATTCAAGGAATTAGTGTAGATCTTATGGAACCTACTGTCCATTTCAGGGACCGCGAGTTATCGTTTTTCTCAAATATCTTTCAAACTGATTATTTTTTGATCGAAATGGTACTTTGACACAGTGTACAAGACACCTCCCGCTCATTTTTGGTAATATAGTACATTTTCAAATGGTGTTAGTCAAGGCATTTACTCTTCACTTTTAAAGGCAAAGTCGCATGAGTCAACAGGGCTAATCTACGCAATCGAACGTCCGCTATCCCCATAGACAGGAAAGTGGGGGTGGAGTTGGGAAGGCCAGGAAAGTGGGTTGAGGGAGGGATGAGGAGGGGAAGGGAGAAGGAGGGATGGGATGGGGATAAAGGACGTTCGAATGCATAGTTTGGCGATGCTTGGCAACGCCATGTAAGTCAAGAGTAAACGGCTTAACTAAAACCATTTGACAATGCACTGTCTTACCAAAAATTACCGGGAGGTGTCTTGTACACTGCGTCAAAGTACTATTTCGATCAAATAATTAGTTTGAAAGATATCTGAGAAAAACGATGACTCGCGGTCCCTGAAATGGATAGTGAACGGCCATATGTGAGGAACTCCTTTAAAAATCTTCCTGGGAAGTGCATATGAATAGATAGGAAAAAATCAGGTGAGCTTTGTGACCCATAGGACTCTTGTTTTTTATTAAAACAATGGAGGTATGACGAAATATATGAATGTTATTTTGTGTATTTTGTATCTATGGAGTTAATAATGATCCGCACGCCATCTGTCGAGGGTATGCATTCTTACTTCGTTTGTTAGGAATGAATTGTAGCTATCTCTTCGTCTACTGGATATGGATTACAATCCCCACTTTATATTTTGGGGAGTAATCATTAATTCTATATAATATCATTCCGCAAATAAAGGAAATAAGTTGAAGATCCACTGTGGCAACCCAACCAATCATGCATGATTTTTTTTAATGACGCTTTCATCTTACAGAATTCGCGAACTATTTTGTTTGTTTTAATTTATTCTGTACTGCTGTAAAACGTTAAGCTGTGGTTTTATGCGTTATTCCACTGTATCACTAAATATTTTAGTGAGGCAAATCGAAGTCGGGTGAAGAACTGCAGGAGAAAGTTCGACCTAAAGTTCTTTTGCCTTATTCGTTACCAGTGAACGTTTTTGGCATGCGCGTGCCCCAGAGCTTTGTGAAAAATAAATATACATTAATTTTATGCAATTTGAAAACATTCTGGAAAGTGGATTGCAATATTAAAGAAGTATAAAGTAACTGAAATCGAAGCACCATTTTGCCAAAGGCTGAGTAACTTGCTTTTAAACTAGGTTTGATTTTTATATGGAAATTGTCCAATAAAGTAAGCGCGATTTAGTAGTTATGCCAATCTAGGTATTTTATACTTAACACTTAGTAAAGCAAGTCCTGTGCTTCAGAAAATAGGAAAAGAATGGAGATACAACTAAGAAAACTTCTTAGAGATATGTGCATTTGATGTCTATCCCACGGTTTGAGGATAACAGCCATGTAATGATGTAGTACCATATTACGAACTTGTAACATAGGAGGGCTTCTCCCAGCGGACTGCACGTCAGGTGAGCATGGAGTGTGAACTCACGTGGGAAACAGTTCTTTTGGAAATCTCGCTTATCAAAGACAAATCAGAAGTCAAACAGCGTGTATGACAGTTATCTGTTGAGATACTATTTCCTTATTGTCTTTTGCCTTGTAGGAGACGTCTTCCCAAAAACTAGAGAGATCCTCTGGGCTTTTTGGTGTTGAGATAATGGGGATTGTATAGCAGAGTGGTAGAATATCTCATTAACTTTATTCTTTAGAGCATTCATGTGTGCTTATACAAGTATAGTAGAACGCACATAAAGATTTTACTATTTTTAGGGAAAGTCTTCCGTGGATCAAGCAGTATTTTGTGTTTTTAGTTTTCTGTAAAAGAAAATTATTGTGGCGGCTTTGTTTGTCCGCCCTCAGATCTTAAAAACTACTGAGGCTAGAGGGCTGCAAATTGTTATGTTGATTATCCACCCTCCAATCATCAAACATACCAAACTGCAGCCCTCTAGCCTCAGTAGTTTTTATTCTATTTAAGGTTGAAGTTAGCCATAATCGTGCTTCTGGCAACGATATAGTATAGGCCACCACTGGGCCGTGGTTAAAGTTTCATAGGCCGCGGCTCATTCAGCATTATACCAAGACCACCGAAAGACAAATCTGTTTTCGGTGGCCTTGATTATACGCTGTAGCAGCTGTGCAGAAAACTCGATTGCGCCGAAGAAACTTTGGCGCATAGTTTACTTGTTTTATATGTTCCATATTGGTTCCTTGGTTTTTTTTTAGGAATTTGGCTTAACCTTTTCGAGATCTGCTGTGGACCTATCCTTATGGCCAGCCAATTAGGTATTTGGTGGTTATGTGATTCATAATGTTGGCGCAGTTGGAGGTGCAGATTGCAACTGACAGATTTTCACGAAATTTTCGCGAAAAGTCTAAATGACCGGTCAAAAGGTCAACTTGTTACAGTGAACTGGTGATTCTTTACTCCTGTCATATGCGTAGATGAAATTATTTTATGTAGTTGCTGTTCCGAAATTAGAACTTTTTTGGTAATTCCTGCTTGAGTAGACGCCAAAGAATATTTTCTTTCTTTTCGGTCAGGCATTCGAATGGAAACCGTATATTAGAAGCCAATCTTCTTTCACTTTTTGTTCTTAATTCTTTATTTTAACGCATCCACAAGTACTTGCGTGTGTGTTTGTGTGTTTTAGAATATATGTTAAGATTACTTGTGTACAGTATACGTACCTACTCACATTCTATCTTATCAAAAGTTGTCAGATGTACAAGGCAGCGTTCTTTGCTACATGACATCTGTTTGTGTTGATCGAAATAATATTCATCTTCGTGATTTGCAGATTCTCTCTCTCTCTCTCTCTCTCTCTCTCTCTCTCTCTCTCTCTCTCTCTCTCTCTCTCTTATCTGCACTATTAGTCATTTCTCGTTTTCGGTGGCAGAATGATTCTAGGAGTCGAGTTTTTTGTGAACCTCACTGAACCCTTAAAGAGCATAAGCGGTGTCCAGTTTTTGTTATTTCGTGGATTATGTGAGCGTGAGATGAAAGTTTGCTAGAAACTTGGTTTTACTGTGATGTAGACTAATTGAGTGTTTTATTTTTGATTTGTAGTCTTAACGCACATACATATATACGTACATACATATACACATATGTATGTATATATGTGTGTGTGTATATATATAGTTGTGGGTGTTTGTACACTGTATAAATGCAGACATATGTGATTATATATTAACTAGATTTTATTCTGCATTTTCCTGTTTAGTAATACTTCTCCTTGAATGTCATTTTGTATTTTGTTCATTTCGCTCGTCGGACATCTGATCTTGTTTAGGTTCGGTATGTTGGTTGTTATGACGCGACAGTAAATTACGTAAATACATACTCTCCATATCTTAAGTGTACAGATTTTGGGAAATTTTTTGTATCAAAAGGTACAGTGTAAATTGACTTCCTCAGCAATCAAGCTGAGGTCTAATACTCCTACCTTCAAGCCGATTGAGATAAGTAGTTTTAGAATGTGATTTAATAATTTCACAGCTGTGAAGTAACGTTAATAAATCACATTCTGAAACTGCTCATAGCATGTTCCTGGTTGTTCACTTTTTATCATTATTTATTGCTGGTGAAGTGTATAGTCACTTAGTCTTCTTGCTAATATTTGCTTACACATTACTTCATCAGCAACATTCGGTGCCTTAACCGTCCTCTTCCTTCCTTCCCTTACCAGGTTCCCTTTGAGATCGAGTTCCTGACGAAGGAGGTGGTACTGAGCGAGATCAGGGTGGAAGTGCGTGGTCCCTCGGGGCCTGTTAGGGTCGACCTCGATCTCGGCCCTCGAGGAGGAAAGGGCGTTTTTATACCAGATCAAGTTGGCATTTATGAGGTGAGTTTTCTTTGCTTTAGTAGATTACATTATATATATAGTTCGGATTCCACAATAAGCTGTGGTTCCCATTGCTAGGTAACCAATTGGTTCTTAGCTACGTCAAAATAAATCTAACCCTAGCCCTAGGCGAGCTGTTAATCAGCTCAGTGGTCTGGTTAAACTAAGGTATACTTAACTTATTTATATATATATATATATATATATATATATATATATAATATATAATATATATTTATATATATATATATATATATATATATTTATATATATATATATATATATATATATATGCCAAATATAGGGGAGCCCATAGAAATGCCAAAATGTGGGAAATAAAGGCTATATTTCAGAGACCAAACTGTCTCTCTCCTCAGCAGAGATAGTTTGGTCTCTGAAATATAGCCTTTGTTTTCCACATTTTAGCGTTGGCATGGACTCCCTTATATTTGATGGAATTTTGTTTTAACAGAAAAATATTTCACAGTCATATATATATGTAGTGTGTGTCTGCTTGCTTGCTTGCGAATTTATGATTCCCGCTACCGGCCATCAGAATTATTTCATATTTCTTGCATTTGTATCCAAGGCTTTTAGTGAGAAGCATATCCAAAAGGTGTGAAGATGTCGAGAAGTTAAGAGAGAATTGTGGTTATTACAATTAAATGCGTATCTGGTAAAAAGTGACCAATAGATTCGGTTTATGCAAGTATGTCTAGATTTGTAGCGAAAATGTCAGAGGCTAGAAAATCTTGTTAAATATTGTTACATCTGTTTAGTACTTTTGCTCAGGGATAAAGTTCGTATTACTGAGTGATTTTTTTTTTTTTTTAGCAGTTGATTACATTTTTCATGCAGGTAATAGTTTTCAGATTATGCCCTGTCTACCATCATAGCAGTGTTGCTACTGGAATGCAAATGGCAACTCTTAACCTTTCAGAGAATGCTGAAAGTGTCATCAATTCTCCTTACAAATGAATCAAGCTGTCAAAGACAGACGAACTTGAAATTAGTTGTTTTTTATATTTTTCATGTTTTAAGAATGAAATCTTATCTGTCAAGGAGGGTGCTCTCTCTCTCTCTCTCTCTCTCTCTCTCTCTCTCTCTCTCTCTCTCTCTCTCTCTCTCTCTCTCTCTCTCTCTCTCTCTCTCTCACTGAAAATGAGTGTAATATATAAAAAGTTTTAAAAAAGAACTTCAATTTGTACAATATTTTTGGAAGTTTTGCTTTCTTTTTGATGACTGATTTTAGGTTAACGTTTACTTATATTTTCTTATAGCCTAGTTTTATGAATTACTCATTATTTATTATTAACCATTCTCTGCAGCTGAATGTATACAACGAAGAGGAAATTGTGGAAGGTTGCCCAGTGAAGGTGAGAGCTCTGCCCGACGTCTCCAAAATCATGTTCTCCGGCATCGATCCTTGTGCCATCGGCTCCATCGTCGAGGTCGTCGTAAGTGTTTTGGCTCCAGTTTGATCTGTCGTAAAGGAATCTTCTTCTTGATTTCTGTTGACAATCAAGTGAGAAAGCTTAGTTTTGAGGTCCTTGGATTTTTTTAAAAGCGAAATGCAGTAGTGGAGGAAACAGCTTTGTCATTATTGGTGTTGTAATTTGCTTATTTATTATTTACGTTCTTAATGATAGATGAAGTCTGATATCTCTTGAAATAGGGTAAATCTGGTTATCACTGTGTTGACCTGATTAATGATTTTTCCACCCTCCTCACCTCTGCTTTCAAAATCAGGTAAACAGTAATGGCGCTGGATCAGCTGACATTGAAGTGACAGCGTATTCTCCTACGAATCGCCCCTTGCCCTGCCCCGTGAAAGTGGAAGATGGCGTGTACGCCGCCGTCTTTCAGCCCGATGAAGCGGGAGAATGGTCCATTGCTGTCACATACGATGATGAACACATTCAGGGGTCTCCATTTACCTGTCATGTTTATGACCCACACTCACTCAAGGTGAGTCATGAGTTGTTATTCGTCAGTGATGTGCTTGATATTCATATGGTGTGTTTGTTTGGAACATATCCCCACGCAGGACAGTATGAGTTGCGTGACTCATTGGGAGATGTCAATTTTATCATTTTATTATTACTATTCATTCAAATGGAACAGGCCTAGAGGGGCCACTGACTTGAAACTCAAGCTTCCAGAATATGGAAGCTACAGAAGATAATAGGAAAATTGAGAAAGAAGAGACCAGTTATTAGAGAATAAAAAATAAATAGACGTAAATATTAATAGATTATTAAAATACAAGGTGCATTTTTAGGGTAGTAAAGTGTTGCAACTAATGGTAAATGAAATATGGCAGCCTTATTAATAGTTTGTCCTATTTGTTTTATGTATTGTTCCCAGCTTGTGGATCTAGACTTGGGACCCAGTGCCAGGCCTGGCCAGCCCTTTACTTTCATCGTCGATGCCACAGGGTGTGGATGGGGAGATGCCAAAGTGGATGTCACACAGGGTGGACGTTCTCTTCCCTCGAAGTCTCTCGAAATTGAAAGAGGGGTATATGAGATCACTTTTACTCCTCAGGAAGCTGCCAAGCATAAGGTCTATGCCTACTTTAATGGGCATGAAGTCAAAGGTTAGTCTGGGATTTTCAAGTTACTTGGTATGATTGTTTGGTCATTTCAGTTGTTTTAATATGAAACCATTGCAGTATTTGCTTTGGGTAGATGGAAAGAGGTTGTCTCAAACATTAAATGATTTGTTGGCAGGTTCGCCCTTCCCGCTGTATCTTGGAGTAGAGAAGCCTCCTGACAGGAAAGATTCTAAATCAAAGAAGAAGAAGTCTTCCAGTCGTGAAAATAAAGACCCGAAGGTGAGGATTGTGTTGTTAATGAACTTGCTTCCTTTGTTTGGTCATTTAAGTCTCTCTCTCTCTTTCCCCTGCAATAAAGGTAGATTTAAAATGGTTTTTGTAAGGGTACATCAAGATTTTGACTGGTATGGTTAAGCTAGAATTTATTTATGACTGAATTTTGCTTATATCACTTTAAACATGTTTTCCTAGTATGAAGACTATAACATTTGGCGATTTCTATACATCTGTAATTTTTTTTTTTTATTCTCTCTAGTTTCATCCACCACCTTTTGGGATAGTTTTGTAATATATTTTAATTTCAAGATGTGTAAACTTTTTTAAAATGAACGTGTATCTCACAATTCCATGTATGTTTTTCTTCGTGTTATTACCTTCACATTTCATTTTTAAGTAGTTCCGATGTGAGAAGAATTTTATGCAACCAGTCTGTTAGCTATTATACTAAGAGGCTTAATAACAATGTAAGTTTAGTTTCTCAGTAGTTCCCTAAGTTCAGTACATTGTATAAAGTATAAATAGAGTCATGAATGGTTTTGCCTTTACTTTTTCAGGATATGAAAGAAATTGTGAAAGAGTATTCAAGTTCTGCATTGGTCACCAATTCTCCCAGGTTGTCTTTGAGTAGTCTTAATACATCACACAACAAATCTACATTAAGTAAAGTCTATGACTCAACAGTCAATGATTCATATGATTCTTCCATCAGTAAAACATACAAGTCAACAGTTGATAAGTCCTACGATACTGTAGACAGCTCAAGTTATGAACCTGTCCTCGTTCCATCAAACAGAATGCAAGATTCATCTGTTATGAAAAGCAGCAGCACTTATGAGAACATAAACAATAAGTATGCAAACTTTGAATCTTCTTCTATCGTTAATAGAAGCAGTATCTTAGAATCAAGCACAAAGAAAACAAGCACATATGAGTCTGTCTCCCCAAAGCCCATCTATAGCTCAAGTCCCAAAAAAATCAGCACATATGAAGTAAGCCCTTCCAGCTCTTCAAAATTGGAGTTGAAGAACAGCACATTGGATTCCAGCCACAATTCAAGCTTTAATTCTACATTCAACACTTCAACTTCAACAGTCATCAATACTGGCATAACAACAAGCAAATCTTCATCTGTATTCAACAAGGCATCAAGTCCTGGACGACTCTCTTCGTAAGTCTTACAAACTTTTAATCATCTCTTCAGTTATTTTATTGGTGTTTGGATACTTTCAATTGGTTGAAAACTTTGTATTTTTTATATATTTTTATGCAACATTTTTAGAGACTATTTTGATGTTTTTAGACAGTAAGAAAGCTATTTACAAATGACTGACTTTCATTAGGTGGTTTATCAACAATTTTGTAAGTTTATTAAAGATCATGTAAGCATACAGTAAACAATGAAGCAGTTTTGTTGTGTTTTGCATGTGTTTATTACGATGAAGTTTCAATCTTTTTCCAAGTCGTTCCTGCATAATGATTTGTGAAATTCCAGAATGAGTTAGTATTGAAAATGTCATTTCCCTAAGGAAATCTTTTGCACTTTTTTGTATACAGTATGGTCTGTTATATGATTGGTTACACAACATCAGAATTTTTTTAGTTTCCAAGATCATCAATAAGATCATCAGTAGACAAAAAATCTTCAGTTCTTCCCTCTGATGAATCTCTCATAAATAGTCCCCTGTCTACATCACAAATGACATTTCAGTGTCCTAAAAAAAATCTGTTTGAGTCTTGGCAGCCAAGATGCCTTAGGAGCAAGGAATTAGTTTACCAACAAATATCATGAGATTATCTTTCCACGTGCCATTTCAGTTTTCTGTGTTTCCATAGGGGAAGGGAGTGTATCCCCTTACAGGATTAAGAATATACCTGAAGAGAACAAGTCAGTGAACCAAATGATACTCTTCATACCTCTAGGTGCACTTTAGGAAGGCGCATGATAGGTCCCTGTCATGATGACAGTATAAAGTCTCAAGGATCATTGTCCCGGGAACTATTGACAATGTGATATGATGACTATATCGTCTCCAGAGTCAATGTTCTTGGATTAGACCATTATGGTTCTTGCTCATCAATTAACTTTGAGAAATTTTTCTCTGAAAATTACTGTTCGGTTGTTTCCATACCTTATTTTTTTCTGATTTATCACTATGATTTGGTGCTCTCATTCAAAGTTCTTTCACTTCCATATTCTGAATTTGTTCAATTTATTAGTAGCAGTATGGCTTCCTTGGCAACATAATACCTGTTTATTCGTACAGTGAATATGCAAGTTTGTTGCAATATGTACAATACAGTATTGGTATTAGTTTTTGTGAACATTATTATTGCTCCCCCCTAAAGAAGATGAAGAGCCAGTGTTATGAATGATAGTTGCATGGTAGGCATGTATTTTCAAAACATTACTGTACAAATCCATGTTGTGTATTTTACAGCCCTAGTCCACGCAAGTCAGCATCACCATCCCCACCTCCACCCTCTAGGACCATCCGTGCTACAAGCCCAATGGACAGCAGAGCCTCCCCAATCCGTGCAACCAGTCCACCTGGAGAACTCACTGGGCTGTCTTCTCCTTCTAAAGTTTTACAGATTGCCCAGAATGCTGCCAAAACCTCAGAAGGTAAGTCGGACAAATTCACATTCCTTTTCGTAAGAAAGAGGGTACAGATATCCTTCATGTTTAACTGTCTGGAGACTGTTCAGCCTATGTAATTGTTTGTGCTGTCCTGTATGTCTTATCCATTAATAATTGGTTTTGGTACATAAGAAACAAGCCCGTTCATGCCTGTGTGTTTTTTATATGTTACTTGGAGCTGTTGGACTAATGCCAAGAGAAGTAGTAAAGTGGCAGAGTTACTTGGTTAAGTCTTTTATTAGAAATGAATATTATCAGGTCTTCTAGATTTTGTGTTTATTATGCAATTTTGGTAGATTCACTGCGGCAAACAAAAATGTTGCACTGGTACAGTGTTCTTTAATTAATATAATTATAAAAGACTTAGTCATATCTGCTGTGACCATACCAACTTTAATCTATTTAATGTTGAATATTTTTCATCATTTCATCTGTAAGTTGTTTGTGCACACCACCAGTGACTTCATCCTTCATATTAGAAAATCACATCATATGCCTATTAATAAGGAGCTCTCCTCATTTAAGACCATTTATTATCATGGATCCCATTATATTTTGTAGTGCTTGATGTGTGTAATACAGTATATTGTAGTTTTTAAACTGCTTGTATATTATTGCAGGAATGTCACTAGAATAGAAGCAATAAGTCTTGGATGTACAGTATTCAAGACAAAGAGAAAATCTTTAGTAACCGTTCCAAGGTTAATTTTGAAAATGTCATTCCCTCCATTTGTATCCCTGAAGTGTGATGGATCCACTGATCTCTCTTTGATTCGAAGTATTTAATTATGAGTCAAACTGTTTGGATTGAAGATCAGTTTAAACAGTTCATATGAAAATTTGGCCATTTTTCTATTACCGATGAAATGTTTAGCCTTTTAAGAATATATTCTGTATATTTTATTTTTTTTTTCCTCTTGCAGGCTCCTCCTTCTACTATAGCAGTGTTGCCAACATGAAAATTTTACCCTCTACTTATTAACGCTGGCAACATGCAGTACTTATCCCTAATAGATTTAATGTAGTATTAAGGAAATTTTTTTAATAGAAACATTAAGTTCTACTAGATTTGTGCTAGATTTAGTTACCCCAAGATTATAATGCTGTACATTAAGAGATGTTGAAAGCTAGTATATTTCTAACTCCATAGTAAAAATGACAAAATCACTAACCCTCCAAACTGCAGGGTGCATTTGATATTCATAACAGCATTAATAAAATTTCTTAGGCTTTTGGATCCAACACATTCCAGGTATAGCTGAGAATAATCCTATGATCCTGCCAAATAATCTGGCTTGCATGGAATATGTCAGCTAAAGTATCTCCCTCACATTATCTAGAAAGTGATAGGTGCCATTACATTCCCCACATTCAGTTCTCAAACACTGCAGTGGTAGACATATTGTGTCAGGTTATTATGATGTGATACCAGATAGGTAAAGTCTGTATAATTGTTTTGAATAAGTATTACATCATAATTTGTATTAATTCATATTTAGTTTTTCACTACATTTTGTTTGTTGCTTTTGCTGATGTCTAACTAATCAGTCTTTGTTAATACTGACTTGTACTTATCATTTCATTCATCTCTGCTGACTCACATGACTTATAGGAATCATTCATTAATCACTCATGCTAATCACAATTAATGACTTCATTCCTCTTTATGTGTGATGTGTGGCTCTTGATAACTCGACTAATTTGATTTTCCTAACTTCAACCACTATTTTCATCATCACCACCACCACCACCACCTCCATCTCTATCAAAACTCCAACCAATCTACAGCAAGAAGACAAAGGAACGTCCAGAGCCTCTCGAAGCTCAGGTCCAGGACAATGTTCAACAGTAGAGGTCAGTAGGGTCAGGTTTGTGTGACTAACAGTAGTCAGGTTAAAAGCAGTTTCCTTGTAAGTAGATACTGTACAATAGTTCAATAGTTTCGTAGATCTTTACTGTTGTAAAAAGTAGTGTTAGAGCAATGTGTTTTTAAGAGCTGATATAACCTATAATGGAACTCTGTTCTTTTATTCATAAAGTTACAGACCAGTTTTATGGATGACGTACCTCCCAGTGTTACTTTAGAATAGGGCAGGTGCTTTAGAACAGATTTTGAATGCTAACTGTATCATTACTTGGACCATCCTTTGCCAGTGTATACCAGGGAAAGTTGGCTGTCTTCTGAGATTGGTGTTGTTGAAGAGGTCATTCTCCACTCAAGACCTCTCCGAAGAGTAGTAGACTTTCTTTGTGTGCCTTAGACAGGAGCAAGTCCTCTTGGTAGCTGCAATCAAAGGGTACAGAGCAGACCTTTTCAAAGTGTTCTTACCGAGGGGTATAGACATACCTGCATTGTGGGAGATAGTCAGCAGTCATACGAGGTTTTGGGCAGTCATGCCCTCCGAGAAAAGTCAGGGAGCATGAGTAGGAAGTGATGAGGGTGTTGTGGCAAGTCTGAGAGAGCCTCTATATGAGCCCCTCAAGTGAGCTAGAGACCTAGCTTTCAAGACAGTGTTTCTCCTGATTCTAGCCTTACTTGATTAGACCAGTGTTTGTTCCTCAAGCTTGATGGCTTGGGACTGTTATGGGCTTGTTTCTTTTTTTGAATAAGAATTCTCCTTTCAGGTTTGTGACCTTTTTTACACTCAGATCCACTCACTGCCTCGCAAGCAAGGTTAATTTGTCTCTTTCTGGAACTCTGGCTGTGTCTGATTTGGTCATGAACTTGTGTTTTGTCATTCCTTCTCTGCCCGTTTTTCTCTGCCCATGCCAGTGCCTCCTCCTTTTGGTCTTTGTTTCCACGTCTACGACATCTGCCTCTTTCTTTTTGATGTTTGTTGAGTTTCTCAACTCGTCACGTGCCCAAGCCTGCCTCTGTGTTCTCGGTCCTTTTGCATTCTAATGCCATTACTCTGCAACCCCATGTACTTGTCTGGCTTTCATGCCCTTGATTATTGTTGGGTCCTCTGCCTCGGATTCTCAGCTTACTTTGTGGATCCTTTTACCTCTTGTTTGGTAGTGTATTTCTGATGTTTGTATGACTTTTTGTCGTTGTTTCCTTCAGCTTTGACATCTTCTGGTACCCTCTACTGTACCGTTATTCTTTTAATTGCCTTTGTAGTTGCTCTTGACCCCTTTTTACAACCAGGGTTTATCATGCTCCTCTGTACCCTCAGGCATTTCTTGGTTTCCTGTGTTTGCTCCTCACTCGGCAAACTAGTGGTTGCATGGATGTGAGGAGGAATGCATAACTAGATGTGCTCCCTGTACCAGAGCTCTGTCACTGAGAGACCTGAGGGGCAGCATAAGTCTACAGTGGAAGTTTGTCATTTTTCCTTAGCCCTTGCACTTTCATTTTGACTTTGTGTTCGTGAGGACAAGGCTTACATCTGCCTTTCATAGTCTTGACTGTGAAGCCTGCATCTGCTGTCCACCTTCTGCCTTCCCTGCTTTGGTCATCTTTTCCCCAGGTGCCTCAGCCTTGTAGTCCTCTTCTACATCCTCCACTTCCTGGGTTCCCCCTTTCGTGTCAGTTATCTACTGACTCATCTTATCGGAGGAGTGGGAGTATGACATTAGGTCTAGTGATGCTGTAAACATAGGAAGCTCAGGGTTCCCAGCCTGGAATGCAAAACTAAATTTTATTGTTCCCCCAGGCACTGCTTTGCACCCTGCAGTTTTCCTTACCTGGTGACATAGCATGGGAGTTGGTAACCTCCTTTCAGAGATTAATGTAGTACTGTAATAGTCTGAAAAATAGTGTTGCTTCCAAAAATGGAAAGTGTCTCAAGACAGTGTACTAGGCTGCCTTTGCTTCCAGCAAAAAAGGACTAATGAGTGGTTCAGCACATACAGGTGTAGGGACGTCAACTTACGGAAATGAGTTTTGGGAATTATTCAAAGGAGTACTGTATTGGGAATTGGCACCCCAGAGAATGGGTATTGCCTAAAGTGTGTGTATGTCAGAATCGATTTCCAAGCAAATAGATATACAAATGGGGAATGAGAATGGTGTAAATTAAAAGAGATAGAAAGTTGTAAAATGAAAACAGAAAGACACAAGTGTTTTGTTTCACATGATATTGATAAAGATAAAGGTGCTCCGCACAATGTAACATTATTGTGGTTGCAGCTGTGTTGTTATAAAATAGTAAGCAAAGTGTAAGGTGACTTGATCCAGTACTGTATCATGCATGTCATATCCTAATCATAATGATCTTTTCTCACAGTTGGGGACGACTGTATTTTTCAACAACTAGAAAACTCATTTGTGCCTTGCTTCACTATGTTGCTCTGCATTTATGAAACTTTATTCTGTAGTACTTGTGGATGAACATAAAGTTTTCAAATTAATTCAAGTATATCATTCTGTACAGACCATAAATTCTCTGTAACAGTTTAAAGGTACCCAGGTAAAAAGCACCTGACTTCTTAGTCATTTTACAAGTTTGTACCATTGGTGCCATTATGCTAGGCATCAACATGAATATGGTTTGTGTACAAAAGAATTTTGAAGCTTTTTAATGACTTATAATCTTCATTTTATTTGAAATGGTAGCGTTCATACCAGGTTTGATGCTTGGTGTATACAGTGTTTAACTTTGGTAATTGTAGTAGAGAAAAATAGCATGAATATAAGAGGAATACAGTATTTGAAAGCATTTAAAAGTTTTTTCATTGCTTTACTCATGAGGTGACTTAATGAGTAGATATGGTGTCACTGTATCATATTCATAAGATTTTTAACCTTGTTTTTGTGAATGTTTAGATTTAAATCAGTGTTGATCTGTAGTTTAGAACATTCTGTGTAATTTCTGAGATAGGACTTGGCAAATTTTAATAATGCATTAACAAGCAATATTTCCCTGTTCCACCTTTAGATGAAAATTCAGACCCTGGGGGACCACCTGATGACCATGTCACCTCACGCCTCTCCTCTGAGCAAAGATCTACTTTACTCCAGAGTGATGAGCGCTTCACATCCACTGC
Organism: Macrobrachium rosenbergii; assembly: GCF_040412425.1. Classification (NCBI taxonomy): domain Eukaryota; kingdom Metazoa; phylum Arthropoda; class Malacostraca; order Decapoda; family Palaemonidae; genus Macrobrachium; species Macrobrachium rosenbergii. The sequence goes on along the minus strand of NC_089783.1, from coordinate 50,374,262 downwards.
CAATTTTAATACATCTAACATAGCCTCATCATCATCATCTGTTACAAGTACCACCATTAGGAGGATGGAAGAGAATTTACAGGCTTCTGGAGGTGAGTTCTTAGAAAGTTGAGGAAAAAATTTGTCCGTTTCTGCATTAATGTCACTCATTGGAAATACTGTACAGTGTGTATAACACCAGTGATATTGCAGAGTTTTAAGATGATTTGAATTTTTCTTAGATTTGTGGACTTGAAGTCTTTTATGCAGAATACTTCCAGCAAAGCTGGTCTTAATGAAACATGGTTAACTAGTGGCAGTTGAGAGAGGGGTGTAGGTTAACCCACCCATTTACTTGGTAAGGAGTATCATGTTCATTTAAGAGCTGGGACTAATGCTGGGTAGGTTGGAGGTGGGCTTATTATAGAAGATTTTTGCTGTGTATATTTGGAAAAATGAAAATTATCTTAATTTAGTAATGTGCAATTTGTTCCCACCAGAATACAAGCTTTGTTTTTTTATAGAACACTTACTTCTTAGATGTGAGAACATGTCTTGAGATTGTGATTGGTTTTGATGCCCCATGCTGAAATGTCAGCCATCTGGTTGTGTAAGTGAGCTAGGGAAGAATGACTCCTTTAACCTCCAGTTCATCCTGTCATTGTGATGTCTTGCTAGACCAGTGCCTGTATGGCTTGTTTGTAACCTCACTTGAGGAAAAAAGAGAACTTAGGTTTCTTATATAAGAAGGGAAGACCAGCTGGAAAGATAGCATAATACCACAAAATTGCAGATATGTATAAATATATATATATATATATATATATATATATATATATATATATATATATATATATATATATATATATATATATATATATATATATATGTGTGTGTGTGTGTGTGTGTGTGTGCATAATACCACAAAATTGCAGTGTATAAATATATATATGTGTGTGTGTGTGTGTGTGTGTGTGTGTGTGTGTGTTCTACCACGTTCCCCCAACCTTAAAAGAAGGACAGAGGGAGTTGCATCTGCTGACTAATGGAAGCCAGAGATACAGCTCTTGGGTGTTGGGAAGAAGATAGACAGGGAGAAGGAGTACCAGTCATCTTTTTTTCTAACCTATCGCCACCATACACCTTAGGCAAGATGCTGTTCTGTCCATTGGAGCTTAGGCAGCTACAAATTTTAAGCGACCACCACAGGTCCAAAGTGGAGTATTCATGCGAAATATGAAGTCTCTTATCATGACAGTTCAAAATTTAGGGCAAGATAAAATTCTTATTGGTATTTGACCTGAGTGATCTTGACCTGGATCTTACTCTGCACATCAACCTCATTAGTAGAATTCCCATGCCAAATATGAAGTCTTTTACCTTGACCTTTGGATCCACTACAAAATTTTGAAACCCCATTACCCATAGATGATATACATTCAGAGTCGTTATCCAATTTCAACTTGAGTAAGTGAACAGACATATAGATGACTTGATAGATTGATAGATCAATTACTAGATGGCCCCAGATATTAAACCAGGGGTATAAAAAGACACAACTGTCAATAATAGAGCTGAATATACAGTAGTGATGTGTTGAATATTCTGAATTGATAAGAGTCTCAAAACCAAGGTGCCTTTTATTGTCTTTTATGAATGTGATCCATATACTGTACATTAGAAAATGTTATCTTTCAGAAATCATACAGACTAATTTTACAGTAATCATTGCCAGTGTAACTCTTCTCTTCATAGATCCTAATTGATATCTGTTTGGTGTACTTTTGAGAGAAGCATTTCATAATGCAGTAATGGAAATCTGGGGTTGTTTAGAAGTTGTCATTGCTGGTCTAATTACAAGTTTTGATGTTGATAATTAGTGTTTCATTGGTATTTACAGATATGATTTCATGCTTTGTAAATCTCAAAGGGATTTAGTTTCACATTACCATTGTGGCATTGATCATGAAATTCAAATTGTCATCCCCTACTTTTCAAGTTTGGAATGATTCTCTGCATTATACAACAAGTCAGCAGTTTTTGTTTTGTTTTATTTGACTAGGTATTAAAATAATTCATGTACCTGAAGCCAGTTTTCCTCCTGTTCTTCAAATGTAATTGTACTGAAATACTAGTCTTTGTTTACCAGCAAACCGTCATGGCACCTCCAGCATTGTCCACCCAGTGAGTACTAGTGTGTCAGTGGATTCTGGAGAGGAAAAGAGGGGAGGCGTGAGGAGTGGAATTGTAAAGACGGAATACAGCATTCATGGTTCCAAAAGTGATTTGAGAAGTGATCATGGACTTACATCCATTGAAGATCATCATCATTATAACACCAAAGACCATTCCCAGAAGCTAGAATCTACAACATGTGAGAATCACTTTATTGTTTACTATAATATGTTTTTATATGTTCTTAGGCTTTATGGATTATACTCCAGTTATTTTATTGTTCTAAATACATTATTTTACCAAGCAACTGTTTATTCCCTCTGTTACATTGTCTTTCTTATCAAAAAAAAAATCATGGGGGGATGTACAAGCATGAGCCCCCTTTTAATGATATGGTTTCAGTTACCGAAAATGTAATTATAATATAAACAAACTTGTCTGTGATTTACAGATCTTAGCTCCAGCACAACTTCAGTTGATGTAACAGATGCTGTGTCACATAGATTGCAGGGAGCTTCCCATCACCAACATTCCCACCAGGTAGCCCGGCATTCACCCCAGCCACAGATTGATGCTTCACGGGTTTCTGTAAGTGGGCCTGGTGTCAGACTTGTGTCTGTAAGCTCACAGGCTGAGTTTACAGTTAGTATGCCTCCACCACTGCGACAAGAAGAGATCAATGTCCGTATCACAGGTGAGAATCTGTTTGTTGCACCCCACGTACTGGTTCAAAATATGTTATTGCATTCCACTTTCTTACCGTTCCTGTTGGTTTATATATCTTTGGAATATAGTTTTCCTTGATTTGTTTTCTGTTTGGTTAAAGCCCTCGTAATTAAACAAGGAATAAGGTTTTTAAGCATGATTCACTCTCTCTGTTGTCATTGATTGCACTTTTCCATTTATAAGCAGAATGTTTATATTCACTCAGAAATAACCTTCTCCTCACTACCCTTCATCTTCACTCACCTCTCAGATATCGAATACCTCTGGCACATCCCATGACCTGACCTGGACTGACTCATTGACTCCGAATCTTCACAATTCATCAGATGACCTACTGAATATACAGTATATATACATGAAGAGACAGTTATCTACATTTATGAATACTGTACTGAAAATAAATTCTACATAAATAGACTAGAATATAATGACCAGTTGACATTTATGAATTTTATTGCACTCCCGTGCATCCAGCACTTTTTTTATGAATATTTTGCGGATTTACATGCTCAAGTAATTTGCTTTGCTTAATAACTAGATCGCCAAAGCAGAAATCTTTTGGTAAGTGAAGACCTATAGTTTTAGGTATGGTTTTAACCGTAGATACAAGATTAAGTTTAGATTTTTAGACAATAGTAGTGTAGCTATTAGAATAGCTGTTTCAGAGTAAGTTATTAGACTAACCACTATTCCCCAGGTCTGTGTAAAGTATCTATGATAATATTGAGCTTTTAATGATCAGTGAGTTTTTTTGTTTAGCTTTCAAGTGATTACTCACTAATGAATGTTAGTTGTAAATATAACTGCTTGGAATTCTTCCCTATGGAATATAATCATTCACCAGCTCTTGTGTTTTTGGTTATCAAGCTTACCATGCACCAGATGTCCCTTATTAACTTCACCATGTGACACTTCTGTAATTGCCTTGCACTGGTATCATCTTTGTGATCACTTTATGCTATTAAAACAGAATTTCTGTCTAAAGTGTGTTTTATTTGGTTTCATTAATTGCATGATGTGTGATGGAGAGGGATTTGAAGTCTGAAATTGTAAGAAATCACACTGTATATTCCAGAACATATTTCCCTCTGAGATTTTAGGTAATTTTTACCAATTTTTTGGTGTTTGGTTTGTTTTTATTGTTTTATGCCTGCGTAATAAGTTTTTATAAATTTCTTTGCTACCATGCGCAGGTATTTGCTAATTTCTGTTATAAAGGATTTCACAAGTAGTCAGTTCACATTTTCTTATGAAAAGGTTTTATAGTTTTGTTTAATTGTTTGGATTTTGCACTATCTTTTTTTTGTAATACTTAATCAATTCATTCGTGTTTTGAAACTGTCAGAATTATTTCATTTTAGGGACCTTATTTAGGGTCAGATTTAATTTGAACCATAACTTTGATTGTGAAAATTCAGTACATGTTTAATTTTGCTAATATAGGTATTTTATTTTAAGAGTTGAAAGATTATATCATCACAGTTTTTCTAAGAATTGGTTTTTGTTCAGGTCCTGGTAAGCGCCAGGTACCAGTTGAGACCCAAGGTACATCAGAAGGGGAAGTTTTGGCTGCATTCACTCCACTACAAGTTGGTGAATACATAGTTGATGTCAGAGTTGGTGATACTCGAGTCCCAGGAAGCCCATTCAGGTAAGCCATAATTATTTGTGCTGTTACATGAGTTTCAATAAGTTGCATCACACTGTCTTATGATTTTTTTATTTTTTGATGCCATGTCAGTTTAATACACTATATCTTTTTAAAAATATTATTAATTTTTAACAGTCCTTTTACTTGTATATACTACTGTATCATGTTTTCTTTCTGATTTCACACATGCACAGTGTCTTCTATAGATGTTTGCTTTGCTAATTATTCTTGTTTAATTTTGTGTTTGTTCATTTTGTGAATTTATGTTAATGATAAAATTTGAACTGTGTATTGGACGCATTGCACATTTAGAGATAAGTTTTAAATATAGATAGCATTTTAATTATTCAGTAGGGTACTGGGTATGTTAGATATCTTAGGATATTTTTGAGTTCTCCTAATAACCGTTTATCTATATGGTTTAAGTTAATGTTAATCTATAATTTTGATTACAATTTAAGTTTATTAATTATAGCATCAAGGACCTCTGTTTTAAAAATTAAGCCATAAATAAGTTCAAGACATGTTAACACTGAAAGCAAGTTTGGATTATAAAGAGTTCTTGTGGGGTACAAAACATGTCCTTGATATTTTATCCACACCTAAGATTTGTTATACAGTAATCCTGGACATCCTGGACATTCTTTCTCCAAGAAATTTTCTGTTTTAGTAAAAGGCCCTCTTCTTGATTTCCTTGTTGTGTTTCTGGTACCATTGTTTGTTAGTTCAATTTTCATGCTCTACAAAATTTTTTCTAATTCTGATTATCCTTCACATTCAGATTGTCCAAAACTATGCAGTCTATCATGTAGTATTAGACAGGCAGCTAATTCTAATAGTGTTGCCTTTTCCTTTGTTACCAAACTATAGTGTGATCCTCTTAATCATATACAGTAGTTGGACTGCTGGAACTTGAAAAGTCCAAATTAGGTGCAAAAGAGACTGGGTTTTTTCTCTGCCCAAAGCAGACACATCAGAATAAATCCTCTTTTCCATGATATTGGGAGGATCACTGCCTTGGAAGTTTTCTTGGTAGCTATGGAAGTGTAATTTTATTACATCAACAGTCATTTGGGTTTCAACTAATTGTTTTATGCTTCATTAACTGTGGTCTGTGATCCCCATCATTAAATCACCTTATTGGATGATTCCTTGCATTTTTGGTTCCATTTATTGCTGATCTCAAATTTGTCACTATGAAGCACTGTAAAGTTTTCATGATTTTTTTATACTCCTTTGCATAATTGTTAATAGATATAAGATTGGTAAATATTTTATTCCACTATCCAGTCATCATTCATATGGTGCAATTGCTTACCCAAAGGAGGCTGTTTGAATTTGTGCTAAAATTTGCACTGAATTTCAAATATAGTGTGTTTTTTGGCCTTTTACATCAGTTAGCATCCAGTGAATACTTATTGTGGTTTTGCTCTAGTAAGTTGATGTTTGTGCCACAAGTATGGCATGAATATGGCTCCTTCAAAAATTGTTTCACTCTTAAAAATTTCGGTATCAATTCAGTGACTGACCACAAATGGCTCTGATCACTAATGATAATTTTAGTGACATCCCAGTAGGTGGTCTGAAGAGAATCAGTCACCATTTTGGTGTATGGTATGTTCATGTGTGGATATTGTTTTTAGGAATATTTCTCTAGACCCCAATGCCCAACCTTTGGCAGATGACTGACACAGTTCCAAAATTTTTGTTTCACAGGTGTTATGTGTATAATGCCCAAGAGATCCAAGTTGGTACTATTCCCAATGGCATAGTTGGAAGACCTGTTGAATTTGAGAGTAAGTATATATTTGCATCTGTGGCTTGTAGTACATATGATATTATTTTTTACATGGTGCGTTATATGTAAAGACTGTAATGCAACATTTAGTGTGCATAAATTTGACACATTTTCTGCTTTTAACAGTTGATGGCTCATCAGCTGGCTCAGGTAACTTGGAAATTTTAGTAAACGGGGGCCATGTGACATCGTATGTGAGAAACTTAGGTCAGCAGAGGTTTTTGGCATCGTTCGTCCCACATTCAGCAATAAGGCATACAGTTGAAATGCGGTTCAATGGAGAGAAAGTTCCCGGTAAGTGTTGACATATTTTGTGATGTCTTTTAGAAGATAATTTATGTAGGTGCCATGTCATTTAGGATATAGAAGTTTTGTAGTTTTTTTTTGTGCAACTTCATTTATTGCATGAGTGGTGATGGGATTTAAATTAGTAATATTTATGAGAATGAGGCCATCTTAAATTTAGTTTCAGTATTTATGGTACTGTACTTTGTTATGTAAGTTTCATGTGTCTGAAGCAACAGGAACAAATTAAAGTTTTACCATTGAAAATTATTTGGCACATCTTTTGAAATAAGTATCACCCCATGATTTATTACTGGATAATGCAGCTAAAGTCTTCAGTGTGGTAAAATTAGATTAAGCATAAACCTGCTGTACACTCAACTATATGAGATAAATTGGAGTGCTAGTACAAACAAAACAGATTATGATATAGTAACTGACTGATTATGTTTTAAAATTTTTATCACTTGTGTATTCTTGAATCACAGGTAACTTGGTCAGTTGGCTTCTTCAGCCTTACAATACAAAATAAAAAAAAATTAAAAATGTACACTAGAATATTCCTTGATCGTCATAACATAGTTGAGGCTGGCAAATTATTGTTCATGAAGATCCCAGAGTCTCCAAGCGATGTATTCTTTTTGTTATTTTGTAGTTGTATTCACAGAATTAGGTACTAAGTTGTCTCCCAGTGTTTTTTTGCATGAGAGAGCTTCAAGTAAACCAAGTTTGCAAAGAATTGAGACCTATTTTAACATTTAAAGGCTACATTTCATTTGTGCAGTAATTTCTCTGTATGAAGGATATTTTACATTAGAAAGTTTTGATTAACTTACGAGGGGTTCTTTACTACCTTACATTTACCTACATTAATCCTGCATTGAACTATGTTAGCTTTTATATCATCTATCCTGATCTCATTGTAAGTCATGTGGTCCTTTTTAACTTCTCTGAGAACCTATTCTGCAATTATGTACATTTGTTCTCCAAAGACTTTCCCAATTATGGTTGACATTTCATTTCATTATTTTAAATTTTTCTAGTAAGGCTGAAGAGGCAACCTAATCAAGTTGATGAAAGTTTCTTTGTATGAGAACATGTTTATTTGCAAAAATGCTACAATGTTCTCATTAAACCTAATTTGTATTCATATTAAATTCCTGTTACTTTTTATTGGGGGTAATTTTTGAAATAAGTTTGTCAATGAGTCTTCTCAAACAATTAGTCTCTCTCACTTGTTATCTAACTTTACAACAAATTTAATGAAAAAAAACTGATAACTTACTGTACTGTCAGTGGAAGCATATACCTGAGCCTTTGACAGTATCATTGGCAAAGAACAGTGGGCATGTAAAAGGGTTACTGATTATTTGTAAACTACATATAGTACTGTATATTATCGGTTATAATAATATGCTGCATAGCTTGCCTAGCTCAGATAAAATAATTGAAAATTTTCTCATCCCTTGCTGTTATGCTTATATACTGCAAATACTACATAAACAGTTCATTTCTACATCTTCCACCTTTTTCTTTCACTTGCATTCAGTGTCCATACTTCACTTCAGTAATGGAGATTTGGCTCAACAGTCCCGTTATACATTCAAACCTTGGCTTCCTGAGACATTCATAATTTCCTCAAAATCTTTTGCACAGGTTCTGATACCTTTCTTTTTTATCACGTATTTTGGGACTCACTTCTTCTCTCATCCAATTATCATCCAAAATCATTACTCATAAATACTTATAAGAATTTACTGTTTTCATTCTATCATCATTACTACTAACGTTCACTGTTCCATCTTTCTAGTTCACTGCTTTCAATCTGTACTAACCATATGCAAACATTTGCCAATCTACACTCCGTTCATGATCCATTTTCATATACTTAGAACTTTGCATCTACATCACTCACATTACTTTTATCTTTAAAGATATTGTATGGCCATAGAAATATAACACACCCTTGCCTGAACCCCATTTTTACAACAAACCAGTCATGCTCCTTTCTACCTAGTCTAATGCATGCTTCACTTCCATTATAGAATTTTCATCACTTTAAGCACGCTTCCTCAACATCTTCATACTGCCTCCTTGTTAGTTCTATACTAAGCTGCGTCCATCAACTCTATCCTAAGCTTTCTCTAGGCCCATGTATGCTACAACAGTTTTTCCCCTTTACATTCAAACTTCTCAAATTACTGTTTCATAACAAATACGATCCATACACCACCTTATCTATCTAAACCTGTACTGTTCTTCACCTATCAAACCTTTTGTTATCTGTCTGTCTTGTTTCAGTCAAAGTCTTACCGTGCATCTGCCCTTGTACACTAAGCAAAATTATGCCCCTATAATTCTAAGTCTCCTCTATTACCTTTACTCATACAAAGGAATAATTATCTCCCTCAGCCATTCCTTCGGAACCTTGCCCTCATCTAGGTATACCTCAGTTGCCTTGGTCTGCCTCTCTGTCACATTTTCACCAGCATTCTACAACATCTCACTTTTATTTTTATCAGTTTATGACTTTGTTCCATTTTGTCCCTGAAGTCCTTGTTCACCTTCTCCCCCGTGGCTTTTATAAAGTGCTTTCTTTTTCTTTCATCTTCCTGTTCAGGACCTTCTTCTGCTTCTGGTTGCATTATTATATAAAAAAATATATTTGTTTAGATATATTTTAAATCATATAATGGTGTAGATTGCGATTTTTTTTGTTGCACGTCTTAATCCCTTGAATATAACAAAGTGACCATTTGGTGAGCTCCTTGGTTTAGATTTAGTTGGTTTTTGCCAGCGCATGCCCTGACCGAGGTTGATATAAGGTATTAAATGGATTAGGAGGTCTGTTATGGACCTCCGGACTCTGTTCAAACAACAGAGAATGGTGACATGGTGAGACCAAAGTCCTTAGATATTGTGTGCGCGCGTAGATCAAGTGTTCGACTGGGTGCTGGGAAAAGTGGAAAAGGCGACTGAATCACGTGACTTGCACTACCCACGAAATCTGAAATCAGATGCAAGAATGTGATTCAGGGGTCGCCTACATTTTCATCATTTAATGTTTTTCCGTTGTCACAAAATAAAAAAATGCGTAAATGTGCAAGATGTATTTTAACCCACCCATTTTCGTTGAAAGAAGATTGTATTAGTGATATCTGTTGCATTTTTGTAAATTGAATTAGTCGTTTCAGTAAGAATGAATGCGTTAAATTTTTTCCAGTTATGTAAAAGTGTTCAGCGAAACATGTAACCAATATTGTGCAGTTATTGTGAAGAAAGTAGCAATTAAAGAAAACTCGACATGGTTTAGTGATTAAATCGAAGTAATTGCCCAAAAAGACAGCAAACAGAGAATAATTGGAAAAACTTAAAAAGAGAGAGAGAGAGAGATTTGTGAAGGTTTAAAACGAAAGATGAGCGTGTATTTTTTGTGAGTTGAAATTCCTATGAAAATCTGAAACAGTATAAAGTTATCGTTTTGTCATTGTTGTGTTACACACACACACACACACATATATATATATATATATGATATATATATATATAATATATATATATATATATATATATATATATATATATATATATATATAAAAGATGATTCTAGAACAACTCCTTGCCGCGCGGTGATGGAAATAGTATATATTTTTGTTGTATCAGTATACATATATATATATATATATATATATATATATATATATATATAGTAATTCAAGCAAAACAAAAGCAGAGCAAATCAGCTACTTGGGAAGAGCAGTATCTTACCAGAAAACCGATCAGCCTCCTGGTAAGTCATCCCACGGAAACAGCATTGTGCCCCATGATAAACCATCTTCTGGAAGTCTTGAATAATATTAAATGCTCAATATTAATAATATTGAACCTTAGTGCAGCGTTCGGAAAAATAATGCCAGGGTTTAATGTGCAAGACTTAGGATAGATGTGTGTTTTACATGGTGTAATATATTGGTTATGAGTAATTTAACTTGAAATTATGCAATGCACATGGAAAGTTAAAAATCTCCTTAACAAAAACTTGTCAAGAGGAGTACCAAAGGCAGTGTTGAGGGACCTACACTATTTTGTAAATGCTATCGACGTAGCTTGGATTGTAAACAGAACATGTAGTGGATTAGTACAGCTTTGTAGATAATGCAGAGTTCTTCAGATTTACAGACAGTGCTGAAATTGTATCCAAAATAAAGAACACAGTGAAGGACGTAAGGAGTTCCCATGAAATTGAAAAGACAAACTGAGAGGCGACAAAACGGGATGTTTATCAAGAGGGTAGAAAATAAATCCCAAGGGAGAGTTTCATATCAAGGCAGTGAAAATAAATAACACAAAGGTCGAAACAGCAAAGGAAGTTGGTTAAAAGTATTTGCCGATTTGCTCCATAAAATGACAGACTAGATACGCAAGGTGGTGAAAATAGCACATTAAACACCTGTTATATGTAGCTTCCGTAAGCTACGTAACTACTTAATCACAAGATTTAATTTCCTCTAGAATAGTCTGTCAAATTGCTAATTGAAGAAGTTACAAGTTAATGCGCTTGTGGCGTCTTATAACTCTTCCACTAGTTCCAGTACTTTTGTCTTCAAGGCTGAAGTTCTGAAGGAATAAACAAAAACAGGGACTATGTTGCGCCTCCTGTTTGCTCAGAAACCGACAGCTTTTTTTCAGCCATTAACCCACCTCCTTCAGAACTACCCAAGGTCTGCAAAGGACCTACACTCCTTCGCATAGATGAGGAAAGCAAAAAAATTGATTGAAAAACAAAAATCGAGAATTAAATTTTAAAACCAAATTTCCTAGTTCAGAAAAATGAAGATTGACAAGTTTCACAGTCCAGGATGTTTCTCTGTGATTCTCCGACTTCAAAGGCCCACTCTGACGATGTCTGTTCAAATTATTTTCAATTTTTTTATTCTCCTACATTATGTAAGCGTTTACTCTTCAAAGAATACAAGAACCTGATTTTGTATCTTTCGATCGCGGGGATGCTGGCTGATGGACGGGAGGAATAATGATGGCTCCTTAATTTGTTCCAATAGAATTTCTTTCATGCAGCATCTGTCATCTACACTTTACTCTTCTCGACGAGACTGTGCTGGAGTCTTCATGAAATATGTTTACACGTATAAAATTGCAAAACGTTGTCACGGGAATTATCACATATGCACACGTGCGCACGCACATTTATCATATATAAGTGCATATATATATAGACATGTATATGTACATATACTGTATATATATTATATAATAAATAAATTATATATATGTATTTATATATATATATATTTTATAAAATATATGTGGGTGTGTGTGCGCGCGCGCATGAATATTTCGCGAACATCTTTGCATTCATACGCACGTAAAAATACATTGCATGACAAAACCCCCAGCGCAGGTCGGCTTGACCCTGAGAAATCCCCACATTATTTATACAATTACTTGAGATTCGGTATTTTCCCAGGGTTGAGAGAGAGAGAGAGAGAGAGAGATTAAAATCACTGTGACTCGCCAGGGAATGAACCATCATGTGACGCCAGCGAGCGATGACAGCATCGAATGCCAAGATGCCCACTCTCGTCTCTCTTTCATCCCCTGTCACCCCTGGTTAAATTCGTATGAGGGACGATCGTTTCCCAGGCGGCGTTGTGCTGCAGCAGGTCTTTCCTTCTGGGAAGAGTCGTGTCTCCGTCAGCGGTGATTAGACTTCCCCACGGGGTCAGTCATCCGTGTCCTTCTTATAATGCTTTCCATTTTTTTGTCCACCCGGTTCACACTTATTATTGTCATCTGCGTTGGAGGCTCCTGTTGACTGAGAGGTTTTCGTGCAGTTGGTTTGTGTATGTTTTTTTTTTTTTTCAAGAGTCTCTCTCTCTCTCTCTCTCTCTCTCTCTCTCTCTCTCTCTCTCTCTCTCTCTCTCTCTCTCTCTCAGAATGATGAAGCTAATCTGTCGTATTCAGAATGTCACTTAACATTTAATTAGAATTCTCTCTCTCTCTCTC
>NC_089783.1:50329124-50354124 GCF_040412425.1 Macrobrachium rosenbergii | reverse complement strand
TACCCGTCGAAATTTATCATCATTTCTCGATGATAAGAGCTGTGATACACAGACGTGTGTGTGGCCAGCTGTATGTAAATATTGTTCTTCATCTTCGCCATATTCCATTTCCATGTGATGCTGAGACCAATCATCCGGAACCGAGTATTGCTTTCTGGAGGATAATTTTAAAAATTAGGAGAATTCAACGAGCTCTGTCGAATCACGCTTCTAGTTTTAGAAAGGAAGCGAGAAGTAAGTATACCATAGTTTAACCAGACCACTGAGCTGATTAACAGCTCTCCTAGGGCTGGCCCGAAGGATTAGACTTATTTTACGTGGCTAAGAACCAGTTGGTTACCTAGCAACGGGACCTACAGCTTATTGTGGAATCCGAATCACATTATAGCGAGAAATGAATTTCTATCACCAGAAGTAAATTCCTTTAATTCTTCATTACCCGGCCGGAGACTCGAACGCGGGCCCAGCAGAGTGCTAGCCAAGAACTATACTGACTCGTCCAACGAGGAAGCGAGAATTTGGGAGTAACGAACAGGAGGAAGACTAGCATTTCCATGGTGGCGAAAGAGAGAGTGAATAGCAGATGGAATTCTCATGCAAATTTCGACAAAAGTAAACGCACATAAAGTAGCGTCGTCATAATCGACCGATCTAAAATCCATTCACGCGAATAAACTAAAAATGTAAAACTATCGGGGAAAAAAAGTTTGAATGATATGAAGTCAATAACCCTAAGGCGAAGGAGGATGCATACAAGCAGATAACTTCTCTGTATGTCATGCAAGAGTTAATCTCCTCCTCCTCCTCCTCCTCCTCCTCCTCCTCCTCCTCCTCCTCCTCCTCCTCCTCCTCCTCCTCCTCCTCCTCCTCACTTCCTTCTTCTCACATGTTCTTCCGCATAGTAGTCACGCTCAGTCGCGTTTAATCGCCCATTTTACCGGAAACGCATTCCGGCGATTTTTTTCCTAACGCGTAAAATATCCTGTAGAGCGAAGCATTCGGAATTTTTGCACTTAACTGTTTCTTAGGCTCAGCCTCATGTGACACGAGAGTCATTTATGTGTGTGGACCGATACATTTTATCTGTTCCAACAGTGGTCGCCCACAGTGCTATTTTACTTATTCTGAACAAAATTCAGGTTTGGCCGATGGACATTTCGAAATATTTTTTACGGTGATCTTGTGTATCCATTAGTTTAGTAGCTTATTATTATACATATATGTATATATGTCTCTCTCTCTCTCTCTCTCTCTCTCTCTCTCTCTCTCTCTCTCGTTATCCAAGTCACTAACTGAACTAAGGAAGAACAGCAAAAACATATCTACAAAAATATGGATTATTCAGTAGTCCAACATGGTAAATAAATTGGAAACAAAATAGGAGTGAAATGAGAATAATTATGTTATATTCATCCTAAATGTCTTTCATATATACTGTATATATATATATATATATATATATATATATATATATATATATATATATATATATATATATATATGCGTGTCTTAGCTTATATAGATGTTGATAGTTTGCAGTGAGTTATGTTTTTGCATTTCTTGAAAAACAAAAAGAGAAACACACACACACACACACACACACACACACACACACACGTTACACACACATATATATATATATATATATATATATATATATATATATATATATATATATATATATAATAATGATGTAAAAGTATTACGTCGATCGGAGAGAGAGAGAGAGAGAGAGAGAGAGAGAGAGAGAGATGTGTATATGTACACAATAAATGGGGAAAATTGTCCAAATCAGAATATAAGTAATGGCAGTGTAGTGTTGAACAAAAAGAGAAATTCCACTGTTATTTTGGGATGGGAAAGAAATTTGCTTAGCGTCCAGCGGTCATCGGGAAAGACCTACTATAACACCTTCTCGTACCTGGCGACAGCCTGCACATGTAGGTCTTGCAGTGTGGTGCCCTCCGCGGATATTCGACTCTTGTCCACTTCAGTCCACGTCCCGACCAAAAATAGTCCCCCACTCCCTCCCCAGACCCCATCTCTTTATTCCTTTCCCGCGTCTTTCCATTCCACAAGGTAGATTGTAGATCTCTTCCTTTCCTCGTGGAAGACGACGCGTCGTATCGTAAGCTTTCTAGTTCCAGTAGGTAGAAATTGTCATCACTTTAACGTCAGTTTTATTATGGTTACTTTCACGTCACACAGTCAGAAAATTTCTGAAATTAATTCGGAAAATGAGACGAACTTTGGAACTAGTAACTATAACAAGTCGGAAAGTGAGTCGAACTTTGGAACTATTTTTAACAAGTCGGAAAATGAGTCGAACTTTGGAAAATTTCAAGTCGGAAAATGAGTCGAACTTTTAGTGACAAGTCGGAAAATTGACTTTGGAACTAGTAACTTTTAACAAGTCGGAAAATGAGTCGAACTTTGGAACCAGTAACTTTTAACAAGTCGGAAAATGAGTCGAACTTTGGAACCAGTAACTTTAACAAGTCGGAAAATGAGTCGAACTTTGGAACCAGTAACTTTAACAAGTCGGAAAATGAGTCGAACTTTGGAACTAGTAACTTTGATAATTCGGAAAATGAGTCGGAACTTTGGAACTCTGTAGGGGCAAGATGTTGGGCAAAAAGTTCCTGTACAAGTTCGGAAAAAGAGTCAAAATTAAAGAACTCTTTAGGACCGAGATGAGGGGAAAAACGTTCCAAAACACTTGCCTCTTTTACTTCAGCAAAATTTTTTGTAAATCCGACAAAAATCACTAAAACATTTTAAATTTATTTTGATTTAAATGTAAACGCCTCCAGTTGGGTTCTGTTGACCACGGATCAGAGTTACATATATCCAGTAGTTTAATGATTATTATCTCTGGAACGCAATAAAAAAATTAGAAAACCTGCGTCGATTTCTCTGTAGAGTTTTCCTATTTTTTCTTGGCGCAATTGAGGAGATAAGAAGTAGAAAGAAATTGCATTCCATCAACAGTCGTGCATTATTATTATTATTATTATATTATTATTATTATTATTATTATTATTATTATTATTATTATTATTATTATTATTATTATTATTATTAAGTAGCAATTATGAAAAAAAGTTGTTTGAATAAAAGGAATTCGTAATGATATTTCTCTGAAAGGATAAAAAGTGTCAGAATAGGATGAGGAATATGTTAAAGTGTAAAGTTTTTGTTAGACAGTCTCTCTCTGTCTCCAAGTTTTATTTTTCGCACATTCCTTCGGCCTCCTTTCACTTAGCTGTCCTGCTTCTTGAAATTCGAATTACTCAGATTGTCTATTAACATTCAAAATACAAGTGACACTTTTCTGGTTACTGTATAATGATTAGAATTTATCTCTCTCTCTCTCTCTCTCTCTCTCTCTCTCTCTCTCTCTCTCTCTCTCTCTCTCTCTCTCTCTCTCTGTGTGTGTGTGTGTGTGTGTGTGTGTGTGTATTGCACAATGCAAATAAACACTTTTGTTAAAATATTTTTCAAGTGAACTGCATACTGTAATATATATATGAGTATATGTATATATATATATATATATATATATATATATATATATATATATATATATATATATATAATTATTGTATGGGCACTGTATAGCATTATTAATAACCATACCCTCGTTCTGATCAAAATTGCCAAATTATCTCCCTGTAAATGAAGTGTACTGTTCACGTGAAAACGGCTCCTATCAAAACAAACAAAGCTTTATATTAACTCCATCAATCTAGTTCAGGAGGATCGCCGCAAGGTGGCATCGCTGTAGTTTTGTCTGCAGACGCTTATCTGGTAGCTGCTGCGTTGAGCTGAATAGAGAGTGACTTCCTCTCTTAATGCCAACTCCTCCGGAATTCACACCCTGTGGAATTAACGATTCTTGGGGTGCTCCGTTTAGTGAGTGAGTCCTTTCTTCTTGAATGCTCTTCTTGCTTTTGTGTTCTAGGTTTGCTCAGTGTTTCCTATAATCTCCCATCTTTCCAGAGCCGAATTCATTATTTATTCGCAGGTAGGTCCCTTTTCATTTCAAAATCTCCCTTCTTCCCTTGCTTCGCTTCTGGGATGGGTTGCTACCCATTGACATCAAAGTGAAGATGAAGTATTTTCATCCACACCTGGGCCGTGTTAATGAGGGTATTTAGAATGCCGGCAGTTATCGTTGATTCTATTAGCATCTGTTGACCTTCAGGTGTGCTGCTTCGTTGCTCACGAGAAGCTGACGTCTGATTCATTGCATCTGTAATTCGTGCTCGCCCTTGAGTGAGTCAAGAGAGGAGGGCTGTTGGGAAGCTGCTTTTGGGTGAATTTGCTTTTTAGCGCTCCATTTAACGTTAGTGATGCGATGAGTGTTTTAGATGTAGACACCCTGGTTTTAAATACTGTCAGCAGTTCGTTTGACGTCGCCGCAGATAATGAATTTGGAAGGTCAGGTAGAACTCCAGGGTCTGATAGTAGGACCTATCTGTGCTGGTACTACTACTACTACTGCTACTTAGTACTACAAGGAGGGTAACGGTAAAAGCTACACGGTCGCAAAGGGACACAAAAATCAGACAGTTGTAGTAGAAACAAGATGCAATTTTGTTGTATTTTATTGCGATCGATCCCAGTTACTCAGCAGTTTTGATCGTGACTTGTGAAATGCTTCCTCGGTCAAGCTGTTTCACGGAGGGCTGAGTAAAGACATTACATTATTTATTGTACATCGACGTCTTCAGTTTCCTGGCTCTGTTTTGATTTGACGTAGGCTATATCAGGTTTCTCATCCCATGAGGCGTGATTTTATTTTTAATTTTCTTTTAAGAAAGTAAATCAGACGTACACGCACACACACATATATACACATATATATATATATATATATATATATATATATATATATATATATATATATATATATATATATATATATATATATATATAAAGAGCGCGCGTACGCAACTACACAAGTTAGACAGGTATAGGCACCAAGGTCATGTCAAAGACACAATTACCTTTGGGGGTTAAACCAGGCTGTCGTCACGCCGAGTCTGTGCCTTGGCAAAGATCAGCGCAGCGTAAGAGAACTCTGTAGGAGGGACGAACCGAAAGATGAGCTTTCGGTGGAATTTAGGAGGCTGTGGAACCTAAGCGCCACTCGAGACTTGAAGAAAAACATCGCAAATTTGAGAGAAACCGGGAAAAGAGAGTAAGAAAGTTGTTTAGGGAGGTAGTTTTGTATAATTTGGTAAATATACGTAAACGACGTAATTAGATTTGATTAGGAAGAGATCGCCGTGTTTGAGGCGGCGGTGTTAATGCGGAGGAGTCAGGTGTAGGTTGGGTAGGTAGAGGGAGTGTGTAACTGCTGGGGGCAGGTGTGTGTGGTGAAGGAGAAAGCTCAACGCATTCCATGACCCACATGGCGTTCCTCAAGGGGGTTGCGGGGAACCACTTCAGGATACTAAGAAACGAAGTTACTCCTTTGGCCACCGAAGATGGGCAGACGGTTCATGAGGCCCTCGATTTTCGTGGCACCCCTCTTAGTGGGCAAAATGTGACAAGCGCAATTGCAAGAAGCAATTGTGGTGTAGTAGCAACGCTAAGGAACCACCTGAGGTCTTGGGTTCATTCACTCCACGCACACCCGGTGTTGCCACGTCTCCGCGACGAAGTTCTCTTCCTCATCCTCCTCTGGAGCCTCCAGAAACACCGCCCCCTTTCTACCATGTCTTCTGTTTCCTCTATTTTTATTCTGCTGACGAAGAACTATCATAGGATAGTCGCCGAGAGATTATTGATGATTCTTAACTTCCTCTTCATCAGCATACTGTCAATCTTTGCATTCATCATCAAACCCGAACATTTTTCTTGACTTCTTTCGTTTTCAACCACTAGTTTATCCTTAAACGAACCGTTACTTACTACAACTACTACTGATTGTCGTAGTACCACTGTCTTCTCTAAAGGTGTAACCGGCGTAGAGACTGACAACAGTCTGTTCGCCTGGAAAAGGAAAAAAAAAAAAAGGAAGAAGGGTTCGGGGATTCGACCAATAGAACATACCTCTATATGGTGGTGGTTACGAGAAACAGAATCTTGGCCTATGAAGACTCCTTTGTTAGTTACTAACAAAACTCGATCGAGTTTTCTGTACAGCGTCTAATGCTGTATGAAACTCAGCCACGGCCCATGAAACTCTCAGCCGCGGCCCATTAAACTTTCAGACACGGCCCGGTGGTATCCTGTGTTGTTGCCGTCTATAGCGGTGCCAGACACACGGTCATGGTTAACTTTAACTTTAAATATAATAAAAACTACTGAGGCTAGAGGGCTGCAATTTGGTATGTTTGATGATTGGAGGGTGGATGATCAACAAACCAATTTGCAGCCCTCTAGCCTCAGTAGCTTTTAAGGTCTGAGGCCGGTCAGAAAAAGTGCGGACTGACAGTCAAATAGCCATTTTAATAGTTTTCTTTCACAGAAAACTAAAAAACAAAAAGATGGCTATTATATATGTAATAACTTTAATGAATTACTACTGAAAGGTGCATTTTATTCCAATCCTTCTTTATCAGCAAGAGATGTATAATTTACATACTTATTGGGTCCAGAGTTGACATAAGTATCTTAGGCCGAGCGTCGCATAACCACAGAAACCAACCTCGGACCCACAGGTATAGGGTTTTGGTTTGGAAGTATTGGTTTCATGACTCTCGATATAGCAGATGCAGTTGATTTTGTCCTGGTCCTTTCACGGAGTTCTTTCCTTTTTATAGTTTGTATCTGGATTCTAGTTAGTCGTATCCTCGTTTTCAGAGATGTGGTAACCCTGAGACAGTCGATGCCAATGCTGCATTCTTTTGACTTAGGCTAAATAGTTTATCCACTAGGTCTACTGTATGTCTTGTGAAATCCAAAAGGCTAAATAGTTTATCCAATAGGTCTATGTCTTGTGAAATCCAAAAGGCTGAATAGTTTATCACTATGTCTTGTGAAATCCAAAAGGCTAAATAGTTTATCCACTAGGTCTATGTCTTGTGAAATCCAAAAGACTAAATAGTTTATCCACTAGGTCTATGTCTTGTGAAATCCAAAAGGCTAAATAGTTTATCCACTAGGTCTATGTCTCGTAAAACCCAAATGTCGTATGGTTTTATGGTCGTTAATGTTAGCGACTGACCAACTGTTTTATATGTTTTTAGAGAAAGGGAGGAAGCGTTATCAAACCATCTGGAGCACCAGCAAACCCGATGTCTCGCTTGAACAGACAGGGCAATAATTGTGGTAACGAAGATAACTCAGGCAGTCTACCGTAAGGTATTTCAGTACATTACTACAGCTGGATCACCATTCATTCAACGCACAGGTACACACCCCAAGACCATCGTGTGGTTAACAGATTAAAGTTCCATGGAAATTTCCTGTCCTACAAAAGCTTTCGTGTTTGTTGTATGTTAGTTTGTTTCAGACTCATATAAATAGTGGATGATTTCATAGGTTTCACAACCTTTTGTCAGAAGGGGTTATGGAGTTACTTTGTTGCATGGAAAGCGGTTTTTACAATCTTTAAAAAGTTATGATGATCTTTTAAAGATTATAACCGTAAAGGTACCTCTTTTGCCAAGGCAAATTGATAAGAATTTTTATGCTAATTTAATTATTTTATGTGAAAGTAAGAAAAAAACAGATAAAAATGAGTATCATGGATATTAACTCTTCATTGCCTTGCTTGTATGAGATTCGAATAGAAGAGGCTTTGAAATACTTCACAAAATTTATATTGTCTTCTTTCCTTGATTTTCCTGTGTTCACTGAATATAAAACTTCTTTCGCTCTAGTTACAGTATTTGGATTCCACTGTATCGTTCATGTTTTCGAATCGACTTGGTTCTTGTAAATGCAATTAGTTGTGTTGAACAAAGCGTGTTTCCTGTTCTTTAGGACTTCCGTTGTAGAGGGTGTTGATGTTTGTCTAACTGACACGCCAGGGCAACGGCGTGCATAATTCAGCTCTTTGTTTATGTGGATGCGAGTACTGAGACTGTATATTCAAGATAATGAATAAAGTTTCATTACTGTAATATGCATATTTTGTTATTAAATCTGGATTCGTTTGTAATAGGCATATATATATATATATATATATATATATATATATATATATATATATATATATATATATATATATATATATATATAATGTGTATAGATAGATAGATAGTGTAGACTGATAATTATCAGTCTACACCTATCTATCTATCTATCTATCTATTTTAATATATATAGTGTGTGTGCATATATGAAGACACATGTATATAGTCTTTTATAGATAAATTCGCCCTCGATACTAAGAGAAAACAGCAGAAATAAGAACGCCAAATTCATGTTTTCTATTTTCCTTGGTCATGGCCTGCTTACTAGAAGTACGTGCATACGTGTATATTACGTTCTTGATGTTGGCTCTTCGTGCAGAATCTATGAATAAAGTTTGTCACGCACGGCTACGAAAGAAAAAAAGAACTTTCATACCGTTTATTTTTATATTTTTTTGCGCTCTGTGACCGCGCACGTCCAAAGCAAGCAACGGCGCGCGTGCACACGCCACGGGATGGAAATGTGGCTACAAGCTCTCTCCTGGAGTTTGTCCAAATCGCTCGAAATAAAACTAACAAACAAACACACATCGTAAATGACTGAACTGCTGATTGATTCGAGTGATGAGCTGACATTCGATGATGCTAATGGCACTAATTCGAGCACGCCTCCCCACCACTCCCCTCCTCTCTCTCTCTCTCTCTCTCTCTCTCTCTCTCTCTCTCTCTCTCTCTCTCTCTCTCTCTCTCTCACCCACGTGTTTGTGTCTATAGAGGGCTTCTTCTCTTGTAACTTCGAGGTCGACACTACTCTCCCGAGACGGACTGGGGAAGTCTTACTAGGTCTTTCTGCTTGAGTTGTTTGATGCTCCTTACGTAATTTGTGTCTGTATGTGGCGCTACAGTTGCAGATGGAGGAGGAAATGTACGTATAAAGTACTCAGAGGTGGAAGGAGTGTGTGGTGGTTGTGTTTCACTGGAAAAAGGGGTGGAAGGTCGGGGAAGTGCTGGGAGTAAGTGATATTCAGAGGAAAGTCCGTTCATCTCCATTCATACGATTGTTCTTAGGCCGATTTTGATTTGCTTTTTGCCGTTTAAAGTGCGTCCCGGGAACGGCCTAAAGGCAATTTATACGAAAAGGTTTTATGCGACTGAAATGAAATGATGGATAGTCATTGGGTTAGTAAATTAATAGACAAAATGAACCATATGAGTAGTTAAGTAAATAGAATTTTGCTGTTGTTTTAATCCATATAATTTCATCTCGTTGCCACGCGTTAGTTCATTTCTTATTTATTAGTACAATACAAACAGACCAAGGCATATGGTGCTTCAGCTGACGGATACCGTCATAAAACGTAAGTGTAACATCATATATATATATATATATATATATATATATATATATATATATATATATATATATATATATATATATATATATATATATATATATATATATACATGTGTGTATGTGTATATATATATATATATATGTGTGTTTATATATATATATGTGTGTATGTGTATGTATATACTGTATATGTATATATGGATGTATATATTTGTATATACAACTAATGCCACAGGAAAAACAAAAGAAAGAAGTACCAAGCGCTTTCGTGTTATTTACAACACATTTCACCTCGAAATTGTGTTGGAAATGACACGAAAGCGCCTTGGTACTTCTTTCTTTTGTTTTTCCTGTGGCCTTAGCTGAATATATTGTCACAGGTTATTTAATGACATATAAACGCACACACACATATAGATAGACAGTGTTCGCTTATCTGGCGAATGCTTTTTCGTTTCTCTCTCTCGCTTTGTCACAGATGAACAATAACTGTAGCCTGTTATCGACAGTGTCGGAATTTTCTTCCTAGTATACAAGTGTTGATTATTGCTTCAGGACAGTTGTACGCTACCTGTACAACCTTACAGGTGCTGAGCTGTGTTTTTCTCTGACGACGCAGTCTACAAAAAGTTCGTCTCTCTGAGAGATCTGTAACGATTTTTCTCCGTCTCGAAGTGACTAGTTTGTGTCTTAATAGTGATGTTTTATTTTTCTTCTTTTTTTTTCATTTTCCGCGAGTGCTGTGATATTCTCCCATAATTTTTGATGGCGAACAAGCCCTCGATTCTGTGTCAGATTAACAAGATGGCATTGCATTTGTTCAGCGCATTATAGTTCGTTTCATGCGCCAAGTTAAACTGTTTATCATCTTACTTTTAGAAGAAGGCAAAATGGGGGCAAGACTGTCAAGAAAACTGAGACAGAAAAATGGTATGTATTTGTGTATATGGATGCCCATTAGCATGATCGAGAGAGGAGGAGGAGGAGGAGGTGGAGGAGAGAGAGGGGAGAGGCGGGTGCTGCGTGAAGAAAATTGATTGACTGATTATGCAAGCAGTCTTTATAGGTCGTTTAATTAATCAGTTCGTTAAGATCCACTTTTAATTGAGAATGGAATGCAGACTCGCCTAGACGTGTGCCTCGCGTTGCTGTGTGCACTTGGCATTTATGCTTAAAGATGCTTGGGTACCTGGTCTATAAATTTTCCTGTGATAGTTATGTAATATATATATATATATATATATATATATATATATATATATATATATATATATATATATATATATATATATATATATATATATATATATATATATAACTGTGGGTCGAAATCCGTCGGTCATCTGGGACCATGAAGGAGAAAGTTCAACCCAACTGCTCAGTAAATAGTGTCAGGTGAAATGAATGAAAGTGGGTAAAATTTGGAAGCTAATTTTGTTGTTGTTGTTGCTTGATAGTTTTCTTTTTATTACGGTAGTTTTTTAATATAATTGGTATAGTGATTTATATTATCACTTAGGTTTTAGTGGAGTTGTCATAGATGTGGTTTGTTAGATAGCTTATGAATTGGCTCATATATATATAATATATATATACAAACACAGTATATATATAAATATATATATATATATTATATATATATATACAGTATATATCTTTCTTACTAATGAACGTAATATCCAAAATCTTAGTTCATTTGTGATTTTTATATCTTTGATGAAGGCGTGATAACTGAGGGTTTAAGATATTATTTATAACAGGCAGAGTAAAAAGGCCTCTAAAAGAAAATATAATGAGAACTGTACGCGCAATCACTATAGTGGTTTCATTCTCTCATTGTGCATATAACTGAAACTAATTAAAAATTCTTCTCCCTCTGACGTTAACATTCGTAGTTGTGGTTTATGAGAGAGAGAGAGAGAGAGAGAGAGAGAGAGAGAGAGAGAGAGAGAGAGAGAGAGAGAGGACCCGCGATATTGTATGTTGTTTATGATATAGAGGAAACTTCCACCTAGAATAGCTTACTAAATGGCCGTGTTGATTATATTGTGAAAATCTCCTTTTAGAGTAAAAGTCGAGTGAGGTATCTTTGCGTGAGTCGTGATTTTCCTTCAGTTTTGTTTGGTAATAAATTAGACTATCGGCAGTATAAAGGAAAATCTTATTTGTCGATTTTATAAAAAAAAAAAAAACTAATTTCTTACAGATATGGCTGAGGTTTTATGAGCCTCGTATTTTATATATTAATTTTATCAACGTTTATATATATTTATATATATATTGTATGTGTATGTATATATGTAATTTTTTTTACGTTAACATCTGTCATTGCAACAGCAATTCCTGGTGCTATAATACTTATAACATTCGCATTCCTTCCGTGAATGTAAGAAGTTGATTTTTTTTTCTTGAATTTCCCAAACGCAAGTAGAAAGTGTTGGAAGATGAGAACAGAGGCTACAATTTATTGCTATGGGAAAACTGTAGGTAATTCATATGATGTATTGTTGCACAGCATTGCAAGTGTGTGTGTGTGAGGAGAAATTCTCTCTCTCTCTCTCTCTCTCTCTCTCTCTCTCTCTCTCTCTCTCTCTCTCTCTCTCTCTCTCTTGCGTATGCATCCTTTGTCGTTCTTTTTAACTGAACACTTTTGCTAAAAAGATGGACACCAAGTAGAAAATAAAAAAAAAAAAATCCTTGTTTCTAATCGACATCCACTTGAAGGAGGGAACTTGTTCTCCCACGCTATTATTCAAGATGGCTCAGTCAAGACCGTTGCCAATTTCATTCCCATCTTGACTTTGCGATCTTCATTTGCATGTTGCGATTTATTTGGGTCCTGAATTTTGAAATGAAATTTCCCCAACTGTACTTGTTTTTCTCTTCCTCTCTCGTTAGAAAGTCAGGTTGTTGAAATGCTGACAGTATGAACAGTGTTCTTGAATTCTGGAGTGATAAAATTGCCCCGAGTGTAATTCTCTCTCTCTCTCTCTCTCTCTCTCTCTCTCTCTCTCTCTCTCTCTCTCTCTCTCTCTCTCTCTCTCTCTCTCTCTCGTGAGAAAGTCAGAGTTCTTGTTCTGCTCTTCCATTTTCCATTACTTTTCAAGCTGAAGAAAGTTGAAGAGGAAGCATTCAGAGATAGCCGTGAGATTGGTCTATTTGCATTTTTCGGAGATTGTCCATTCTTTTCTCCGGTTCCCTCCCTAACTGCTGGACTGATTTTTCCCTCGCCTAATTCAGTGGTCGACTGAAAGGTGCCTCGTGATATTACTGAGGTACTTGTGTACCGAGCTTATTGTTGTTTTACATTTCAGCCTCCTTTAATGAGTGAATAAATAACTGACAGAGATATTAGTGCATAGATTTTGGCCCTTGGCTTTTCCTTCTAACTATTTGATGCAAAAGAGTCTTTGTAACTTTGCTCTTTGGATTTCCATATATTTCTTTGGAATTCAGACGGTATTCATTCTTTTCAAATGGCTTGTCCATCGGGGTCTTCTGCTACTTAAATGGGCAGTATGAATGGCAAACTGCATCGGTGGAGAAACAGAAATAAAAGTAGTTTGTTGACGAATATTTATTTTTGCGCAAACGAGAACACCTCACTGCTGAGTATGGAAAATTCTAAGTTGAGTGTAATGTGAAATGACATTTATTATCCTATACTTCTCCCTAAGTGTTCCACACTAACGTAATTGATTGTAATTGCTGAAATTCAATAACTAAACCATCCATACCTTAATATAAAACAACTTGCTCTTGCGCGTTATGATGTGCTTCTATTTCTTAAAATGTTATATGTACTTCTAGATACCTGGTAGAGAGAGAGAGAGTACTCTATATTTTGAAAGGCAATAAGACACGAGTTACTAGGAAGCTCGGAAACTAGGCTAATCATCTTGTATTGGTTTGTATACTTTGATCATCTTCGTAATTGACATAATGATTGATGACCAATATACGACTAATCTGCGCACGTCCTTCATAACGTAAATTAGTCATTAAAATCAATGAGGCTGCTCACACTATAAGTTCGGTTTATCGTTTGTGTATCGTACGGTTTTCATGCGCTAGGTCTAAGGAATACCTAGGAGCACGGTCTAGATCTTTAGACCTAACGTGCACGTTCCCTTCGTCAGAGATATCTACCGAGCGCATCCGAGCCGTACTGTACGAATGTAAAGTGTGAACAGCCTCACTGATTTCCGCGTAAAAATCACTGCCGTACGAAGGACGTACCAAGACTAAAAGCGTAGTGTAAATCGACCCTTAATTGGAGATGGGAGTGGTGGCAAAGTGGTCTGGGAATGTGTCACCCGCTTCTTAAATAGAACCTTTTTAATTAACGGGATATTCTTGCCTTATCGCAGCTGCTGCTGTTGCTGTCTCGTCTAGCGGAAAGTGTCGTCACGACAGATTGGCGCTTTTAATGTCTTCATTCGTTTCTGTAATTTTGTTGCGTTTGAGATTCTTTCCCCTCTCTCCCTAATGCACACACACACGTGTATATATATATATACATATATATATATATATATATATATATATATATATATATATATATATATATATATATATATATATATATACACATATATATAATATATATAATTGTGTGTGTAGGGTGTTTGTATGTGTATGTATATACAGTATGTGTGCGTTTTACTGACAGTGACGAAACGCAATTCGAGTTTGAAAGATTACGTTAGTTAAGGAAGTAGTTGTTAGCATCTCTCTCTCTCTCTCTCTCTCTCTCTCTCTCTCTCTCTCTCTCTCTCTCGCCTGCAGGACATACGCTGATAGCCCTCTATACCAGCTGTCACGGAAAAGTGACTGGACGAATTGCCGTTTACCCCCTTTCCTTCCTTGTAGTGGTGAGGAACAGGTTGCTGTTACTTTTAACTGTTACCGCTGCCGCCGTTGCACTTCTTCTTGCAAAACCTTTTACTGAATCCGTGCATGTGCAAGAATATTTATTTTGGAAACGTATATTTGTTGTATTTATATCTTAGATGGAAGTTGCTTGTATGGTGATGATAAGTGCTTTTAAATATGCGAACTTCAGTGAGCTGTGTTCATTTAACGTCAGCTGTGACGTAGGAGATTATAAGCATAAACAATCCCAAACTTCTGTTTATAACTTGCATTTATTGCGATTTTCTTTATCTTTCTTAGTTTCCTTTTGATATTTATGTATATTTGTTGTGTTTATCTATTGTATGTGAACTTGTATGGTGCTAATATATACATATGAATATACGAATTTCAGTGAGTTTATTCAGTCAACGTCAGCATGTAAG
The DNA here is from genome assembly GCF_040412425.1 of Macrobrachium rosenbergii. Lineage (NCBI taxonomy): Eukaryota > Metazoa > Arthropoda > Malacostraca > Decapoda > Palaemonidae > Macrobrachium > Macrobrachium rosenbergii. Next base: position 50,339,377 of record NC_089783.1, on the reverse strand, counting down.
AAAGGATATTATACGCACAAATTAACCCGACTTATTTTTAGTTTTCTGTAAAAGAAAACTATTGTGCCGGCTTTGTCCGTCCGTCCGCACTTTATTCTGTCCGCACTTCTGTCATCCCACAGATCTTAAAAACTACTGAGGCTAGAGGACTGCAAATTTATATGTTGATCATCCACCCTCCAGTCATCAATTATACCCAATTGCAGCCCTCTAGCCTCAGTAGTTTTTATTCCATTTAAGGTTAAAGTTAGCCATAATCGTGCCTCTCAACGATATAGGATAGGCCACCACCAGACAGTGGTTAAAGTTTCATGGGCTGCGGCTCATAGAGCATTATACCGAGACCGCCGAAAGACAGATCTATTATCGGTGGCCTTGATTATACGGTGTAGCGGCTCTACAGAAAACTCGATTGCGCCAAAGAAACTTCGGCTCATTTTTTACTTGTTTACTTTTGTTTATAACTTGGGTTTATTGCGAATTTATTTACGTTTATTAGTTACTTTTTCTATATGTATGTATATATATTGTGTTTATATTTTGTATGTGAACTTGTATGATGTTAATATATGCGAACATAGATAAATTATTCATACAAACAAACCCAGCTGTTTTACTTTTGTTTATAACTTGGGTTTCTTATGATTTTGTCTGAATTTCTTACTCCCGTTTTGATTCCTTACTTCCTTTTTTTATATTTCTCAGTAACTTCATAAAAACTCAGCTAATTAACCCGTAGAAACCCGTATATCGCCAGAAGTTCTCCTGGCAGCCATGACACTTGTTAACAAAGTTACCGTTCATCGGCGTCATTCGTAATTTGCGAAGGGAAAGCGAGTGAAAGTGATTGTCGGAGCAGTGAGCCCGAACAAACATATGTTTCCGCGCGTGCGTCGTCGATTGCGTCGCTTATTAGATGTAATTGCGGGTCTGTCGGAGACGAATCCGCTTTATTTATGGACCATGAAGGAGTAGGATTTCAGATGACGACATTATTTGAAGGAAACGTGAAGGCAGTTTTATGTAATGTTTTTATATTTTGTTTGTTATGGTGATGGATGGTTTATTCTCTCTCTCTCTCTCTCTCTCTCTCTCTCTCTCTCTCTCTCTCTCTCTCTCTCTCTCTCTCTCTCTCTCTCTGTGTCTCGCTCGTGATAGATGTTTGACTTGCGTGAAGCTAACAGGAAGTATGTTTCTTTAGAGGCTTACGTAATGAAGTCGTTCTGGTTGACGTCCAATTAAGAAATTTAAAGTCTGGTTAGTTTGAGTCCTCCTGGGCCTCTGTAGGCTCATGGGGCAGGCGCTGATCTCTATACTTGAAAAAAATATATACGGCTGCTAAATGAATATGAGATCTCTCATCATCTATGGAATGTGACCTTTGGACTGAAGTCAGTCAGCCGCAGGTATTTTAGGGAACGAATATGCCTTAGGGCTTTTAGGCTGCTGACCTAGAAAGCAAGTCCACTGTTTCGGTTATTCTCTCTCTCTCTCTCTCTCTCTCTCTCTCTCTCTCTCTCTCTCTCTCTCTCTGCTTTCGTCGTTTCCCGATCTCTCGTAGTGTTTGGAATTTCGTCGTTATTTCTGAGGTCATTGTATATTGAATATTTTAAATACAAAAGCATTACCTTGACGTAATTGCTAAGTTCGCCGACAAATCTATAGCGCTTGATCACCGAATAGCTTATAAGCGATGCTCCTCAAAAATAAAAAATGTTTCAAGTAATGTTTACTTTTGATTCAGTTATCCATATCTAAAAGATTTGAAATGCATGCTGACAGCTTTCGTATCTTACGTCTCTCTTGTGCAATCCAGTTCTTTATGATTTACTCGTATAAATCATCTGCTGGCTTCAGATTCCCTTCAGTTATGGACCAGCATTTTGTGCTCAATAAAAGCTCTTCCAGTTTAGCATCATTCTGGTCAAATATATATTCTTACAAAAAGGTTCAGTATCTTCCTTCTGACATTGTCTGTATGCATTAAATTGTATGGCACACATACATACGCACACGCGCTCTACATATTTTGAACAATTCACTGCTTTGGTTCACAGAATCATAGTGGGTCTTAACCGAACGTGCCTTTATCATTCCGTTCTCGCTGGGGAATCGAACCCTCTTGTTCTCGCTTGTGACGAGAAGAAGTTCATATATATATATATATATATATATATATATATATATATATATATATATATATATATATATATATATATATGTGTGTGTGTGTGTGTGTGTGTGTGTGTGTACATGTATGTGTGTGTGTGTTTGTTTATGTGCTTAGGCGTGTGCGCTTACGTGCATGTATATATATCTTACCGATCTCTTAAAGGAATTTTCATTTTAAACTTGGGAGCTTAATAAAATACATTGAGACACGAACGGCCCCAGGCGGATATTTTCGACTTGTATGCATTTGCATGAGGAGAAAAAAAAAGGGGAGAGAGAGAGAGAGAGAGAGAGAGAGAGAGAGAGAGAGAGAGAGAGAGAGAGAGAGAGAGAGAGAGAGAGAGAGAAAATGTTGCCTGTTGGGGCGGTTTCGTCATCATCCCGTGGAACCACGTAACTGGCAGTATTTCGCACGCATGTCGAAAAAATGTACCATCATGGAAGCTGTTAACAGTTACGACCTGATATTGTTATATAATCTGTCTCTCTAACTGGTCTTCCGTGTGATCTGCGCGACGAGATGTACTTTTGAAACATTATTTCCAACTGTTATTCATACTCTCTTCATGTCATTTTTACACGAGAGAGAGAGAGAGAGAGAAAAGTGGGGTTAATTGCTACGTATATAAAAATTTCGAAGTTTATCATGATAAATTGTAAGGCATCAATATTACGCCCATTCGATGTAATCATATTTATACTTTTGTCCATACCAGTGTATAAGGTTTTACATTACAAGTCTCTCTCTCTCTCTCTCTCTCTCTCTCTCTCTCTCTCTCTCTCTCTCTCTCTCTCTCTCTCTGCTGGCTATGATATTGGACATTTTCACATTAAAAGAGCTCACTTCCAATTCCGGCTTTGTTTCAAGAAAGGAAATTCTTGTACACTTCGCTCGTTAGCTCTGTACAGAAGTGGACTCTGGATACTGGAGTCAAGATAAGACTTTTGTCTGCATGATTCCACCATCCTTGCAGGATTTTTTAACGATATCCCCAATTTTAAGATATCTAACTGAATCATAATCTTTTAAATGGAGGACAACTTTCTTTGAAGCCATGAGATAATACATTTATTTTTCCTCTCATTTTCACTATACGGGAAAAACCTTCCCAAAAGAGATGAGAAACCCTGAAAAAATTGAAATACTGAATCGCTCCTTTTCCAACTTAAAAAATATTCGAATCACTGACTTGGGTGGCTTATAAAAGGATGAATGCGTTGTTTATTGCCGGAGATTTGGGTTAGTTACACAAGCAAATGAATCAAGATGTTGATACCGATACTCAGAAAATTAAAACACATCTTGCCGAAGCTGGACGGGATTGTCCTGAAGCGCAGTACTTCAGATATCTGGTCTAGCTTTTACTCCCTTAGATATACTGTTTTCTCTCTCTCTCTCTCTCTCTCTCTCTCTCTCTCTCTCTCTCTCTCTCTCTCTCTCTCTCTCTCTCTCTCTCATATCTTCTTTTGGCTTCATAGTTGAGAAATACGTGGTCGTTCTCCTTGTCCATAGACAATGGGTGTTTGTGAAGGCTTGGCAAATAGAGCGTCAACATTGACCTATGTCTTTGTTCTCAGTTTTTTGTTGGAAAATGTATACAGTCTCTTGCCCTTCGCTAGTTTTTATGTATTACAAAATTCAGGTTGCTGAAAGATGTATTTTGATGGATAGACTATATTTATATGTAAATTTAAATGTTTGGGTAAAAGGATGTGTTTTTGTTTTTAGACATGGAAACGAAAAATATCGGGTATAAATATTCGTTCCTAGTAGTTAAGTACAAAAGCTCTCATTGTTTAAAGAAAAATGAGACGTGCATATAACTGGCGAGGTACTTTGAATGGTTCCATCGAGTATTACTGCTCATGGAGTGAATATAACTAGTCGCAGTAGCAGGATCGATTGGTTGTTTTTGTCAAGACGAACGACTATCACGTCTTTCTAAGATCTAAGATGGCCGGTAATTGCAGAAGAGATTACAATCAACTTGATTTCCTTTACAGTGACAGTTGAGCTCTTGGGGCGAATTTGATTTGACATTCGACATTCGCTAGAAATCGAACAATACCTTGACCTCCATTGAGTCGCTTCTTTCGTAACTAACCACATAACGGTGTTATATACGAAGTGCAGGCTTGATAATATAGCCACGCCCTTCGTAACCTCGTAGGAATCTTCTCCCTCTCTCGTTTGTGAATATTGTCTTATACGACAAAGGACGCTGAGTAACACGTGCCAAGACAGGAAGTTAACACATTTTCATCATGCCACATAGAAGAAAAGAACTGACCCCTCCTCTCTCTCTCTCTCTCTCTCTCTCTCTCTCTCTCTCTCTCTCTCTCTCTCTCCACACACACACACACACACACACACACACACACACACACACACACACACACACACACATATATATATATATATATATATATATATATATATATATATATATATATATATATATATACATACACACACGCTGTATATATATATATATATATATATATATATATATATATATATATATATATATATATATATATATATATTATACATACATATATATGTGCGTGTGTGTATATACATATAACAAGAATCGTATTTCTTTAATCATTCTTTACTCTTCGATCCTCCTGTCTGTTATTATTATTATTATTATTATTATTATTATTATTATTATTATTATTATTATTATTATTATTATTATTATTTCCGACACCATCACAGCCAAAATATTATAGAAACATCACGAACACTTTCCATCGTCTCCGGAAAGAGAAAATCCTGTCTAAAGCCAGAAAAGATTTTGAGGTTCAATTTCTTTCTTGCGCAAAGCACGCGCAGCATTTCCTGTTACTTACCGAGCCCAATACATCTCCTCCTCGGTAGATTACTCCCCCTCCCCCAGCTTTTATTAACCCCACCTTCTTCTTACCTTCCCCATCCGTCTGCCACTGCACTGAACCTAATAATGATAATAACGGGGCCGAGTGAGTCTGGTCCTGGTCCGGCGTATACGTACGTGTGTTATCATCAATGTAGGTTTCGGGGTCTGGTGGAAATCGCTTTGGAATGGAGCTGCTGGACGTTTGGAAAGGAATTCGCATGCTACTCGGAGCCGTTTCAAAGGCAGATCCCGTCTACTACTAGTACTACTACTTGTCCGGGTGATTTGCTGTTTGGTCGGCGAGTCTGAAGAAGGTGTGCCCCAAGATTTCCGTAGAGAAACTAATGAATAAATCTGTGTAGGAGTAATGATGTCGAAATCTGTATAGAAAGGGAAGCTATTCATTAAGAAAACGGAATTATTTATGGAGCATTGACAAAGGAGGTAGCAAAAGAAAACGGAATTGTTTATGGAACATTGACAAAGGAGGTAGCAAAAGAAAACGGAATTGTTTATGGAGCATTGACAAAGGAGGTAGCATACTATTCAACGAATTTTCCTCACGCCAAAAATCCATAGTAATGAGCGATGGAAGGCTTTAGCAGACATGCAACTTCGAAAAAAGTCGTTTGTATTTCAAGTTTCAAGTGATATTTTACTTTTTGTTTAAGTTATTCATATTATTTAAAAAAAAAAAGTTGAAGTGTAATATTTTTTGCTTTATTTAATATTACCATGAGCGATACAGGTACGTGCTATATAATGTATGAAATTGAAGTTATATTTTTTGTTGTTGTAAGAAGAAATTTACTATTCTAATGTAATACAGTAAATTCTTATCGTGGCTGACATTACTTCACTTAAAGTGCCACTAACTTAATTTAATAGCATATTTGAAGGAGAATACTGTACGTTTCATGAAAATGCAACCTAGATAAATATCACCGTCGGCATATTTGCTTGTAGTTAAAGTTAATGTGTACAAAGGTTGACAAATCGCTTTGCATCGTGTAGCATCTCTTTTAGAGAGAGAGAGAGACGCTGCGAGGTGTCTTGGCCGAGGGTAGTTCGACCATAGTCGGAATAACGGCATTGCACGCAGGCGCAGACCCGAATTCTGTCTTCCGCGTTATTGCTGTAAACTTTGACCCAGCGAATTGACTTCCCTTCGCGGTGGAGGTTGTATTCTGCCGACGTAGCCTTTACTGTTACCGGCTGGTAAGGGAGATCGTCATGATAATGACAACTCCTGTAACCCGGGATTGACAGCTGGGTCCTTGTTCTGTGGTGATGAAGCCAATCGTGCATTTTACACCTTGGAATTTCCATGATGGAAATTTCCGCCAATTGCTGTACACACCAGCCATCACTTCCATTGTCTTTCGTTGTCAAACCGTTGTGTCTCCTTAGCTCATATTTCCTCCTAAATCATTTTAGACTGTGACTTTTGCCCTGGCCCCCCCACTTAGACATTTACCGGTCTTCAGCTGCTCACCTTTCGAGCAGCGAAGGCTGAGCTGACATTTCAGCATATTCCACTCCTTTCACGCTCCATTCCACCCCTTAACCTTTGTGCCTGTACCATCAGTTTGCGACTGGCACCAGTGTGGCCTTAAGGGAGACGAGGTCACCCGTGTGAGTCACAGTCCGTTACTCGGAGGCCATCCCAGAGTTGCACCTCGGTTGTTGCCGCTTTTGGGAACTCGCCCAGAGGAGGTGCCGCTTTCGGCAACTCGTCCAGAGAAGTGGAGGTGGAGGTTGGCTTAGCGGGTAAAATTTTAGGTGTCTAAACGTACACGTTACCGGGATCCGCATAGCGTCAAAGGTACGCGCACATGGGTTGAAGGATGCGAGAGATTTTTTCTGAAGCATATAGGCTGTTTGAACTTAGAACAAATTGTAAGTCAGGCGAGAGAGCGTTTGTCCACTGCGCACCAAGACTATACATCAAAATACCGCCTGATGTGAACAGCATACAAGAAGAATGCATATTTAATAAGGAACTAAAGACTCTCCTATTCTGCAGGAGCTACGATGCTGACGAGAAAACACTGAAAGACAATTATAATAAAAGATAAGAAGCACTTTATTTTGAAATGTACATGGGCCCGCCAGAAGGGGAATTATCCCTGTGGAGGGCTGTACATAAAACCAAACAAAGTGAAACAAAGTGAGAGAGAGAGAGAGAGAGAGAGAGAGAGAGAGAGAGAGAGGCCCCGGTTGCAGAGTTTTTTTGTTTTCAGTATTCTTTAGCCTTTCTGTTCAAACTACTTTTCATAGTTATTTATACACTGTATCTTCCCGGATTTCATTTATGCCTGTAAAAACTTGTTTAAATAAATTTTGTGGCAAAGTTTCTTACGCCTACATGTTATCGTTACGGTCCGTAATATCGACCAAATACTTCTCCTTGAAGGATTATCCTCTCTACTTTATAATAGTATCGTTTAATTAATGTAACGTTTTAGAAAAATAGCAGCTTTTAACTGTAATTGCAACGACGTTCCTTCGTGACTAATCAAGCGAAGTTGGTAAAAAAAAATGACTGCTTTCTCTCCCGCAAATATTGTTTTGAGACACTGAACTTGGAGTATGTCGTTTTAATCGCCTTTTTGTCACGCTGGAATTCGTTCCAGATTTTTCCTTTTTTATCTGTAGTGACATGGCCTAGTTCTGGTTTCATGGTCAGGAATTTGTTTTAAACCCCAAATAAAGCTAATTATTGGATATTATTGTAATTCGTGCTGTCTCTTAATCCCGAGAAGCGGATGTTACACCCACTAGCAGTTTTTATCTAACAAATAGCTTAGGATCCAGGAATATCACTTACAGCGAGAGAGAGAGAGAGAGAGGACATCCTTCATTCTTTACGTAAATCATGTCTGTATATCCTCAAATAAAGTCGATGTCCTGTGTTTTAGGAAATAAGTAATTAAATGGTATTCTCGATTATAGCTCATCTTGTAACAAACGCTTAGGTATGTCACATTTTGACTATGAATCTCTCTCTGTGTGTGTGTGTGTGTGTGTGTGTGTGTGTGTGTGTGTGTGTGTGTGTGTGTGTGTGTGTGTGTGTGTGTGTGTGAACGTAATTGCTACTAGTTTTGAGAATGGTCAGAATGCCCGGCCGATTTCCAGTCAAGGGAAAGAATTCGATGCGAGAAATCGTGTTTTCTGCCAATATCAGAAATAACCTTCATGATCGGATGTCATTTTTTAGGTCACGATTCAAACCCCTTCTTTTATTTTTTTCGGTCATTCACCATCAGTACCTACGGAGCACTAATCTCTCGGACATTGGCCATTGTAAACCTCACAATGGTCACTGCCGAGCGATTTCTAAAATTGTATAGCTGGAGGTACTTGTGCATATACCGTATAAGTACAGACATGGCTGACGTGCCGTTTCGGAAGTTTTGTGTACTGCTGTACTGGTTCACCTTACTTTACTATTCAGCTGCTGATTTTTTTTATTTATTAAAGATCTATTTGATGGTAGACTTGTGATTCGTCAGTAAAACTGGCTTTTGTACTTCATAAAAAAAAGTATGACTATATAGCTTCATTCAAAACTATGTAATTCACGAGATACTAAATTTAGATTTAGATATTGTATTGTTAATATGCTTTGTATATAAATCATTAGCAATCGTTATTTCTGTTAGACTTATTCTGTCACTGCATGCCACAAGACACACACACACGCGCATATATATATATATATATATATATATATATATATATATATATATATATATTTATATATATATATATATATATATATATATATATATATATATATATATATATATATATATATATATATACATATACATATATATTTACATATATATATATATATATGATACACATATAATATATGAATGTATGTATGTATATATATAAATATATATAAACGGGCATATATGTCATTTCTGGCGTAACTACCGTAAATGCCAAGAGGTTGCCCAGTTTGGACCGTACCATGAAATTTTTGTGTGCACTTTTTTATATAAAACACGATCAGCCTGTACGAAAAAAAGGTCGCATTGCTAAGAACAACTAAAGTGTAAGAGGCGGAAGCAACGCGCAAAATTCTGCGACAGTAAACGCGCCTGTTTTTGTAGATCGTATAAGTTTGTTTACAATTACCCATAGAAGCAGTTTTGTGCAAAAAGGTAGAATCGGAGACGTTGTTGTTAGGGAATTCCATTAGCAAAGAAATATGTTGACTGTTTTTTTATAGTTTTAATTCCATTTGTAGTGTAGCCTCATAACTTGATTAAAAAAATAAAAGCTTTGATAACGCCATAACTCAAGATTGGTTATGCGAACCACGTTAAAAGTGTTACGGTTATCATTCAAATCCTAAAAGCTGTATATAAGAAGAGTCAGGAAACCTTCGCCCACTTTCTCCTTGGGACTTGCAGCCTGTTCCAGCCACCCAGCCAGAGAGAGAGAGAGAGAGAGAGAGAGAGAGAGAGAGAGAGAGAGAGAGAGGAATACAGTCTCGCCTGATTAAGGGGTTTCCGACGGAGAGCATGACTCTTACGTTCAAGATTTGGGGTTGAATCCCGGAGCGACGGCGCCGTTGCCTCGTCGTCACAGCGTATTCCCGTTATCATTATAGGCGGAGGAGAACTTGATGCTGTGCGAGTTTTATGTCGTAACTGTGGCTACGATTCATTTTAACGGTTCATTTCGAGAAAGCTGCTCTCCCCCCCCCCGGCCTCACCCTCTATCTCTCTCACGTACAAGCTTCCACAGGTAACACCTACCTTTAGGATGTTTCCCTCAAGGTTCATGCATGATGCCCCCGGGGTCAAGTTGTCATTGCCTCCCACCATCCCCAGATAAGGGGAGAGAGCCAGGTCTTGAGCTGGGTGGTATGAAAATGCCCACCTTGATCTGTGCCCTGTTGGGGAAAAGGAAGTAATACCAGTCATTGCATTCCAGGCCGATAAGACCTTGTGAAGCGAAATTTTTTCATACTTGAAACGGTGAAATTTTTCGCCAGATCTAAGGCAGAAATGCACCTGTTAACTGCTGTCGAAAATAGAACTTGTGAGAGTGAAGATGAATGAATTTATTGCTGTTATTTTTAGGTAATCAGTACGCAAATATATGGTTGAAGGTACCGGAGACATTCTTATCCTTGAATTTTGGAAATTTTCACCTTACGGTATTTCCAAAAGC
>NC_089783.1:50069124-50324124 GCF_040412425.1 Macrobrachium rosenbergii | reverse complement strand
AACAAATTAATGTATATTTTCATCAACTTTAATAGTTTAATGGTGAGACCGTCCGTGGATGTCCATTTGTGTGTAGAGTGGCAGACACCTCACGAGTTAGTCTAACCTTAAGACACCTGGAACTTATTCCTGTAGGACAGGCAGCAGCATTCAATATTGCTGTGGATGGAGGAGGTTCTGCAGAACTGACTGTCACAGTGAGAAGTAAGCAAAGCTTATTTTTCAGTTTCTAAAAGCTATATAAATGTTCTGTTGTAGTATTTTCTGGTTATTAAGGAATGTGGATTTTGACAAACATTTTGTTAATACAGAATCTAATGTAAATCTTTAGCTTTAAAGATAATGCACAGTATAATAATAGAAAAGTTATATGGTGAGCTCCTCTGATAGTCCCTTAATCTCTTTGTCTTTTCAGCTCCCAGTCACACAACACTTCCAGTCAGAGTTTCAGGAAGTGTAAGGGCAGGCTTCACAGCAGAATTTACTCCTGTAGAGGTTGGGGCACATACCATTATAGTCAATTACAATGACTCTGCTGTCTCGGGCACACCATTCACTTGCAAGGTCTATGATGCATCCAAAGTTGGAGTATCACATCTGCCTAGGGGAGCCATTGGAAAAAGTCTTCAGTTTGTTGGTATGTAAAACTAGGTGTGTTATTTACACATCAGGATTTGATTCATGTTAGTCCTACAAGTAAATAGGGGGTGTGTTAAAATCAAGACCATGCAGTTCTATATATGTTTCCCTTTTTTAATTACGGTACATTTTCATAGATTGTTTCTATTCTGTTTGATAAGAATAAATGGTAATTTGTCTCATATCACTTCAGTGCTGAAAGGGACGATTACAGTGAATTTAACAAGGTGAAAATTTTGCACTTGTAATGGTACAAGAATATTCTATCACTTGCTTACAGTTGATGCATCAGAGGGAGGAGAAGGTAACCTCGAAATCAGCATCAGTGCAGCTGGTAGAAACATACCCACCCAAGTTCATCCTCATGGATCTGCAAGGTGAGAAAAAGTAACAGACATTAAATGTAATAGGATGCTACTACAGCCTATTGTACAATAGATTTTGTACACAAACATTTCATAAAGCAACAAAAATTTCTGGTCATGCTATACAAAAGAGTGAATTATCAGATTTGCCATAATATAGCACTGTTCACCTTAAAATGATCATTATCTTTTACAGGTTTGCGGTGTCATTTGTTCCCCTTGAAGCAATTGACCATATCATCAACATATCATTCAACAAAGAACCTGTGCAAGGCTCCCCATTTGTTGCAAAGGTTAGAATATGGAGTATGGGAATTATCCTATTACAGTATATGATATTTTAAAAAAATTATGGTCTTCACAGAAAATTGTAACTATTAATTATCAAAGTGTTAATTACCATGTGATGGGGGAATACAGATACATTTGCAATTTTGTCATGAAGTCGGTCACATTCTTCATGATATATATTTGGATCCAGAATGTCTTTTGGAGGTTACTTGCAGAATAATATATTAGTCTCTATATCCAAGAATAACAATAAAACCAGTTAGTGTGACTGAGGCATCTTGGACCAGCTGATTGCCTCTCCACACACTGTCTGCCAGAGGATTATCCTAAGGTCTTTCTGCTTTTCAGTGATTTCTAAAAGCCGAATGAATTGTCTGCTCTTGTTTTTAATGAAATTTGACTTTGTTTAGCTACTGTCCTACTGTATAAATAAATTTGCACCACAGCATGCTGTCTGTATTTCAGCATACTGTACTTACAGTGAGTAAAAGAAAGAATTTTTTTCATGTTCAAACCACTTTAGTTTGTGAGAAAAGTATTATGCTTAATCGTAGTTCCTCGTTGGGCGAGTCAGTAGAGTTGTGGGCTAGCACTCACTAGGCCCGAGTTTGAGTCTCCAGCCGGCTAATGAAGAATTAGAGGAATTTATTTCTGGTGATAGAAATTCATTTCTCGCTATAATGTGGTTCGGATTCCACAGTAAGCTGTAGGTCCCGTTGGTAAGTAACCAGTTGGTTCTTAGCCACGTAAAATAAGCCTAATCCTTTGGGCCAGCCTTAGGAGAGCTGTAAATCAGCTCAGTGGTGTGGTAAAACTAAGATATACTGTACTCAACTTTTAGCCTATAATAAGTTAGGTTCTCATGATACTTATTACCCTAGGTGTGTATGGTAATTTCCTCAAATCACCAGTGTTTATGCCTTATTCACATTTTAAGAGTGAGGGTGAGATGTTGAATGCCCCAGTTTGTTTGCATATGTTTAAAGAATCCTGAAGAGCACTTAGGAGTGTAATGAGTAACGAACCAAGTCTGATAGCTAATAGGTTTTTAAGTTTGTAAAAAGTATTGACCAAAACCTAAGAAGTGTAATGCACTCTCTATAAATCAGATAGGACGTCTTTCTGTGTCGATGTAGGGGAGTAAGAAATCAGTCATTTTTAGTGGATTTGAAAGGCTAGCTCAATGCTCCTCATTGTTTTTTGCAACCTGTTCATGAACAAATCATGTGCCCCAATGTGTTTATTTTTTCATCATAATATTTTGTTACAATTGCAAGTCTGTAGAGGTGGATGATTCTGAAGTATATTGGATCTAATTTTTTTAGGCTTATGGTATCCAACAAAAAATAAACTCAAGTCACTGAAATTGTTTTTGACTGATCAAATGATTTGGGTGAGAAAAACAGATACAAGATAGACTTTTCCATAAGAGAATGATGCATAAGGTGAGTGTAGTAAATGGTGGTTGTGAGTGCATCCGAACTTTTAATTACAAAATATGAAAGTACCAAACAACTAATGAATATAATTAGCATATTTTTAGTCTACAAAATATGGGAATGTCAGTGATGCATATAACACTTATATGTTAATATTAAAACTAGACATTTACGAATGCATGTAGAATTTATGTTTATGCCTGTTGACTATCCAAGATAGTGTCTGTCAACTTTTGTTCATTTGAAGTCCCAAAATTTATATGCAAGTGGGCAGTTTTCTTATATTGGATCTAATTTTTTAAGTATCCAACAAAAAAAAACTGAGAATAATAGTCAGCTGTCTTAATGTCCTCCCCAGAAGCTGATAGTTTTGTCATTGTTTTTGAATCAATAATTCTTTTATTATCTGCAATTTTAGCCTCCAAAAAATATTTCTGGTTCCATATGCATACTCCACTGTTACTAATTGATGAAATGTGCCAAGAAGGAGTTGTCACTGTATGTGATAAAATGTGCCAAGGAGTTTTCACTGTATACACTTCATGATCTAGCATGATGACAGCTTAGCTAAGTATAAATGTTTTTGTGTGAGTAAATATACTGTTTCTTTTACTCTTTTCACTCTGAGGTATCTGTTTGATACACTAAAATAAAATAATAGTGTGTTCTATCATGACATTTCTATGCCCTCAGTTATTAACAGAATATAATTTTTCATTCCATAGGTGCAAGCAGACCCCAATAGAATTGTAGTCAGTGGTCAGTCTCTTGCTGCCACAGCTGTTGGGAAAACCTCTTTCTTCACAATATCTAACGTTACTGGATCAGTAGAGGATGTTGAGGTGTCAGTTGAGGGTGAGTTTTAATGCATCAGCTGTTGATGCTGCAAAAGTAGTCTTGCTGAGCAGAGCTTAGTTTCTCCAGTCTCTGTGCATTGCCGGAATTCATTATCAGGCTTTTGTAAAACTTCATGTACACATTTTTATGTATTTTTTAGAATTGAGAAGGGTCCTAATTGATGCTTGGGAGGGAAGAAGCTGTACAAACATTCAGTAAACACATTTTACTTTCTGACAAAACTAACTACAGACTTTTTTTCTTAGTTCTATGCCACTAACCTTCAAAATCAAGTGCTTTTGGGAGTTTTCATTTTGGAGTTTCATATTGGTATGCTGAGATGTCTGTTTAGTAATTTCTTAAGTTTTTTTTATCATGAGCACATACAAGTTTAAATAATTGTCAATATTTCATTAAGTGTATTCAAGTTACCCTGCTATTTGTTGAGAAGAGTGAGTTTTTTTTATTTATCTGACTATTTCAACTTTAGGAATGGATAAGTAATTATAATAGTTTTAAAATTATATATGCAAGTAGTCCATAATTTTAAAAATTATGTTAATTTTTAAAATTTCAGATACGTTACTTACATTTTCCTCATATTGGTTTCACTGTATGCATTTGAATGGTTACTTCAAACACTAAAGTTGTGACTAAAATATCAGTTCTTAAAAGAACTCCTTCAGTCCACCTGTACCATGACTTGAGACAGTGAGAACGGAAATAAAAGAATGAACATTGGTATAATGCTTTTGAAGTCTAAACTAAATTTGGTATATATGGTAATTATTACTCAAGTTGTTTATTGAAATGTCATGAGGACAGATTCATTAGTCTCCAAATTTGAAATATACTGGACTGATAGCATATGCATGTATTTAGTACTGTTGTAATTACTGGAATTTCAACTGGACATCCAAATTTAGTTTAACTGTATTGGCAGTGACTTGTAATAGTCTCTAAAAGATCCCCCAGTCCTCTTGAGTTATGAAACTTTCACAGATATTGTAGTAATACATGTTCAGCACTAAGTGTCTTCCTCTTACTCTCCATTTTATTTAAGTTATTAAGGTTACTTTTGAAAATCTTTTGATGAAAATCTATATTTTTAATATTTTTAATCAATGATTTTGCATGTATATGTCCAGAGCTATCTCTTAACTAATGCTCTTCTTTCATAGTGTTTATTAATTATTTACTTGTATATAAAATCATCAGATGTCTCGGTTGTCTCCTGCTCTATAGAATGTTCTTCTGTCCTTTTTCAGTAGGAGTTTTCTCCGTGATAATGTTTCTCTTTATTTCCGTTCAATTTCCTTATTTGTTTCCTCACACATTTATTTCCTTTTCAGGGCGATCCAGAAAACATCAGCGTGCTTACTAATAGTACTAACCCTTCTTTTAATAGTTAGCTTAGCCTGGGCATGAGGTGCGCCTAGACACAAGGCACATATGAAACCTCTTTGCCAATACCAGCATGGAGGAGGCGAAAAATATACATGTCACTGTTTGCCTGCTTTCTCTGTTTTTTTTAGTATTAGTTTAAATAAACCTAGATGGCATGGTTTTAAAAGGCTACCTTGAAGACATACCAGACATTCAGTTTTGGTGATGGTACTGTATGCTATGTGTGGAGGCTTCTCTTGCATACTGAGGAAGTGATTTTGATTTTCTTTTAATATGATACGACTATTTGTTAACAAACAACTAACTCATTGTAAATGACAAAAATGCAGACTGTGATTGTTTTCAATGTTATTTGTTTTTTCCAGACTGATGACCAGAAGACGGTGCAGAGACTCCTTTTTATTCTCTTTTTTTTTATACAGTGCTAGATACTGTGACTTTAAATTACTGGACTTGTCCTGTATCTTATAACAGAATTTTAAGAGAAATGACATAGACTGTATATTATTGATATGCTTTAAAAAGACTTTGTAAAACTGACCCTTTCCTGAGGTTTTCATAAACCCAATTTTTCATGTAACCCAAATTAACCCTAAAATCCCCAGCAGATTTTCTCTGAGGCCTTTGCTGCCTTCAAACTCTTGCATCAGAAAAGAACGTGCACCATCTGACTTGCTGTACTATCAGCAAGTTTCAAGTAACGGTATTCACTACTAAATTATATTTGTGGGTTAATCTCGTTAGGTTTATGTTTTTAATACTCTTACGTAAAGTAATTCACGTAGATTTTTCCAGTATTTTTTTTTAAGGGACCAAAGTTAGTTGATGCATCTGTATTGAATGGCCAAAGGCAGAGAGCCCCTGATCCTTGCTGTTTCTCATTAGTGGTTCCTTACTGCCCATTCTCATTCTTAGTCCTTCCATCCCACTCCCTTACTGTTACCATACCCAGCCTCTACTCCAGCCTCTGGTGTAGCATAGGGCCACACTAACTTGGCCACATCTGTATAGGCCCCAATGGATTGCCAGTGCCAGCGCAGGTGCGAGACAATGGAGATCACACATTTAAAGTGGAGTTTGCCCCTAAGAGCGCTGGTGAGCATCGGATCCATGTTGCATACAGCGGGGAGGCAATTCCAGGTTCACCATTCAGCTGTAAAGTGTATGATGTTTCAGCAATTAAAGTCCGTCCAGTAGACAGAGGAATGGTGGCTAAACCAGTAACTTTCCTTGGTAAGTGGTTCAGTTTTTATTGCCAGGTTACTTCTAAAATATTTTGCTCGTAAACAGTTGCAGAATGTTTCTCTTATACTATATTTACTTTAAAATGGTTGTGGATAGTGTGTTTCCATTATACATCTCCGTTATATTTTTGTAATGTTTGTTTTTCCTACAGTGGAAACAAACAATGCTGGCCCAGGAAATCTTGAAGTTACAGTCAATAATGGACAAGTCCCAACAAGTGCTCAGGCACAAGGCAACCATGTGTATGCCATATCCTTTACACCAAAGGAAGCAAAGCCTCATGTTGTAGAGCTCAAGTTTAATGGAGAGAATGTTCCAGGCTCACCATTTTCATGTGAAGTGGTTGATGTGTCAAGAGTAACTGTTGCAGGAGCTGGCTTGGAAAAAGTTCCTGTTGACAGGCCAGCAACATTCACAGTTGATTCTCAGGTATGGAAAGTGGTGCTCATATTATTATGCTTTAAAATATGTCTTGCTATGGGAAAGAATGATTAAAACAAGTATCCTAAGTGTCTTAATAAGCAAATACTATACTGCACACTTTAATGGACAAACTGAAAGAAAGTTTTAATATTGTGTCATATGAGTTTTTGTATTGTAAGGATACTGCATCTAAGAAGAATATATGAACAGATTTAAAAATTAAAAAAAAAATGTACAGTATAGTGGAAAAACTGTTTTGCCATGACTGAATCATAAACGGCATAAAGTATTGGTTTACTTTTATATAGCAATGTGATTTTTGTTATGGATATTGTTGCTCATTGTAAAGACTTCTTTATGAAAATATTTCAGGCAACCATGGACCAGTTAGAAGTGAAAATACTCTCTCCATCCAGACATCCTCTTGAGCCACGAATTTCAACCACAGATGGAGGAAAACTGATGGTTGAATATACCCCAGTAGAAGTGGGTCAGTATATACAGTATAGTATCTATTTCTTAAAGTTTTCATCATAAGCATTTTGATACATACAGTACACAGTTTTGATAGTAATATCATAGGCCATTTTTTCAGACTGTTGAAGACTGAAAACATTAATATCAAAGTATGAGAAACCATTAGATGTTATAGATTCCTTTGATAGGCAGTTTTGGGAGTTTTGAACATAGCTCACAATTCAGATAGTAGGCAGTTTTCAATAGTGAATCAAGGTTTGACATATGCCTACTATAAAATCATCCTCAAAGATGTCATTTTGCTATTAAGTTTTAGGTTCTATTAGAGTATAACAAATTATTTACAGCAATAAATGTTCTCAGGTAATCACCGTGTTGTTTATAATATTGTAAACCATTTTGATGTCATATTATTGATGTATCATTGTTTTGAGAAACAATTTTCAGTAAGAAATTTCTAGAACTGGTTTAAGCTTTGACTTGTGTCTGCCACAGAATCAACTTCAAACATATAATTTTGCTGTTTTCAAGATAAAATATTTTTATGACAGCACATTCAAAGTTATCCATTTTCTCAGGTGATCACAGTGTTGAAGTGAGAGTAGCTGGCATGTTAGTGCCTGGATCCCCATTTCTTGTTAAAGCTTATGATGCCAACAAAGTCAGAGTTACGGAAGTTGCTACGGGTATTGTCGCAAAGCCTGTTTACTTTTCAAGTAAGTATATTTTTAATGGACACTATTACATATGTAACAGATATTAACAATAGGAAAATGGAATTTCGTTGTTTCGTGGATATGAATAATTTCCTTATCACTTTCCTGTAAAGGAACCATAGCTTAAGAATTTGAAAAGATAATATTTTGCCAGGGGTTGAAAAATGTCATTAATCTTTGGTATAAACCCAATCTCTCACCCATCTTACTCAGTATCTTTGCCCTCAAACTGATGTGTTTGTGTCTAGTAAGAGGGGAGGGAATTAGGTTTACAAGAGCATGGCTTACATTTTTAAAACATGTTTGTTTTTAAGAAGTTTATGTACTGTATTTATACAATGCCCAAAACATTCGCAGTACTGAAGCTGATTACCTATTAGATGGGAAAGCTATGGCTGAGAGCAGTTCTCTCCTGATTTATAATCAAATAAATGACACAAAGGAATTGTACACTATCTTTAAAGCTCAGTGCAATACTATGTTAGTTTCCCATTAACAAAATACTTTTTATTGAATATTAGAGGATAATTAAGGCTTTCATGATTGGCAGTAGTATATGTTAATTTTCCAGTTAACAAAATACTTTTAGGATAATTGAGGATAATTGATTACTTTCATTTCCAACAGTTGATGCATCACAGGCTGGTGCTGGAAATCTGGAAATTATTGTCTCAGTTAATGGCCGAAATGTGCCTAACTATGTACAGTCTGAGGGACATGCAAGATTTAGAGTTAACTTTAAACCAAAGGAGGCAGCTGTCCACACACTCTCAGTCAAATTCAATGGTGAACCTGTACCTGGTAAGTTTCATTGTTCTCTTGGTACTGGGTTGGCAAGAAACCTGTAAGAACAGTTAGTACATGTAGAGATGTAGCTAAGTAAAAATGTTAAAGGTAGGTATATCTCTAGAATTATTTCAATAATGATACAGGACACGGAAGTTTTCCAGTGCATTTGAGATCAGTGAATAGATTTTATTTTACTGTTGCCCTTAATATTTTTACAAAGTATTTTTATTTTCCCATTGGTACTCAAGCATGTAGTCATGGAATTATGGAGCATTCCAATTTCTTCTTCTTTTTTTTTATTTCATTGGCAAAGAGAAAGAGATAAGTGAAATGCTGTTTGTGATATTTTTATAGTTTAAGTCCTTTATGATGATAATTTTTTAGCTGGAAAACCTAGCTTTATTGCTTTTTTTTCAGTAATTCATGGCTGTCTTGTAAAAATAATCTCAAGGAGCAAAACTGTTGATTTAAGAAATGCAGAGTATGAACCGTTTTCTGAGTTGGTTAGGTTAAAATGATTTAAATCTTGAGCAACTCATTTCTTACCCACCTGTAAGAATGAAAAAATTTTTATATATCCAGCAATTCCAAGATGAAGGAAAATATTTTACCCAAGATTTTTGCGTGTTAGAAGGTTATTGACCTGTGAAAATCCTTAAAATTTAACTAAAGACAATTTTTCTCACAAACTCAGTATTTATAAAATGGACAATTCTTGCTTTGATGCATTAGCTATCTCATGCTCTAGCAACATATCCAGATAAATAATTCCTCTGTAGAAAGGGAAGATTGCTCTATATCATCATCATCATCATCATTATTATTATTATTATTTTTATTATTATTATTATTATTATTATTATTATTATTATTATTATTATTATTATTATTATTATTATTATTAGATGGTTGAACTAGATCACACTGAGTCAGATTTGTATTTTTCATGAGGCTGGCCTCTTAGACATTCAGATTTACACCAAGTTGTTATCTTATATCTGGTATAGTGATGTTATGTGCTCCCTTTATCAGTGAATGGCCTAGATAAGACTGTAGTTAAGAGTTAAGGAGCTTTTACCTGTTCTTTATGAAAAGTTAAATAAAATATGGTGCTTTTTTATGTACATACTCCATGCATATTTGTTAAATCTTGATAGTATTGTAGGAATCTTATTTAGAGAAAGATACGATTGGAATATTTGGTGACCTTTCATCAGATAACTAGACCACAGGTTTTTTAGGCAGACATTAATCAGCTTTGTTTCGATTTATCTTGTGTGGTTAAGCTGATATGAACTTTGACAGAATATCCATTAATTATCAGTAGTAGTATTTCTGAGTAAAGTTGTTAAAGTATTCACACAGGATATCCAGATAATTGTGTGGATAGAGTACCTAGCCTGCCCTTCAGTGGACTTATTTTATGTCGAAGTGCAAAATTTATTTTGTTAGTGTAATTTCAGATGTAGCTGTGATATAATTTTTACTCAGCTTTAGCAGCACCTCATTTAAATAAGTATTTCAATTGCCATGTGATACTGAACTTGCTTTTAACCAAGCAATACACCTGGATAAAATTACTACCACCCAGTGATAGCAAAAGCTAATTTCTTTTGTGCAAATCAGTTTTGTTGTTCACTGCTTGTGAACTTTTAGATTCATTTTAACCATGTACAGTACTGTATTATTAATTTCAACCATTTAAATTTTGGACAAAAATTATTATTGTCTGATTTTTGCTGACTGGAACAAGTTTGTATTATGTTCATATTAAGCACTGCCTTACCAAATCTAAATAGAACACCATGAAAGGAACACAGCTGCACTTAAGAATACTGGGCAAGATTTTGCTCTAAATTTTGAAATCAGGACTTCTTGATAAATGTCTAAAGATTGATATAAATTGAAGTACAGTATTAATAAATTTGCATTTGTATAGAAAAGTATTGGCTGTTGTGTCTGAGGAAATCTCTCAAATTAACTTGTTTAAAATGTCAGTGTAGGCTCTTTTTTGAGTTTTGGAATTGGCTGCTGAAAGATCCTGTTTTAAGTAAGATAGACATTATGTCCAAAAAACTTATTAGGAGGAGGTCAACAGGTGACATACACTTCCATAAAACCTTGTGTAAGTTGTTCAAAATTTTTTATTATCTTAGTTCCTTGCACATTGATAATCTTACACTGCAGAAGTTCATACCAGTTGAACCAGAATTAATTGGAAATTTTGAAGGACTAGAATGATTTGATGATGGACTAGCCATTTTGCCACATCGATGTTCACTTTATTCCCCGTAGGGAATTATAAGCATTTTATATGTATAGTATATTAAGCATTGTATACATTTTTTAAAAATTCAAATGAGTACTCTTCATATCTTCATTACACAGGGTCACCATTCAGATGTCGTGTTAGTGACAGTAGCCAGGTGGTTATTTCTGGTGCTGGGATAAAAATGTCCTCTTTGGCCCGTCCTGCTGTCATTACTGTTGATCCTCGTAGTGCTGATGTTACTGACTGCATTATACAGGTAACAGAACATTGTTACTGTTTTGCATAAATTCCTTTGAACATACATAGAGTGATTTTGTTGCCTTAGAGAGGTAATCAAATATCATTGTCTGTTTTCTAACAAAGCAATTTGATTTGGATTTGTAGGTGACATCCCCTTCAGGAGCACGTGTACCTGTTAAAGTGACTGGTGAACTACCAAATAAATTGACAGCTGAATTCCAGCCCACAGAAGTTGGCCCTCATACTATTAATGTTATTATGGATGGAGAAAGCGTAGGAGGTTCACCATTCACCTGCAATATATATGATGTTACAAAAGTTCAAGTTACAGGCCTGAATCATACCAAGGTACGTAATCTTAACTTGAATTATTCAGTTTATATAAGCATTTGGCTTGGATAAAGTATTTAGTGTTTTTTATTGTATCTCATGTGATATAAAAATCACCTTTCAGATGTTATCATTAGTCTTTACTTGAACAGGTAAATCGACCAGTAACTTTCACCGTGGATGCATCCCAAGCAGGAGAAGGCACTTTAGAATTAGTTGTGACAACAGCCAAAGCCTCTGTCAGAGCAGAAGTAGCTGCAAGATCAAGGGGTCTCTATGATGTCACTTTCACTCCACATGAATCAATACCTCACTTTGTCAACATTACTTTCAATGAGGAAGAAGTGTTAGGTTAGTTTCACCCATAAAAGTCACAAATTTTTAACGCTTAAATTGTTTCAGTTTATATCTTGAAAAACTGAATTTGAAGGATTTTTGATAATAAAGGTTTCAGTAAATTTGAATAAGACTTCCATATTACAATTACTATCAATCAAATTTCACAGGATCTCCATTTAAGTGTGATGTTCGTGAACTAGAACCTCGTGAAGTGCGTCACCTCCAACGTAAGGAGAGTCAGATGGTAACTGCCAAAGGAGATGGATTAAAACAGGTACTGTTAATATCTTGCTTATTTTATTAATAGAGATACATTCTTTCTACCTCTGGGGTTTTTATAGCTCACTGGTGTTTAAGGTATGCAAATATTGGATTCCATGGCAGCTAGTGTAGTTAGACATGTAAAATAGTGCCTAGTCTTACACAGTAAAGTAGCCTTTCTTCTTTGATTCCTTTGCTCTTTTCTCTCTTTGCCCTTCACATTATAGCAGCAGAATTATCACACTGCTGTACAATCATTGTTACAAGTATTATCCTTTTAATATGGTGTTTGTAATACTACCACTCCAGTTTAGCACACTATAGCAGCCAGTTTAATGTTATACCTTGCAGTCTATAGAAGAGCAATGTACAGTATTGTGTTATATAGTTTAGGACTGTTTTTAGGCTTTATGAATTCTTTGGGTAACTTTTTTTTTGTTATTTTAGGAGGAATTCATATGAGAATAAAATTAATTAGGGAGACCCTGCAAAGAATATCAAGAATTTCAAACACCCACAGTGCATACCTGTTCGGTGGGATTAAAATGTATTGTTATGACAATTAATGGTACAGTATTTCATTTGGGGACAGATTTATTTTCATGACTCAGTGTTTTTGTTCTCTTAGGTGGTAACAGGCAACACAGCATCCTTTACGGTGGACACCAAGGGTTTGGATGGTGAACTGGATATCAGAGTCACTGGCCCAGATGGTGGTCAGATTCCTGCTAGATTAGTAAAATTGCGCAGTGGGCTTCACCGTGCCGAGTACAGAGCAGACCAGGTAAAAACACAACTGTTATAGTTGTTGAATGAATGAATCATGAAATTTAGGCTAAAAGCTAAGCATTGGATATTCTTACAAGTGCTGTACTGTAATTAAATTTTCCCCATTGCAGGGGTAGTGCTGTCAGTGCATTTCATGTAGTGCACTGTAGGCATTACTTAAGGTTATTTACAGCATCTCTTCAGCCCCTAGCTGCAATCCCTTTCATTCCTTTTACTGTACCTCCCTTCATATTGCCTTTCTTCCATCTTGGTACTTTGCACCCTCTCCTAGCAGTTGATTCATATTGCAACTGCGAGTTTTTCTTCCTGTTACAACTTTCAGACCGTTTTATTGTCAGTTTCCGTTTCACTGTTGAATGACTTCATAGGTACCAGTGCCTAGCCTAAATTGTATATTCTACTCTATGCTATTAAATTTTGGCAAATTGTTTTGTAAGCACATAAAATTGACAGTAAAGTGTTCAAATTAAATATGGGATATGAAAGACAGTTTAGTGGTGTAGTACTTTACATTGTAGAAAATAACCTCTGACATAATAGATGTAGAAAATAACCTCTGACATAATAGCCAGTTGCATTTTGTAGTAATCATTCAATTTTATGATGTCCCTTTATATAACAATAGTAATCTTCATAATTTGATATTTTGATACCCCATGTGCAAGTTTTAGGATGTTTAATAAGTATCATTTCCAAATATTTTCTCCTTATATTTTTTACCATATTGCTTACTGTACTTGTTAGAATTTTTGTAAGCAAGTTACTATGATATAAGAATATTTCTTCCAGAGATGGCAAAATTTTTCTAACAAGTTTTATATGATTACAGGTGGGGTCCTACAGCGTTGCAGTATTACACCAGGGTGCACCTATTAGTGGTACGCCATACACAGTTGAGGCAGCTGATCCACGCAGAGTAAA
Source organism: Macrobrachium rosenbergii (assembly GCF_040412425.1). Lineage (NCBI taxonomy): Eukaryota > Metazoa > Arthropoda > Malacostraca > Decapoda > Palaemonidae > Macrobrachium > Macrobrachium rosenbergii. The sequence goes on along the minus strand of NC_089783.1, from coordinate 50,310,344 downwards.
ACTTCAACTTTCTGGGGAATGTTTTTCTGGTCAGGAGTGTGCTTTGAAGGTGGATGCTTCAGGTAAGAAAGTTTTAGTGGATGGTCCATTAAGCCTGACATATAACTGCTTCAGTTAGAGAAACAGATGGGTCTCACTGAGGAGGTAGCCAGGGGTAGAGCTCTGACTTCTTGATCTAGTGAACTAGTATTGCTATTATCAGACAGTCTGAGAAAAATACAGGCCAGTCCTAATTCTTTATGACATGGCTCAGAATGCAATACAGTATCCACTCTCATATGATTACATATATACTAATTTAATTTTGTTTCATACATACAAAATTTTATTTTACATAAGCAGTATTGGTTGTCATGTAAGAATGTGTAAGTCATACACTGTATGTGTATAATCAGCATATGGATAATTGCCTTATCACAAAATCTTGAAAGACTTTATTTCTATGAACTAAAGATAAATTTAAGCACTTTTACTATCTTTGAAGGCCAGCCTCTTAAAATTTAAAATTTTAACTCAGTGGTCGACATAATAATAATAATAATTTTACTATCTTTGAAGAAAATCGTCGAAGCCGGAACATCGTCGAAAATTCAAAATCATAAGAAACTTTTAATGCTCTGGGTCATTGAAAACGATGTAAACTGCATTATTATTGAGTTTTACATCAAAAACCTTCAAATTATGATTATTCTGCCATTTTAATAATAACGTCGTAACCCCGAAATAAGCCAGGAAATAATGAATATATAATCGAAATCAGAAGCCGGAACCGTCAGTAAACCGGGGGACTGCCTGTAATTATCATACAGTAATGATAAAAATACTGTTTTGTGAATTACTGTACATCACAAGGTTAGGCTCTGCTAGCCAAACTCTGCTTATGACTGTGCTGCTCTTCTCTGTAAGGTGACTTAAAGATTTTATCTGACATTATTATGGTTGTTGGTGATAATGGCTCAGCTGCTGCTTTCATCATTTCGGATGATCTTTTTCAGTCTACAGTGTGTTCTGGTCCCAATTTTGTTGATGATTTATTCTTTCATATTTTGTCTTCCTCCTTTTCCATCCCTATGTTGTTCACACATTCAACCTTAAATTGGTCTTTCGTCATTTGTCAGCTCTGAACTTGGAAATATATTTGAATGGAAATCTTGTTAACTTAGTCACATTCACTACCTCCAAGACACAGTTACAACTGAGCTTTTAACCCTCACCTGCCCCTTATCCTGTTTGCTTTTATCATAATGTTGTTTGTTAAGGTTACTTCAAATCGTTGATCATGTTGAAAAATTTGGCCAATAAGCATATCTATCATTGTGAGAAGTATTGCTCTCATATTTGGAGAGCATCATCTTGTTTCGTCCTTGATTTGATTGCATCAGAGGGAATTTGTCTGATCAGTGACCCTGCCTTACCTCTTCCATAAAATCTCTTCTCTAATTTCTCTCACATAGGTACTATTTTGGCCACTGTCCCAGTGAGTCCCTCCTCTTGGGTAGTTTTGTAATACCACTGACATCACCTCTTATCAGATTCATGTAATGGAAATCTGTAATCCATTAGTTAGTGTATATGGTTCTGTGCCTATTTCTTTTCCTTTAATGTCATGCTCTGTAATTCTTTCTTGTGCCCCTTTCCCTTGACTCTTAACATCTTCCATCCTTTAATAGGTGGATCTATTGCATGTTTTGGAATTGAACGCCACTTTCTTTCTCTCAACTTTTCTATTAGGTCAGGGCTATAAGGGAATCCAGTTATTCATTCCGACTGCCTCTGAAAAAAATGTACATCCATTACAGTTTAATAAACTTTTAGTGTGACCATTGGGGATTTGAACTGCTGAACTTACCTATGCTTGGACTGGATAATGGTTCCATCAGTTATCTACTAGGACAAGTTAAAACAGCATTATGAATTGCATACTGTGTTAGGCACATGTGAGTGGATACATAGCAAAAATAACCAAATTCAGTATTATACAAGAACTATTTGAATGGCTTAGAAAGCACACATACAGGGATACATGCAGTAAAACCAGCATTAACTAATTTACCTTAAATTAGATTTGTGAATTTGAATGAATGACATTTAAGGCTAGCTAATGCTTTGCCAAAAATACAGTTTTGGAATGAAAATGCTATGTACATTACTTTTTTTTTTACCATCTAGGTGCTGGCAGGGGATCATTGTCAGTGGGTGTGCGAGCGGCTGGCCAAGATGTCAAACACTCAATAAGAGACCTTGGTGGTGGGCTATACCAGGTTTTGTTTTATCCAAGGGCACCTATTCCACACAAGGTTGATGTGCGCTATAGCGGAGTACCTGTTCAAGGTAGTATTTGTGTAAAATGTATTTGTATTGGTATAAAATATATTAGTGATTTGTATACATATGTAGTCTGACAGTATTTATCTCGTATTTATATTTGTATATTTTTCAAAGAACAACATATTAAAACTATTTTCATACATAATTCAGTGCAATAATAAATATGAGGGGAAGGCTAGTAATACGTTATACTGTCATGTAATTTATGGGTATTTTTGCCTTTAAACATTATATAATTTTTGGCACAATTGCAATTATTTACATGCAGCTATTCCTATAGAATGCTGGTGAGTGACTAACAGCTTTAGCCATTTTTTTGAGATAGAAAATATACAAAGTAATTAGAATGGCAGTACTACTGTATAGGTTTTGAATGTATTTGAGTGTTAAATTGAATATATCTTTTCATTTTAGCATTTTTTTGGTTATCTCATTTACTCCTACAGGATACAATAGTCTAAATTTACCTAACTGTTAATCATTGTCAAGAACAAAGCTTGCATTTTTGTTTCTATTTTTGGAAATAGCAGTAAATACAGTCACGCTAATTAGATTTTGTAAACTTTGTTGAAAACTAGAAAGTTTCTTAACTCTGGAAAATCTAATAGCATTATGTTTTTTCCAAAACTTGTTCTATTACAGGTGGACCGTTTGAAGTACCTGTGCGCAACCCTGCCACTGGTCATGCAGTAACAGCCACTGGTCTTGGACTACATCAGGCACGAGTTAACAAATCAACTTCATTTGTTATTGAAACTTTAAATCAACCATCTAAAGACTTTGATGTCCTCATTACTGGGCCACAGGATTGGGCTGTCCCAGTAAAGTGTTATCAGCAAAAGGATGGTAATTTATTAGCAGAGTACACTCCTCACACGCCAGGAAACTACAAAATTGAGGTTCTTTGCTCCAATGCACATGTGAAAGGTTCACCCTTCCAATGCACTGCTTATGATGCCTCCAGAGTCCTTTTGGAGAGTAATAAGACTGTGACTGCTGTTGGAGAACCATGCATGTTCCTATGTAAGTAATGTTGTAACACAGCCAGTGTTTAAGTATTGTGCCAAAAGATAATACATAAAGTGTTAGGCTTAGAGTTGCTTTGTAATGAGCACATATAATTTTTAAGGTGTTAAAGTAAAGGGAACTTTGTTTATAAATAAAAATACTCTGTATAATAGCTGCTGAGGTGTATGGTCCAGTTGTGTAGAGCTAACAGGCTACTGCATTTTTATATTGGAAATTAGCCTTTTTCAATATGAATAAAGTAACACACTCAGGAGATAGTTAACATTTTAGGGGAACAAAATGCTTTTAGAAAAAACTGGCTTTAAAATTTCTAAAGTAAAAAATAATCTGGCTTGAAACACTGGAAATCTGTGTTTAAATCTTGCTATTGCATGTCGCTTGTAAAATGAACAGGTAAACTTTCTCTACTTTAAACAGTGAACACATCTGAGGCTGGAGCTGCTGATTTAGAAGTAAATGTTGAAGCTCCTTCAGGTGTTCTGACACCTTTGGAAGTGAAGACTGGACCGTCTGGTGAATTTGTTGAATGGATCCCAGATGCACCTGGACAGTATAGAATAATTATATTCTATGGTGGTGAAGAGGTTAGCTTTATATTGTTCATCTTTGGCCCTCAATTCATCACTGTAAAACTTGATGAGCAGATGTGTGAACATGAACACTTCAGTAAACACCTTCAGTTTATTTTATAGTCACTAGTGATATATTTGAGAGTTATGAACTGAGATTATTGTACAGTACTATAGAGTACTATACAGTAACTGAAATTGCACTACCTGTTGGTTTTTTCTTCATTTCAGGTTCCAGGATCTCCAGTCACTGTAGATGTAGGTGAATCTGGCTTAGCAACAGTAAAGGGTTCAGGTTTGGAAGGTGGTGCTATAGACACGCCACTTACATTTACTGTTGATGGCCGTGGCTTGCTTGGGGAACCTCATGTAACAGTGGATGGACCTGATAGTGTGGCACGAGTAAACGTACGCAAGCAAGATGAAGGTCTCTACCAGGTAGGTGTTTATTGTTTGTGAATGTTTACCATTTATGTACCAAATATGCATTGCATTTGCTGAAAAGTGGATCTTTACGTCACTTTAATCTCGTGTAGATATCCTTTTATTACACATTGATACTGATATTAAACAGTAAGTTGGCTACGTATTATTTTATTGAGGAAAGCATTTTTGAGTTAAAAGTTTCTGCATTTTTGAGGTAATTTCTCAATAAATGTTGCATGTTTTCAAAAAAATGTAATTGAAAATGTAATGGATTTCTCACAGAGTTTAACAAGCAGATTTGCATCCTGTATGTATATATACTGTGCTTGTTTATCCCAGAGATAGTTATCTAATACAAATACTGTATTATGTTTGAAAACAGGTTACGTATGTGCCTCATGAAGTGGGTATATTTGATGTTCGTGTACAGTGGAACAAGCGTGACGTTGCTGGTAGTCCATTCCATCCAAAAATTGTTGATCCAGCTCGGGTTAGGTTGATTGGTGGATGGTCAAGTTTGCAAGATTCAGAGGGTCGTCTAGAGCTAACTCCTCGAGAAGAGAAGAGATTAGCTTTTGATGTTAGTGAAGCTGGACCTGGAAAACTAAAAGCAGAAGTGACTCATGAAGACAGGCCAATTGAAGTTGGTTTAGATCAAACTGGATCTCGATCTCGTCTAATATTTACCCCACCTGGAGAAGGTGCTTACGAGTTACACTTGTGGTATTCTAATTTACCCCTGCCAAACATGCCAGTTCATGGATGGGCTGAACCGGTAGTTACAGGCGATCACACACGCGTTACACTTAAAGGCCATGGTATCACCACAGCACGGTGTGGTGAACAGTCTGAATTTATTATTGATGGGTCGGCAGCTGGTCCTGGAGCTCCAGATGTTACTATGAGTGGTACAAAAGCTGATGTGTCAGTCTCCCTGACACACCAGGGAGGTGGAATCTGGCATGCAGCTTATACTCCAATGTTGCCAGGAGCCTATTTACTCAATGTAATGTGGTCTGATCGTCAGGTACGAGGTTGCCCCTTGAAGGTGAATGTTGAAAGTGTGGCAGATGCTTCAAGAGTAGTGTGTTCTGGTGAAGGATTACGGCATGGCATGGTTGGCCATGAAATAAAATCCTTCATTGACACTAGAAGAGCTGGTCCTGGTGAACTTACAGTAACTTGTACGGGGCCACAGAAAGTAGCATTATGTGATCTAGATGACCATGGTGATGGTACTTTCACATTAAATATTCGACCTCAGGTAAGTGAGCAGCATAATGTATTATTCAGTCCCTGTTTTCATTGTAATTTCAAGAATACATTTAAAAAATATATTTTTATGCTTGTTAGTGATGAAAAAGTTTAGTTTCCATTCTTTAGTTAATGCTGTTTTTATATGGCAGGAGTCTGGTCGCCATGCGTTGAATATAAAATATGAAGGGGATCACGTTCCAGGTTCCCCTTATACACTGAAAGTAGCTGGAGCTCCAGATCCCTCAAAAGTAAGTTGTGTGGGCCTATGGTTACCTTTCATCCTCTATTTTCAAGGTAGTTTGTTTTGTTAGAGGATCAGACACTCCTCTTCTGACTCATGTCAATAAATCTGTACAGTAGTTGGATCTCGTTTATCACCAAATAAGTTCTGTCATTCAGCTTTTTACTTTTGTTAGCAGTCATTGAGAGCAGTAAAAAAAGTTCTAGGGTAACTTGAGCTTGATGTTTAGAATCAGGGTAACTTGAGCTTGATGTTTAGAATCAAACTAAGATACAAGTAGATTAAAATAATAACAGAGAATCTGCTTTTAATATAGTGTGGGGTATCATTTTTAATGTTTACAGTATTTGTATTTGGTCTTGGTGGGTTTTAGATTTATAAATAGGAAGCTGTTTGTGTGGTTGCAGTCTTTGAGTTAAATTCATTGTTGAAATTTATTTTAGGTTATGTCAACACAGCTGTATGTGGACTGTAAATACAGTAGAATGATTTATTTATTTATCTAAGCTCAATGATAAATGGTAAACAGGATCATACTATGTACTACATAACCATTAAACAATTAAATTGAAAATACAGATATGGTATTTTTTAAGAAAAAGATTGATATATTTTTCAGAAAAAAATTAGTTTTATAGACTTTTTACATGGTATTTACACAATATTATTTTATATCTGTTATAAATTCGGAAAAAAAAAAGTTTATAAAGCTGTCAAAATCATCAGGATAGCACAATTTAATTTTTTTCTTTTTGGAGAACTATACTTTTATATTTTATGCACTTTCTTCCTCAGTTCCCACCTGATCAATGTTCTTATATAGGCTATATCCTTCCTTTTGGATTTCTGAGCCATCATACTGGTTGCATTGTGCCATATCTTCCACTTCTCCAGACAATCTGACTGCCTTTCTCCTCTTCAAATTACCTGTCCTTGAGATCTCTATCTGTTGTCAACCCTCTAAATACTACTGTCTTTTGCTCGATTTATATGAACTTTTCAGAGCACTCTAGCCACGAATCTCAGCATTTTCTAGTGACACCTTTTGGGATTTACATTTTTCTGTATACAAGTCTCCAAGTCTTTTGCATAAAGAAGCAGCAGTTTTATACATGTGGTGGGTCTTGTATGCCCTAATGTGCATGATACAAAAGGTTGTCCAGGGTAAGCTTTTTTCCATATACTGTGGAGTATTTAATATATTTTTCTATCTTGAGGCTCTCTGTCATACCCTCTTGTGTGTGTCATTGGTTCCTTATCTATTGGTTCATTACAAATCATGTACAGCAACTGCCTCCATTTTCCATTAAGCAAATTCAAAGTACTGTACTGCCTCCATTTTCCCAGTACAGTATATATTTTTTCTTAAACTCTAATTTATCCATTTCCAACTGTAATAATCTTTGCTCCTTTCACATCCTTTCTGTCCTTCCTTTGAAACTTTGTCCCTTTCACATCTTTTCTATCTTTCCTTCTGAACTTTGCTTCTTTCACATCTTTTCTATTTTTCCTTCTAAACTTTGCTCATGTTATTGTACCTCTTTGGTATCTTACCTTCCCCATATTCATCTTCCTTCAATTGTGTTGCGAAGCTGAATTGCATAAGCTAACTCACAATGAATTGAGGTTCTACATATAGTTGATTCAAATCAAAGTTGATTCTTCCCCTAAAAGTGATTTTTATTTCAGGTCCGTGTATATGGCCCAGGCATTGAGCATGGAGTTTTGGCTTCATACCAGAGCCGTTTTATTTGTGATACTCGTGGTGCAGGCGCAGGTCAGCTTACTGTGAGAATCAGAGGGCCTAAAGGTAATTATTATAACACAGTAGTTCAATGTACAGTATCAGCAGTTTTCATCATAATTTAACAACATGCCCAAACTCTCTCATCATTTATGCTTAATGCTGCTTTAATATAACATTGGGGATAAATTACCATTCATAACAATAATACATGTGAGTGAAAGAGCAGAACGTATACTAGATATTAAAAAGAGGAATTTTTTATTTTCTCTGGATAAGTGGTAATCTAAAAGATCAGGAGATGAGATAACCCAGGTAACAAGAAAGAAAATTAAAAGTTAAATAGCAAGGGGGGGGAAAATGGTCTAATTCTAAAAAATGGATATTGACCTTACAGTCACTGCGTCAGTTTAATGACACAACCAATACTTCTGTATACATTTTGTCATTTTAAAATATTTGTTTAACGTTCACATGAAATACACAAATTTTGTAATATACTGTAGTAGTTGATGATAAATGAAACAGGAGAAAAAACTTGAGATTTACTTAGTACAGTACATTAATTTTGTAAATTATTTTGCACCAATGTCTTTTTTACAAAAATAACCAAGGGACTGGCTCTATAAACCCAGTACAAACATTACACAAATTTATTAACAAATTAGCACATAAAAAAAATATGTATGCTTTATATAGCACAGTAATGACATATTGAAACAAATACTCTCAGGGCTGAACTAAACTTTCCTTCTATTTCAATTTTGCTGATGTCTATGTACATATATATACTGTATCTACAGTATATGCATATTTCACTCAAGTAAGCTGGCTGAAGTTGTCGCAGATGCAATCATCAAAATCATGGATAAACATAAGCCTGCACCAGCATCTAAAGGGAATGGTCTTCCCATTCAAAGGCTAACAAGGGTCAAAATATGAATACAGGTCTTCCTTCCTTGAACACATGCTGCTCGATCATTGAAACTGACTTCCTCACATTACAGCCTACAACCTTGAAAAAGAAATATTGCATTCGTAAGCAATTTCTGCTGGCTGTGATTATTCTTCTTTTATTGCCCATGGTTAGGATATGTAAAAAAATTCTCTCAGATCATCACTACAATCTCTATGAAATGTATATACAATTAATAGCCTTGTCTACCTAAAAAAAAAAACTGCTTTCTCTTCACAGTAGTGAATTATACCCTGGAGGAGGGATTTGTTGATAAAAACCATTGCCTTTATATTTAAGAGTATCCTTCAGCACAAATTGAAATGGCTGCTGAATATGGTAACTATGTAGTTAATTGCGGTTAAGGGATGGTAAATGGGGTAATACTGTACCCCCTCACTCTACTACTAACAGTAGGCACTTTCCTTAAGCCACTGCATAGTATGGATGTGCCTCCTGCTCTCTCTATATCAGTCCATTGGCCTGAATTAGTATCTTTCACCTTTATTTACTTTGCAGTTGCATTGGATTATTTTTGTGCTGTGTATTTAATAATATATTGTCTCTTTGGTCATGTTTTCTGTTATGGAGAAGAAACATGACCAACACTAGGGCTGGCAACTTATTGATTTCCTCATTCACCCCCCTTAACCACTAGTTAACTACCTTCTTACCAAGTTCATTGACAACTCCAGCTTGCATATGGATACTTGTAATATAAAAGGCTTTGGTTTGTGTACCTAGAGATGGATACTACTAATATATAAGGCTATGGGTTGTATAACCAGGCCAATACAAATTGCTTCATAGTTTTATTTTAGTTCAAGCACCAAACCTTAACAAATGGGTCAAGTATAAATTTTCAGCAAATGAAGAATGAAGAGATTTTCTCATCACTGCCAAGGACCAGGAAATAATGCAGCCATCACTGATCAAGGAAAATGAGCTAACTTGTAATGAAAAAGAATATGGCAATGAAGCATGATACTTTAATGCAATTCATTCTTTCGTTTGGTCATAAGTTTAAAGGACTGATATCAGCACTCTAAATCCCATATAATTTTCTAACATTTCTTTATGATCTTGGAACAGTTTTTTGTACTTTAAAAAAAAAAATTTTATGATTAATTTCAAAATATGTGTCTTAAGTATAACCAGTACAGTAATCCTAATCCACAATGCTTATTTTAAGATTTACAGTTCTGCTATGGCACAGTGATTTTGCCCAAGTCTGATTGGTAACTACACCTACAAAACATTATTGTCTTAGATGACACTGAACTGTAACTTGCATGCCCTTCCTGCTGTGGGAGGGAGTGCTCTCTTGCTGGTCCTTAACAGGAATAGGTACACTAATCTTTGGATATCTAGTCATAGTAAGAGAACTAATGAACCTGTATTCAAAGGAAGAAGATATATTCGGAGTCAACGGGCCACTCTGATTTTAGTGGGAAATCAAAGGGGTCATTAAGGACATTGCAGCCATTGTTTTGTTGCCCATTGTCATTGTCAGTATGTTATGCTGTAATTCTTGCATTGATTCTTTATGGTTGACCTGGATTACATTGGAATATCTTGAAGCCCAGAAATTTGAGTAACTGAAGTATCCGTCCCCACCCCCTCCCCCCAAGTCTGAGACTTTTGCTTTGTATGGGGAGGAATCTTGGCCTTTCAATAATTTTGTGTTATTGTATTATAGAAATGTCCAAGTATTTATTTATTTATTTTTTTTTTTGTAGAACTGGATTTTGCACTTGCAGAGATTAGAAAGGCTAAGGTTCTTACTAATATAGCAAATCACCCAAGGTAACATACTGACTATCCAGGCATTGGAATATGATCTTATGACAATGTTCACAGTCATTCTGAAAATTTGGACAGATTATCAAGTAAAAGTACTTGTATGAAGGAGTCTGCAGAAGTCCTTTACAGCTTCCCCTTCTCCATGAAGTTTTGTGTATAGCCTTTGCAGTTAAGAAGAGAAGGGGTTAGCTGTAAGGTTGGCATTGGTCCAGGAGTTGTTTTTAGAGGACCAAAACTAATACAACAAAAGAAAACGCCAAAATGCAAATGATGGAAAGGAATCTCATTGGTCAAAAGAGAATGATTGCCCAAGAACCTCCCCGAGTTCCTTTACCTTAACAGTTCTAGTGTCCAGGTGGCACTAATAATCTTGAATGTTGGCCCCACCCCCATCAAACTTAAAGTTGCCTCCAAGGAGGCACATCTAAAGACACTAGAGTCCCAACACCATTCTCACGGTAAAACACCTGTAGTGGACACTAGAGAAGATGATGCTTTGTTTCTGAAGGGTGACATGAACTGCAAGGATCAAGTCAACCCAAGACCTGGGAATTTGCAACCTTTTTCTGCAATTCCTATGTAACCTGCCATTCCTAATCTCCCATAATTTTAAATATCAAAAATAGGTGGTTAAGGAGATAACTATCATGGCCCCAACAGTTTACCAGGACCATTGTTCAGCTTTTTATCCATGGGATTTTGATCCAATGGCTCTGTGGGCTTTCAGGATGGCACATACAAACCATTTATGATTGTCCTCAGCTATGTGATTTAGTCAGAATTTCTTGAAACCCTGAGATTCAGTTTTAATGACCTCCATTTTTCATCCATTCTTTAGAAGTGTCATTGTAACCTTGGAATTCATGTTTGAACCTAGTGGAACTTGATGTTTGTTTTGTAAAAGCATTCTTTTAATGCCCAAAACATTTTAAATGTTTCTTAATTAAACCTAATATTTCCTTGTTTTTAAGAATAATCTTTAATGCCCCCAAAAGAAGTTTTGATTGAACTTGAAGGCCAAGAAGCAGTGGGCAGTTTCAAGATAAATTTAAAAACAATGTGAAACTAACCTGTTTAACCATTATCAGGTGCATTCCGTGTCGAGATGCAGAGGGAGTCACAAAAAGACAGAACCATATTGTGTAAATATGATCCAACAGAACCAGGAGATTATCGTATGGAAGTAAAATGGTCTGGTGAACATGTCCCTGGGAGTCCTTTTGTTGTGATGATATTCGATACACAGGATGAACTTAACAGATACATGGCCGTAAGTAACTTTGTTTTTCAAGATCACAAGTGTTTATATTTTTGTTATGAAATATTCATCAATTCTGACATGGGACTACATGTTTGTCTGTTTTACAGGGTGGATATTCCCCAACTGGCCCAGGAGGTGCTCCAAGTGAATACTATGGAAGCATAGGATATGGCACTACGTATGGTGCAGTAAGCTTTGGACAGATGTCATGGCGTGGCTCTCAGGCCCAACTGTGAGGGGGGCCAGGGTCCCCGCCGAGCGTCGCTCTTCCCCTTACTGCCCCCTCCAGTAATGGACTCAGTCCTGGCTCATCACCCTCCACCCCCTCACCAGCTCGTGGTCCTCCAGTTAGCAATGGTCGGGTTCTCACTACACCTCGGAAGGTTAAAGCTAAGTCTCATGCTCGTCGCAAAAATAAACCCCCATCACAAGACCCTGGAGGTCATAGCCCCGTGCTGCAACTACCATTTTCATCGCCTTCAAGACCAATGCCTGTATATATGTCTACATGGGCTTGGTCTGCAACCCATCAAAACTACTTTACATCCCTTCCACCTCTGTCGGTTAGTAAGGGACGCACAACCCCTAGACGTTCGACGCCAATGAATGGCCCTGCGTATGCCGGTGTACACAGACACCAATTCCGCCGGTACCGCCTCATCACCAACAATTTATAGGGTGGTGGACCCTGGTTCCCCCTAACAGGGCTATGTACATAAATAAATCAGTTATCCCAAGACTAACTCCCTGTATGTAATTTCAAATTCTGGGCCTTACATACCCTTTCTTGATTGGTACTGATAAGATTATTGTGACTTGTTAACAAAATCAAATTCTGTTCTCTCCAACAACATATTGGGGTTTTTATGGTACTGTATATATCCTTATTCCTCATGCCTTATTCTCAGGTTATATCTCTAGGTAAAGATTATTACCATGGCTGAGGAGAAAATAACTTGAAATCTCATTGCCTAATCTCTGCAGCGCCTTCCTGTCGTCATGTATAAATGACGTAATGGTTAGGTGGATGTCCATGCCCCTGAACATGGTTTCACTTGGCAAAAATGAATGCATTTTGTAGTGAACTTTTCCTCCTTATGTTTTGGTGGACTTTGTGTAATCTACTCAGAATATTGTACTAAATGTTTAAAAGAAGTGAAAGTGTCTTCCTAATCTAATCATTCATCTGAAGATCAAAATCTGTTCATGCATTTTATCATTTCATCTACATATCTGACTCATCACTAAAGTTCATACATGTAGTTGTAGTTTTTATTCAAAGTAAAATTTTAGCTTTATCACTGTTAAATTGAGGTAGAATCATCATACAGTAGTTATCACAACCTCCTGCCAATATTCAGTTATGCCAGGAATGTACAATAGCTCATCAGTTTTATATTAGTGTTAAATCATTAATATATTCACAGTGCTATCCCATTTTTTAATTTGTAAATGTTGACTCAATAAACATTACTAATAACACTTTTTCTAAATTTACCTGTGTATAAATACTGGAATTATATGTTACTAAGAAGTGGTAATCAAATATAAACAATGTAAGTAAACATATACATTGTACATTATAAAATAGTAAGATATTTACTTAGTGAAATATTAAAAATTTATTTCTATTAATAAGAGAACAACGTTCACAGACTTAGCCACCCCACACTATACCAGCATCCAGGTAGCTAACTATACCTATCACATCAATAAAAAAGTGCCTGACCAAAAAGAATAATTTTGAATAAATACAATATAAATTTCTACATATTGAACATGTAAACATAAAATGAATAGCAGCTGAGGAGATAAAAATTTACTGAAGGCATCAGTTTCACATCTCTGTTAAAATTTAGGGTATGTAAATTTAATATAAAAAGTTTACAAATTTCTTAAGCAACCAAGTAGGTTACAGTGAGTATTGTAAAAAGTTAAGAATCGCATACAGAGCCTTTGCCTTCTATAAAAATGTTAGCAAATTTAAGGAACTGTGAGACGTTAACAAGTCACACTAGAAAGTATATCATTTAAGGGAAAATGCTGTTGGTCCTAGAATAACAAAAAACTCATCATAAATTTTAGCTAAAAATGTATTCGTATTGTCAACTTAAATATCAACTCCTAAATACAAAGCCTAATTTACATGGGTCCTTATTAATATTAGAAATCCCAAAAACTGCAACATAAAATTCACATCAAATAACACACAGTCCTCTCACCTCACATGCATGACTATGGCCAACAAAGTGCCTTAAACATTATACAGAAAAAATGTGAATAAATTTATGAGATCGATATGTTGGTTGTCCTATGCTTTACATGTCAAATTCAAATAAAATCTCATGGGTAAAATATAGTCTCAATTGTCACAAACATAACTTATGTTGTGCTTTTAAACTATAGCCTAAATTGCATCAACACTAGTTTAGACTAATTAATAAGAGAAAAATTGTTTTTATAATACAAAAAAATGTTTTCAGATTAAGCTCCTTGGGAGTCCTATGACTATTCAGGTGTCTCAACATACTAGCAGAACAACTGTTAACAGAGGAATCACAAGTCCTAGTAATGGCAGTGGAAGGCACTTGGACAGGTATAAGGAATATGCTAAAGCTTGACGAGCCACTAAAGATATGAGACTGATGACCATCGTGAGAAACACTGGTGGCTTGGTAAATTTTGCCTACTAAGCTTCATATATCACTTTGAGTCACGAGCAGTTATGACCAGAACCTTCAGTAGATGAAAAGTAGCTCATGTCAGGGGTGCAAGCGAATTTGAATGAGTGACTTGATGAAGACAAGTGGTGCCTCCTTGTAAAGCTAACGGTGCCATAAACTATGGGAAATATGAATAGACAGAGGTATAGCACACACATCTAGATGGAAGTGTCTGAGGCACTCCAAAGAGTAATCCAAATAGTTAGGGGGATGCACTTCCAGGCATACACACTGGTAAAGGAGAGGTGACTATGCCTTTTGAACTACTGGTACCTGCAGGTGTGCCACCACCTGGTGCTGTGAGTGTGCAAGAAATGTTAGATAGAGCATGTGGAGAACACCAACAAGCCCTCAAGAAGAAAGAAAAAGGCTATAGTCCTAAGACCAAGGAAAAGCTAAGTACTTAGGCAAACTGTCCAAAATCTTATATAAGCCTGCTCCATTTGCCTATGTACTACTGAAAAACAAGTAGCTAAAATGTTCACATCTTGGACATTTTTAAAGCAGACTTGAAAGTGGGAACCTAAATACTACTGACACTGAGGGGGTTCCTAGTAGACTCAGATGCAGATGACATACCCTCTTCACCCAGCACCTAAGAACACTTATAACATCTCTTAATGTTGTACAAAAGCCACTGAGCTTGAGATCAACCCTGACACACACTGCGTGCAAGCTCAGGTGCATATACTTGGCCTTTGGAAGCACTAAACATCTAGAGGAAGCCCATCTCAAAACTACTGTAATCAGAAAGCTATGAACTACAGCACTGTTTGCCACAGGCACTGATAAATCTGCATTGAAGCTGTACTTTTAATATAAAAAAAAATGAAAGTAGTAATGATATACAGTATATCAAACTATACAAGGAAAAACAATAACAATTAATCCTTCTAAAAAACTACAATTCATTAAATATACAAAGTGAAAGAAACTGGATGTACACCATTAAATAAACACACCAAAAATAAATAGTAATGCATAAGCCAAATGAAATAAAAGTTACTGAACTCCATGAAACAAAACTGACACTTTTTAATGGAAACTAAAATGAAGTGTTCAAAACCTGCATTTCATACCCAACGTAAAAAAAGATGTAAGCTATAAATATACCATGAATAAATCACAATTCACAAAAAGGTTGAAAAAACCTAATACATGTAAAACAGACAAAATGATGAACATGGTGGCTGTTCAATGGAAATGAGTATTGCAGTTGCCAGGAACTGCAGCAGCAAGGCACATAAGTACTTTCAGACAGAAAATTACATTATTCATTAATAAACGTGTGTGAACTGCTGGTCCCTGATCATTTTCCTAATTCTTAGCCCCACTGTAAAAAAAGACATTCTGCAAGACCATCATCGAAAGGATAAGGAAAGCAAATTGAAAATGTGAGAAAAATGATAAAATATAAATGAAAGAAGCACAGAAATAACACATTCTGGGAGCAAAAGTGAAAGGCATATAGGATAATACATGCACGGACACAGCGAAAGTCCTAGATGTATACCTGACCATATGGAAGTGTTCTTGTTCCTGGGTGCTTCTGAAAAGCACTGATGTACAGGTTAGGCTATTGTAAATTAATGAATTTTCAATGAAACATTACATTAGGTAGGCTTGAAGCTAAAATATACAGTATATGTATATCAAGTCAATAAAATATTCATTAACATAATGGTCAAATATGCAGAAAAAAAATCAGACAAACATGATATACAATGTTTACATCAAGAAAAAATCCATAATCTTTTGAACATTTACCTATACTTTTCATTCTTCAGTATTTATAATGTACAGTATAACTAGCAAAAGAAACAAAGTAAGAATTTTTTTGTTTAAAAAACCCATAAAACAGTGATGGCCTAAAATTTTTTTAATGCTCTATATATGGATAATGTATAGTACACTCCAAAGCAGAATATAAATTTTAAAGTGTCATAATACTAATAATGTACAGTTTTTTTACCACAACTGTGTGTCCTCATTGAAAGAAATAGTAATTCACAACTACAGTATTTCATTTCAATTTTGTTGTCAGATATAAATAAATTAACATTACAATATATCACAGGATTTGTTCTCAATAAAAAATATCAGAGATTCAACAGCAATACTGTAAAAATTAAAAGGCTATGAGATAACTCACCTTCAAGGATTTGGTTTGGGTAAAAATGGAACAAGCACAGTGGCAGCAACACCTCCATACCGGCGAAGTTGCATGGATTGGACACAATGCCAAGTATCTGTACTAGGATTGTATTTTTCTACTGTATTTAAATTTGATTCTCCACTGAACCCACCAATGCAATAAATTCTCCCTGAACTGACTGTGATACCAAAACTACTACGAAGACTGATCATCGATGAAACTATTAAAAAAAGGAAAAAGGAAATGATTAGTAAGTTAAATGAGTTTGTACAGGGACAAACCACTGTCTTATATGACAAAACATTATGCTTTCATTTGAAGTGGGCCGCTGAATAAATATTAACTACAAAAATCTTGTTACCCAAATGGTGAGAGAGCCTCCTCAAATGGCAAGACCCCACTCTTTCATACCCTATTCTGAAAGTTTATCAGTTTATCTTGTTCAATTAATTTCCAGTTATTTCTAACCCAAGAAACAGAGGTTCCAGTAACCAAATAGCTGTAATTAACATTTTCATCTTTAATCTATAAAAAGTCACTAAAGGTCTTCACACTAACCTGAGGTCCACTGATCTTGGAGAGGGTCATATCTCTCTACAGAATTCAACCAATATGAACCATCATACCCTCCAACAGCATACAAGTAGTCATTAATTACTGCTACACCCAAATATGCTCTGGCTTGTGAGAGTGAAGCTGAGGGAAAAAGAAAGTATTTATTTAAGAATAATTAATTAAATATACATACTGTAATAAAATAAATCTTGTTAGTTTAGCCATAAACCCATTGCTTAATATTAACCCTTATGAGCCAAAATATCTTCCATGATACTTCAGTCCCTCCTTAAAAATATAAAAATGGTAGTCAGCTGGTAATACTATGCATGTGCAGACTGATCACAGAGTCTTTGGTAGTATTAAGTCTCACTATTTGCAAGTCCACAAAAGTGTTCACTAGTGTCTGTCATGAACTTCCCAGGCATTTCATCTTGAGCTGCCTTTTCCTATAAGGATTACTTTATTTTATCTTGCATTTATTCTCTGGCAATAATTTCTAACCTTGAATTAAGGAGACATGGAATTTCAACAATTAGATGGATGGTTTTCACCCACTACAAACTGTCATTTCTCAGAAATTTGTGTAAGTACAATACTAGACTCTTTTAATTTTTTGTAAAGAAATTCAACTACTGCTGGTATGCTTCAAGAAGGGTGTGAGGCTTTTAGTTATTATATTCATTATATTTATTATAATTAAGGTTAGGCAATACTGTCTGGGAGTTTCTTAAGTTTTTACACTGAATGTTGTACTCTTGAATTATTTATAATGGGGTATTGCAGTTTGAATTACTCACTTCATCAACTTTTCACTAAGCATAAAATTGCCAGAGCAGATATTCTTGATTTGGTAGTCTAGTTATGGTAACTACAGTATTTGCAACAAACACAATAATGATGATATCTGAATGTATTTCCTGCTAGTTTGCAACAATATTAAAATTACGATGTACGTGTACATCATCACCCTAATAGTCAGTGACAGGGCAAAGCTTTGGATATTCTTGACAGTATACTAGAGTTTATAAAATATATCTTACATTAGTTAAATCTGTATGCTCTTTCATTAAATCCAACTGTAGACTAATAAGCTGTATTTTACAGAGAAGCATTACTTATGCAGCCTTGATTACTTTCATAAAAATCCAGAAGTAGACTAATATGCTTTATTTTATGAAGAAGCATTGCAGATGTGTCCTTGATTAATGTGGCCAGTTAGTGAGAGCTCATACATCAGTATTTATTCAAGATTCCTACTTCTTCAGAAGAGTAAGATGATTTCCTGCACCCACAAATCTAGAAATGCTGAACTTCCACACCTGAGGGCCAATCAGAGAAACCTCAGCTCAAAAAGGTTTTTGGCAGAGAGAGAAAAAACTAACTTCAAGCTCTGCAAATCTGCCTTCACCTATACCAGGCAAATTACAACTTTCTGCAGTTGGTATAATGAAAGGAGTAATTATTCCATCAATATTACAACATTATTCCACAAGTTGATGACTTTGTTTTCTGGCATGGCAGAATTCATTGTTGGTCTCCACCACAAAAGTTGTATGCACATTCTTGCCCACTTCTTGAGCTTCATGGTCTTGACTAAATTTGTCTATGGAGCTTTGTAAATTAAAACTGGTACACCACTAATAGAAACTTTTGATGCTACAGGGTCTTCAGGCTTTGCCTTTCTCAATACTAGAGATGGCCTTTCTCCTGACTTTTGTGACTTCAAGGTGAGTCAGTGAACTGCACTCTCTCAAGTAATGCTATACATGCCAAAGATTCAAAGCCGACATATATGTCCTTACATCCAATCTTCTTGCTAAGACAGTTCTCAGACAACTAGACCAACTCACAACATCCTTTGCCATTGCATCACTCTCATACTATATGAAGTACACAGAAGGCTTCCTCACTGCCCTTTCAGAGAAATTTATTGGTCTCCAGCAAACAAAGGGGTTAAATAAAGATAACTGTTTAATGTCTTGTCCGTACGATGTTCCAAGAAGCAAGTACAAGTGGTACTATTCTGTACCATCTCCAAAAAGTTATTGAGAAGGCTTTAAGGAAATGATACATGAGTAAAGAAGCGCAAATTACATTTACCTGTAAGACCAGAGCCCTTTCAACTTCTCTTAATCTTGACATCAACGTAGTTTCAGGTATGCAGGCAGAGGTGTAAAACTCCATAAGCAAGATTTATATCAGTGATACAATACATGGATGATTGGATGGCTTTAAAAGACACAGTTCTGTAATTCAATACATTACTATATCCATTCTTTCTTATCCATCAAGGCATTCTTTACGATGCAGACTCTTCAGAATTAACTGCCTCTACTGTATGTCACAGTTAATGGATGAGTGAAGTCCTTTGGCACATTACTCACTCCTAGAGCACTATGGGGCACTACAGGTTTCTTCAGTTGTGGCATTCCCTGACAGGTTTCGAACAGTAGATGAACATACTAACTCTGTGTACTGTCTGAAAATTATAAACCCACATGTATTCATGAATTTTTAGGCAACTTTGCTTATTCTCATGTCTTCATGCTTATTAGTGCTAACTGTGATGTTTTGTAATTTCTATAATAAATTTTGGTATTATTCTCGGTCTCCTCTTTCCTTTTTACATTCTTCTATCTTCTCCACTACATATGTCTATATTGTATTACCAAGTTCTTAACAGTTAATTTTGCATTAATGAGGCTTCACTTTAACAGATAGTTTAGGGGGCTAGTGTGTGTTTTGTGTCAAGATCCATTGGTCTACAATACAACCCTCCAAAACACCAAACCTGATATAACTTATATTTTAAATTTACTTCACAATAATTATCACGGTAACTATCATTTGTTAAGACTCCTGGCCTAAAGATAGTACTCAACCTCCAAGCACTGTCCTTTCAATTACCACTTCATGTTCCTATCCTAATATAACCTTAACCATTCGCTTAAGGAATTTCAACTGTTATCTAGACAAAAAAAAAGACACTTGCCTACAATTTAACTGTTCATATTTACATATAGAATTTTTTATAATAAGCATTCATTTCACTCTTAATTAGAGAGATGTAGAGCATACTGTGAAGTGCCATGCCTTATAATACTGGCTCTTGTTAAGAAGATGCAACTTTTGTGCAACTGATGAAATTATTTTAACCATAAGCACACGTCTTTTGTTTTCAGGATTCCAACCCAAAAATATGTTAATTAATAACAAAAATCTACTAAAATCAATTGTGGTTGCAAGATAGTAAACACTAATATGTAGTCACTGCAAATCATGAGCCAGAGAACCAAGCACAAAGCTATGGAATGAGGATGCTACACACTGGGAGACAGCCTAGGTTGAGGTAAACAGTGAGTCAACAGATTCTAAAGTTTTTATGAGGCTGAAGTCATGCACCTGATGTGTCCCTGCACTTTATTTTGGATTTTTACCTAATAAGATAGAAGTTATGCTTTCAATTACTTAATGAAATTCATAACTGTGAGGCCTGTTAATCCAAGGCCTCATTGTATCAGGGTCTTTTTCTCAACACAATTCCCCATGTTTCTTCAAAAATCAAGGGCTCTTATGCTTATGATCAATCAGATAATCAGGTTTTTAGCAGTTCAATCCTTACTGCTAAAATTGCAATTTGGGCTAATTATAGGTAATACTGTACGTAATGTCTGATTATAAAATAATAATTTAATAAAAACCCATTACTGTCCAGTAGGTACTGTACTTGTAAATAAGGGGAGGTTCCACCTCCCTACACCACTGTTTCTTCTGGCTCATACATCAACATACTGTACATGCTGTACACAATGAGATTTACAGCTGATAAAGACTGGAACTTCCCCAGGCACACCAAGCATTACTGGCTGACTAGTATTCCTTGTCTTTCTTTAAAAGAGGAACTGAGGAATCTAGGATGATGTTATGCACCACAAAAGGGCCAAATATAAGTAGTGGGTTTTTAATAACGAATTAATCTTCCTAAAAATTATGGCAAGAATTATTTACTACAGGAACATTTATAACAGTAGGAAAGTAAAAGTGAGATTGTTTCATTTCTAAACACCATAATGTAAAAGAGCTTCTTATACTGTGCACATAAATAACTTACCTATGGGCATCCAACTATCTGACCCAGGGTCATATTTTTCACAAGAGGTATGCACTTGATGATTTGCTCCTAATGGGCTTATGCCACCAATAGCATACAATGAGCCATGTAGAGCTGCCAAGCCATGATGTACTCTGGGGTGGGTCATTGGTTCTCGTGACAGCCACGTATTTTTCTCCATGTCATACATCTACAAGTAAACAATTTCCATTTTGCACAAAGCCCTTATTTGACTTATTCCTACATCCTGGAAAAGGGCAAAAGCCAAATGCTCCACTACTGACAAAATTCTTGTCTCTATTGAGTGCAGAAATACCTCATCCTACTTTGTTAGTTCATGTGAACTAACATGTGAAAAAACATGTGAAAAAAGTAAAAAAAAAAAAAAAATTAGTCAAATAAGACCTTTAAAAACCTTATAAGCAAACCATTATAATTATAATAGTAAAATCCTTCATAACTGGCACCCTTGTGACAAAAGGGTTACTGGTTATTTGAATTTGCCTGTTCTATGAGAAATCCTTCTAATACAAATTATTTAAGAATAAAGCTTTATTCTTAAATAATTCATATTGTAAACCAAACATTATCCTGTGCTCACCTAACTACAACAGTAGTTTGAAGATTGCTTAAACACATGTACACACACATACATATATACATAAAATGATGCATTAGACAGCAGACACACACTCAAACTATGCACATAAATGCCCTTACAAGACACATGCACAGTAAATAAGTAGTTTACCTTAATGTGACTTCACAGTAAGTAAGTAGTTTACCTTAATGTGATGATATGAGGACACCTGCAATTTCTCAAAATGAAAAATATATGCATATATATACATTTTCTACAGAGAGAGAGAGAGAGAGAGAGAGAGAGAGAGAGAGAGAGAGAGAGAGAGAGAGAGAGAGAGAGAGAGAGAGAGAGAGAGAGATCTGACATTCATGGGTGTATTTCAAGTAAAGTATGTTATTGTTGAATTTTTTGAGGTATTACTTTATATAGGCATAACAATATCAGAGAAGCATAAAAAAACTCTGATAGGAGCTAACTCGCATACTGTTCATAACAAGTACATTGCTTGTTACTCAATATTACTTACCACAATCATGAAATTAAGAAACTACTCTCTTTTAAAACTACCAGATAAAATACTAACAATACTATTCAATCTATAACACTATGCAAGAAAGCAATGAAATCCTTCTTGGCCACCAGTTAGAAAACTACACAATAAATTTCACAAAAATGTTTTTAACAAATCAGTGAAAGGTCAAAGTGATTTAAAATGGGATAAATTTTGGCATGACTAAACAAAGATGGGAATTAAATAAATTATTCTGGCAAAACAATCAGTCAAAAAGTCTACGAAATGGAAACCATTATTGCTCACAGGCTAGACATGCAAAAGTCAAGCTCTTGGCTGCCTGGGATCCCATGATATATAAGATGCAGCTCAATGTTGCTAGCCAGCAGAACTTTGTATGAAGAATGAAATGTGTAGGATTCGTGCACACACAAATGTGTGTTCATGAATCCTACCCCACAAATGTGGACTATGATATACTAAGGATTTGCAATGTAATAACTAGAGTTTCTACTTCTACAAAATACACAGGAATAATTGGTGCCAGTTATTCATTTTTTACTATGTTGGAGGCCATGCTCTTATATAATCAAAATAAAACATTTCTTTTCATGGAATATATGCTAAATGCATTGTGAATAACTAACCTAAACTTCTGGTTCTACCACAGTAATAACATAGGAAACTACCTAAAATGATTAAATATCTGTTAACTAAACTAAGAATGTAAATAATAAATGTAATATGACAGAAGTTTCAGCCTTGTACCTGGCCAAATTCTCATTTGAAAGAATAGCTATACAATTCCTTCATCAGCTGGAGCAATCGGCTATCTACTCTTTTCTGGGCATGAAACAAGGTTAAATAATAGGTTTTATCATATCTCAGGATTTATCAACATTCAAAACAACTAACTCAATAGTGTTGTACTTTAAAAAAAACTCTTGCAAATAGATCTTACCCATGACCTATTTTCATGCTGTACTGCAGTCTTTCCACCAACCACATACAAAGACCCCTCTAGGAAAGCTGCTGCAGTTCCATGAATAGCTAGAGGAAGTGGAGATAACTTATCCCATTTATTTTTTCTTATATTAAATCTCTCTACTGAGGACAAAAATGCATTATT
This sequence comes from Macrobrachium rosenbergii, assembly GCF_040412425.1. Lineage (NCBI taxonomy): Eukaryota > Metazoa > Arthropoda > Malacostraca > Decapoda > Palaemonidae > Macrobrachium > Macrobrachium rosenbergii. Next base: position 50,286,961 of record NC_089783.1, on the reverse strand, counting down.
TGTCTGGCCACCTGAAAAAAAAATAATGGATAAGGAAACCATGGGAAAGTTGTAAACAAATAGTAAGAAATTTACAATAGTACAATGAACATTCATAGAGGTGCTGGGTATCTTTTGTTCATCAAAATTGTTGCTCCAATCAAGCATGTCTTGTTGTTAAAAATGAAATGAAATATAAAATTTAGGCCAAATGCCAAGCTCTGAGACCTATGAGTCATTCAATGCTAAAAGGGAAGTTGAGAACAAAACTACTTTAAGATGTAACAGGAGGAAAACCTTGCAGTTGCACTATGAAAACACTGTCAGGAGAGGATGGAAAGTAAGATGAAAGAAAGAAAATATAAACAGAGGTACAGTAAAAGGAATGAAAGGGGGACTGCAGTTTGGGGGCTGAAGGGACTCTGCAAAAAACACAAGCGGTACATTTTTATCATACTTCTATGTTTAGCATTTTATTCAACAAAAGCTAAAGTCAACATGTATCAGTGTCTGACCTCTCTAACAGATATCACACTAGAGTTGTAGATACCAAATAATCAAAAGATTTAACAAACTAAGTTTCATTCTTGTATACCTAGCTTTAAACTTTAAGTATATACCCTACAGCTTTTATTATTCTCAAAATGCATTACAGTACTGTACCATAAGTAAGTTTTCTGTCAGAAACCTAACATTTCAGTACTTTTTCTACTAAAGTGTTCTAGTATCCCATAATTCACAGTTTTAAATAAAATTACAAGTATTCATTTAACTCCTTCATGGATCAATCATTTCAACCATGCATTTCATTTCAAGACCACAGAAATAATAACATTCTATGTATTTATTTAGTCAGTTTGCTGATTTTTAATGCACTCCTAAACAAACCCCTTTAGTTAATTTCTGATCTACAAAAATATTCAGTGGTAAAAGGAAAATTAATAAAAGATATGTGGTTCATCATAAGCATTAGCATTCTGAAACAAAAATTTTTTTTTACTAGGGAACTTAGTCACTTTCTGAATACAGTACTGCCAACTGACTTAAAAGCCTGCAGACTACTCCAAATATACCCAATTATAGCCAAACACACACTGAGTTTACTCATAAAACACCACTGTGAGAAGCCTGTTATGATACTAATGTACGAAAGGCCTCTTAAGCTGCAGGTAAAGTCTCAACAACTGGCTGGGTTGCATTCATAAAGCAAGACTACTGTTGCATAAAAAGACAAAAACACAGAATACTGTACTGTACATATTTATATGAAATAGAACTGCCTTATACAGTGTAACAGCTTTATATCAAGCTAAACATAACCTATTAACTTCAAAATTTCCTCCCATTGCAAATACACTTGTCCTTGCTCTAAAATAAAATGTGATTTTCTCCTAACTGTGCAGATACAACTAAATGTTTTTTCATACCAGAGTTGCTGTCCTCTCATGACCCAATGTTTGTATCCAGAACTTTTTGGATTCAGTGAATCTCTTTACTGTACCCTAGCAAATAAGCTCCATAAGGTCTCTTCTCTTGGATGGCAATAGCACAGCTCCCTCCCTCCTGACTTGCTATTCAAGGTAAGTAAAAGTACATAATGGATTTGGTGGTGAATCATTACACATAATTTTGTATCTAAACAAACCCATTAATTTTACCTTATTAGCCCACCTTTGGCCACCTATGTTCTTTCACAGCTAGTTCAGACAATGCAGCTAGTGATCCTACTTGTTATCCAAGACCTGAAGCATACTTAACTCATCTAAATTCCACTTAGAAAGTACCAGCCAATCATCTTCATCCAAGTTTGGAGTTTCCAGACATTAATGCAAATGCAAGAAAGGCTGAGTGAAAGTATTGGGTTTGTACTGAAAAATGTTTTAATAAAATACCAATATCAAAAACTGGATCTAGTAACATAACAACCATGTTTGCAGTAATCTAGTGACATATCTGCTGTTGTGTAAAGCAATCTTCAAACTAGAGAACACCATCAACAAGGAGATAAAACAGTAACACTCACAGCAGGCATATGGTATAGTAGTTGAAGTAGGATATAGTTAAAAGAATATAGTAAACTGCGAAAGCAGGGTGTTATGGTAAACATAGACAGAGGAATCTTTAGCTTGGCATCAGAGAAAATGAATCAAGATCAACAAGTCTAACTTTAATTGTTTGTGTAAAACACAGACCACCACAGCTGAAAGAAAAACAACGGTTGTAGTAAGTGACCTAGGAAGAGCCAAAGAAGCATCATATAGTTTCTGGAGAGGGCAAGAAGACTGGGTAGAGGCTAAGTTTTATTCTTAAAATGAGTATGGAGTGTATGAAAAATGATAATTAAAAGTTGAAAATTACCTCAAATAATACATTATATCTGACTCAAAACTTGGATTTGGATAATGTGTCATAACTGAATGAAAGGGTAATATGTACTATTATTTATGTTCAAAGTATGTCATCCATCACAATTAAGCTTCCAAATACATTATTATTACTAACATAATGTGATAATTTATTAACATAAATTTGGTTACATATTACCACTCTTAAAGCCTATAAAGATACACAAACCCTCTCCTTAAAAATTACAATCTAAAGGTTGCAATATTAAAATATTTTTTCATATCAAAATGTGATAAAGTGATAAGATACATGTCCAAATATAATCTAAATATTAATTATCAAATTTAACAAACTTCAGACTTTCTTACAGGCAACAAATTTCATACGCAGTACAAAATCTGTCATGATTAATCATGAAAACTTCATAGTACAGTAAAGAAAACAACACAAATAAAAATAAACTTACCTATTATGTACACCAGGTTATTATATGAGGCCACTGCACAATATGCCCTTGCATCATTCATACATGGAAGAACAAGGGAACTGTCAATTTGATTTTCAACCCTCAATGCAACATGCGGAAGTGTACACTGCCAACTAGGAAGTCCCATTTTAAAGCATTCAATATTACGCATAACGCGGCCATTTGATTCACCTGCCATTACCAGAATAACCTGAAACATCATGGCTCCATTTGAATCTGCTCGCAAAACCATAGTAAACTGAAAGAACATTATTATTCTGCAACTACCAAAAGTTATAGCAAGATGACTTACAATTATTCTCAGAAACTCTCTTACGACAAATCAATGCACAGAGATTAAATATCTGTCAAAACTCCAATTTTCCTCTAATAGAGAGGAAATTTTACGATGACAGTCTGCTACAAAAGCAACACAGCAGCAAATTTCATTAGCTGCAAAATCACCTGACAAAGAAACTGTCCTTTATACTCATACTTGAAAAACCAGATTTTTTACAACTGCTTATTTAATTTATTTACATATCTCCTCTTTTTATGGTTCACCACTTATCTTACTGGTCTGAACTGTGCTTTCATAACTGTAAACAGCAATAACAGAAAGCCAATTCATGAAAGCCTCTATTTCAAGTTAACTTCAAAAATATAAAACTGCAACTTGCTGTGACAACTTTTCATTGGGTAAATAGAAATTAGTTTCATGTAACCACTAACATCTGCTGAAAAGTGATGTAAATAAATGCATTATCTCCCACTTTAAATTTTACACTGTCATATTCAAGCTCAAACATCTGCTGAAAAGTGATGTAAATAAATGCATTATCTCCCACTTTAAATTTTACACTGTCATATTCTGCAACTACCAAAAGTTATAGCAAGATTACTTACAATTATTCTCAGAAACACTCTTACGATAAATCAATGCACAGAGATTAAATATCTGTCAAAACTCCAATTTTCCTCTAATAGAGAGGAAATTTTACGATGACAGTCTGCTACAAAAGTAACACAGCAGCAAATTTCATTAGCTGCAAAATCACCTGACAAAGAAACTGTCCTTTATACTCATACTTGAAAACCAGATTTTTTACAACTGCTTATTTAATTTATTTACATATCTCCTCTTTTTATGGTTCACCACTTATCTTACTGGTCTGAACTGTGCTTTCATAACTGTAAACAGCAATAACAGAAAGCCAATTCATGAAAGCCTCTATTTCAAGTTAACTTCAAAAATATAAAACTGCAACTTGCTGTGACAACTTTTCATTGGGTAAATAGAAATTAGTTTCATGTAACCACTAACATCTGCTGAAAAGTGATGTAAATAAATGCATTATCTCCCACTTTAAATTTTACACTGTCATATTCAAGCTCAAACAGTTGCCAAACATAATCTGTATTTAAAGCTTGATACACTATGTTTTTATGCTACATAAAACAGATAAACACGCACTATATTCAGCAACTTATTTTTTAAAATTCTTCCGGGAATTAACATTACAAAATATGTCACATAATAAACCAAACCCATTATGACATTAATCCATGTTTGCAGTCTTCATGAATCCCAGACACTCCAATCTTCAATTCGCAAGAACCAAAGGATCCTCTACTAGCTGGAGAGCTGTATTTCATTCTTGAAAAATATTTCTGTCCATCATGTATGCAATTATTCCCATTTTATCATCTCTTTCCTAAACTGTTACTGCATTTAGCAAACTTCTGACTTGTTAGTTATCACAGACTTTTCCAAGTCAAAACTTCATCTCTAATTGGCAAGGTTTTTGTCAACTTATTCTGTCATACTATACGAAAATTCATAAAGGAAAAGTACAGAATTTTAAGTAAAGCATATAATTGTCTGAATTTCTCCATAAAATGCTGCCTTTGATCAGCCAGTGTAATGTTTTCTAGTATTCCTGTGCTACTTATAATGAAATAACTACTTTAGTAAGTTGACAATTACCATGAGTTAAACTCATTTCATTGCTTATTTTCAAGTTACTAATATCTGTTCCTCCTTATGTTAATTTGTTGCTCAGTGGTACATAATGTTTATTTATTATGAATTCAATATCATGAGTAAGTGTTTCTTTACTGCCTTTATTCCCCCTTGTCTTACTGATCTGATCATATGAAATTATGGCCATCAAGCCAAGCACTTGGGCACTTTCAGGCATTCAGTGCTTAACACATTGACAAGAAGGACCTAGAGTGGTTGGATGGCAAGATTAAGAAATCCAGAAAATAAAGGAGATGACGTACAAAGATCTAAAGGTAAAATTTGGTGAAAACTCCACAGAAATATTAAGAAGTACAGGTTTACTATCCATTATATGGAAAGCTCTAAAAATGTTAATTTTTAATGGATAGTATCAATTTGAAAAAGTCAAATATAGCATAGTTGTATTTAAAATAGTGATATTTTTTTGTTTTTCATACTGAATCTAATTACAGTATACTGCATGAGGTATTATCATTGTATTATAAACTATAAGCAATGCAATCATGTACCATTTGCATTCTGGTGATGTTCACATTTTCAAAAATCATCAGCTGACAGAGTTTTACTGACGCTGTCATTATGTAGTTGCTGTATGATAAATAATTTGGGTACTCTTTTGTATACAGTATTAACAAAGCTGAGCTAAAAAATGCACCTTACCGTCATTTATTTTAAATACATTATAAGTGCAATTTTGTCAGTTATGGATGCTCCTTCTGCCTATTCCAAAATGTTTTGCAGCCTGCACGTCATTTGTTTTTTCAGCTGCAGCTACAAGCTGCAGCTAAAATTTAGCCATATACAGCACTTTCTTAAGACCTTCTCCATTACGTGAAGGATGAAAAAAAAATTTATTTTATTTTTACTTATGGAAGTCATCATTGAGAATAAGCAAGTCTTTCACAAGTTGACAACTGTGACGTAACTCTTCATAAATGTGCAATAGCTACAGTAACTATAACTGGGAAACAGCTGTTTGTCAATTCAGTTATCTCAGAATTTAATGTTGTTTGAGCCAGTGTTTTGTAAGATACCATAACTGGTTGTTAATTGCAAGAAATAGTCAGTAATGAATTATTAGACAAGCTATAAGTCTAGTAAGCCTGGCTGAATGTATGATGTTTTGCATGTTGACTACTGAGCCTTCGCTCCTAGACCTATTACTATACAGGTACTTAGTTGAAAAGCTAACTAGATCTAATAAGCATATCAATGGAATTTAAGAAAACAGACAAGCATAGTACAGTAAGCCTAACATAGTATAACCTACCAAACACTAAATTCACAAATTAAGCACAGCCTAGTGTAATCTACTGAAAATGAAACTTGCACAAGACACAAGATACATGATGAAATCACATATCTCAATGATGCAAAAGTATATACAGGCGGTCCCCGGTTTACGACGGGGGTTCCGTTCTTGCGCCACGTCGTAACCCGAAAATCGTTGTAAACCGGAAAATCATCGAAAATCGTCAAAAATCATAAGAAAACCTTACTTTTAATGCTCTGGGTGCATTGAAAACGACGTAAACTGCATTATTATTGAGTTTTACATAAAAAAAAAACCTTCAAATTATGATTATTCTGCCGTTTTGGGGCCAAATTTCTTCCGTCGGATCGGCGCGACGACGACGCGTCAGAACCCGAACATGCGTCATAAGCCGGGAAATAATTTTTGATGAATATATTTGAAAAGCGTCGTAACCTCGGAACGTCGTAAGCCGAAACCGTCGTAAACCGGGGACTGCCTGTAATTATAATTCTTTCAGTGCTGTATATATTTGAGCTTTACAGAATGTTTTTATTGGAAATAAGATGAGTTAGTGTACTGTATTTATAGTGCAAGCTTCAGTTCTGAAATTAAAAAAAAATCGAAAATCCAAAATGCAGCTGGCCCCATGAGTTTTGGATAAGGGATATTGAACCTGAAACAGTCAGCAGCTGGAGACAACTGAAGAAAGGAGGCAAAAACTGAAGTCAAGTAAAAGGCTAAAAAGTGGGTGCATAATGTCAGGTGCACTAACAGCACTACTTCCCTACAGCTTTTTCTTACTGATGGTAGTACTGCACTATATTAACTAATTAACAAATTGTAGGCCACTTGTTTGTGGGTTAAGTCTCCTGCTGGTGCTCTTGTAACTCTGTTGGTGTATTTAGCATTAGAATGATTTATATATATTTTAGGTGTATTTAGTATTAGAATGATTTATACATTTCAATTTTATTATTTTAATAAAGTGAAAGAAATTTCTGTGCTTTCCTTACCCTGCTTTAGCTACTTGATACCAAGCCATATGTGTGGATGGCTCACTAATCACTGGAATGTCTTGTATTTTTTCTTCAGTGCAAAGTAACTGCTGTTTTTCTTTTTTATGTGAATTTACGGGACTTGGAGTTAGTATTCTACCATATCATTTCAGTTTTGGCGAAGTTTCGAATCAAATAACCTGCTAGATGCGTTACATGATAATTAAATCAATAATGTTTTCGATTCTTTATTTGTGCAATTTGTACAAAAAAGTTAGCAGAAGGAAAAAATCATGTTAAATATTACTGTAACTCCAAATTCATTTTCAGATAAATCTTTTAATTTCCATAATATTAGTAGTGAAAGTTTTCTGCTAAACTTTATACTGTACCTTCAATGTCAAAAATTTTTTATACACTGTGCTGTATTTTATATTTTGCATTTTGTTATGCCTCTTTTACTATGTTAACCACAGAATTTAAAAGTAACTAATATGTACATAATATACATACACTATCATATTAGTTTTTGACAGTGAACTGTTTTAGCTTTGCAATTACCACCTGGGAACAGTGGATTCTCCTGATCTCAACCATCAGCCTGCAGGGTTTTGCATCAACCAGATGGGACTAAGTCTTTCATACAGAGTTCATTTTTGCCAAATCTAATATCTTTTCCCTATTGCGGCTTTGTCTGGAAAGTGTTCTACCCTATCAAGCACTAAGAACCTGGGACTGGCAGAGAGAGATTATGCTCATGTTAGAACCAAAGGAATGACAGGAGTAACTGATACCTGGAACTTGGTGGTGGTGGTACTGCGCTTGATTAATATGGTTAGCACAATCAACCAAGAGAGAGAGAGAGAGAGATGATGGGACACAGCCAGGTTCCAGGGCCTGTATTACAGTCAGGGTCTTGTGCTCAGCTAAGATGACCAATGGAGTCTGTGGATATGGCAGAGGAGGCTGACATGTCAGGGTCCCATGCCTAACAGAGACTGCACGGAGTACTATGTGGATTTAGCAGAGGAGGCAGACATGGCCAAAGTAATAGACAGGAACACGGCTGGTGATACCCTAAAGGACAAGGGCAGCTGACAGAGCCTGTGGATGTGGTTGCAATTATGTCTGCAATATGACCTTGGTCCCTGTCCAACTGAGTTACTCAATACCTATTTCATTTGTAAGATAGAGTGACTGGTTTGTCAACTTCAACTATCCCTCTGTTTCGTGATGACATCCTTCAGGATATGGATGGCTGAGGGTGTTTCCCAATACATGTTGTGAATATGGTCAACTACTACAATTATTCTATGAAGTTTTCATAGAAGGGGCTCACAATAACTGACTATTTGATTTAACGTCTTTTGCAGGGCTTTAACCTCACAAAATCTGTTTACTTTACAACCAGGAGGCCTTTGTTAATCTCAATCCCATGATTTTCAAGTTGGACCATTCTTTCCAGTCAGCTAATTTCAAGGGTTTCCTTTGGCAGTTTGCTCTTTCCCATCTAGACTGACTTGGGCTAATGTAAATGATGGAATTCTTGGTACAAAAAATTAACTTTTTTCACACAAAAAAATTATTTTTTTTTAAATAACATCCCATCACTCCCATAAAATGTATCACTAGGAATCCAAGAGCCACAGGGTCCCAGCAAAAGATCATATTTTGAATCACGAATGGAGTATCTAGGATTCATGAGGACTACCAATTTAGGTTAATTCAAATGACTGGACAGTATTGAAAAACAGTAGTTTTTTTAAATTCCAAATTTTATGAGAACAACTACTTAGGCAAATAATAAATAATAAAACATTTATGCACCATACTACATGCTTCTAAATTACATGACTAAAGTATAACTTGTTTGTTAAGTTAATTTGCATTTCAACAAAAGTTTTATAAACAAACTTACCTCTTCTAGATGATCATTCCTTAATCTTTCTTCATATGAATTAGCATCAACAGTGTCATAAGGAATAATTGTTTCTTTGACCTCTTTCGTTAATAGTTTCCTTTCGCGCAGTGTTTCTATGGACCTCATCTTGGTATCCGATGCTACTAAATCTAATTTGATTTTTGTCAAAAGCTTACACAAATATTCAGCCCGAGAACTTGGACTATCAGAAACCCATTCAATTACAGCCTGAAAAAAAATTAATTGACTTTATACTTTTAAATGTACATGAAACTGAAAAAATAATTTACTGGATAGTTGACAAAAACTACAGTATTCATTCACATATATTTTACACTTTTCACTCAAGCTAATAACATTTTAGTTGAAAATCAAACTCACAGATATGAAGAATATCTGAAAAAATTTGCTTCCTAAATTTAGCCCTCCATTTTTCCAGTTTTACTAAATTGGATATAACTGTTTCATGATCCAGATACCAGGTTATTAGAGAAAAAATTAGAATTAAAATGACAAAGGACCTGACACGCTAAACATATTTACAGATTCTTTGTGTGTGTTCAGAGCACAATCCTAAAATTACACTACCCTTGGCCACTTCCTGAAAAATTTTTCATTTCGGTACTAATATATACTACCCATAATCTGGTCTTCAACTGTCACCAGATCAGTAACAGATCTACTCATGCACAAACTGGAGCCTCAGGTGCCCACCATCCACCTGACTCGCTTCATCAGTCAAGCGGCATTGTTAACAGATGAGCAGAATTCCTCACTGTTCCTTTCACTAAAGGATCATAACTATTTATTGTTACAGTAATACCTTGAACATTTGCGAGGTTAGGTTCCAGAACCTGTTGCAGATCAGGAGGAATCGCCATTGTTTGGTATGAGTCACTAAAAATGCAAATAAAAGCTTATTTCTAGAGTTTAAACCTTAAATATGAGCCAAATCATGCTCCCAAAGCACTTTAATTTCATTTAAAAGTTAGCTTAATACATTACCCTGAAAAAAGAAATAAATGGTTGACGTGGAAATATGTAGAGTACAATATCGTCCAATGGTTATCTGCCATACTAGCGCATTTACAGTACGGTATACTGATGTTACCCTTATACTAATTCATTGGTTGCTGTTTTCTTTTGCAGTTACAGTAAGGTAAAACCAAGTAATGACTGACATTTTCTTTATCACTGTCAGCAAGGTAAACTAGGTAAACTTCAATTTCACAGAAGTCATATAACGAAGGTACAATTCAATAAAACAAAGAAAACGTACGTACTGTATGCAGAGGATATGTGTATTTAAATAATTTAAAATTACGTACACGTACAGAGAAATAATAAGTTGTAAAAATATGTGTGCGCACTAACTATGAGAAAGGAAGAGGCAGAGAGAGAGAGAGAGAGAAACAAATTTTGCAAATTTGTGAAAAAATCGCGAATGCAAATTAGTTAGGTTCCAATGAAAATCTGGAGAATCCATGAATTCACAAATCCAGGTATTAGGTACGACTGTATTCCTAACTTATTACGTAATCCATTTATTCTCATGTAGTTCAATCTTCTATAGCTTTTCATCCATATTTCATGTTTCACAGTGTGATCTTTACAACACAGCAAGTAGTTATCTTTTGCCAGTTACTGCCTTCTGAATTACCAATTATGAAGTTAGGAAGTGAAATCAAATGCTTATTTCCTGTGATTTTTGTATATTTTTTTACTTTTGTATCATTTTTGTGCATTTAATACATTTTAATGCTCACGGCTAGTTAGCTGATGAGTGGTTAACTAGAGGTTTAAATTTGGTGTTGGCTTGAATAGATAACTTTAGGCTGCATACATTTCGCTGTACTGTGAGCAAAAAATAGGTTGGATTTTCCTTGCCTCTTCATATTGTAATTCTAGTACTGTACTTTATTTTTTTATATTTTGGGTGACTGTAACATGAACTTTGCAGTCTAAACTATTTTGGGGCTTTGCCTTGCTAGTTTAACTTGTGGTATCAGTGTATTTAGGTAGGCCAGTTTGTATACCTACTTGTATTTTTTATTTTTTTGTTTTGTTTTAAGGTGTTTCACTTAATTTCATTACAGCGCTGTGTTGGTAAAATTATTTGCTATCTTTTATTTGTTTGAGTCTGCTAACACTGTTACACTTGTCTCTTATAATAATACTAATACTGTATTGGGCTTTGATCCATACTGGTAATATAGTAATATTGTGGTGCTGGCTCTTCCATTCTGTGGTTTTTGCACTGTATTGTACAGTTTGCATTGATTCTTTTTAATCTCTAGCCTTCTACAGGGTAAAGTGTTGCCAGGTAAGCCCTACTACTTATTCATATCAGATATAAACTGAGACCTGCATCTGTTGTGGGCTCTCCCTACTTCACCTGCAAGTTGTAGCGTATCTGGTTGTCCACTCAAGTGCTTCAGAATCTTCACTTTACATCTCCAATTTGTTAGTGGAATTTTCATGCTACTTACTTTTGGCAAAAGAACACCTCTTATTCATTAATAGTATATGAATCCCAGAAAGGATGACTTCTGGGGTTACTAATTTTATGTTTCACATATCGGTAAGTGTCCTTGTTTTTCTGAATCAGTCTACATTTACTTTAGCTTCAACAGACTTTCTCTTCCTTTAACAGCCCTTGAGCTGCCAGAAACTTGGTTCCTCACCTATCATAGTCTCCAGTGCTTTCATGAATCATTCATGTCCTGATCAACATTTTGGGAAATTTATTAGCTTAGTTCTCCTATGTAAATTGGGACTTGGGCAAATAGGAGTTTTGGGGTTGTAATGAGACAAACTGAATTATTTTATGAGGCATAATCATTCTTTTCATATAAACCCCTCACTCATCTAATGAGCTACCTCCTCCCTGCCCCCCCTGATCTTGTAGTTTCATATCCAAACTACTGTACATGAAAAGTAAGGCACATGACTGATAGTTACCCAAGGCTCCAGGAAACATGTACTGTGCAACTACTGATCTTCATCTTTTGTTCAACATTAGAAGATCAGGAACGTAGGATGAATTATAGGTTTGTATGAAAATGCAAACACTAACAAAAAAAATAAGTTTTTTTTTTACTTTCCTCTTTATAAGTATTCATTATACGTAATCCTAAAATAGCCGAATCAAACCAATTGGTCATAATGATTCTGCTTAACTTGTTTAATGTTAATGAAAAAGTTCTGGTAACAGACGACCTCTTCTGTAGAAAAAATATATAGTAGTCCTTGTACATACAAAGAAAATAGGAAACTCGGCATGAAATCGTTTATCATAAATCTAAACTTTGTGTAAAAAGGTTAAAAACTTCAATAACTTGAAAAATTTCCTTCAATACAAATTACTAGTCAATTATTGGGGGGCATAACGCTGAAATCATCTGTGCATAGGTACACTGCCTTTATTTATGATTTTTTGGGTCAACTCAGATGTTAAATTTGGCTGTAAAAAAGCCTCTATGCTATTGCCTTCCACAGCCAAGGGTTAAAGTTCCCTTGCTTAATGGAACACTCATGCACAAGGTAGCTTGATTCTTTTTTTGCTTTTTGTATATCCATTTTACTTACTGTATATCATGTAAAAAGTGTGGATAATGCAAAAGGTTCTGACTAAATGGCTAGTATGAATGTTGAAAGAGAAGGACCTTAATAATCAGAAAGCCCAATTGTGTGTGAAAAAAAAACTGTCAGTAACATAGAGACTGTGTGTGTGTGTGTGTGTGTGTGTGTGTGTGTGTGTGTGTGTGTGTGTGTGTGTGTGTGTGTGTGTGTGTGTGAGAGAGAGAGAGAGAGAGAGAGAGAGAGAGAGAGAGAGAGAGAGAGAGAGAGAGAGATACTTACCTTTAATAGTTCATCTTCCGAGTCAATACTTAAGTAAGACTGCTCCAACAACTTTATAACTGTTTCTGGATGAGCAGAGAGAAATGTTGGATGACTTATGATTTCTGAGCACTGTGATGTGGCAACAAACAAGGAACTTGTAGCCAAATCATGGCAGTTGTGAAGTTTGGCCAGCTCATACACACCAAGACAGTTTTCTGCTGTCAGATTATTCTGTAAATAGAAAAACCTTTAGTATGTGACAAAACAGTGACATAATTAGCATGTGCAGTCAACCCCTGCTTATTCACAGTTCAGCATTCGTGGCTTCCGTTATTTGAGGTTTTTCTGTCGAACATATATCCACATTATTTGTGGAAACTATCATCCTAAATATGTTAGGATGATAGTTTAAGGTATATTTGGTGTTTGAACTACTAAAATAGACAGTTATAAGCATTTTAGAGGGGGTTTTTGGTGTTTGAACTCTTAAAATAGGCAGTTATAAACGTTTTTAGAGGGGGTTTCGGTTTTCGCATGTGGGTGTGGTATGCATCGCCGCGAATACCGGGGGCCATCTGTATATACTGACTTTTATACTTTCTCATTAATATATGAATCAATTCAAAGCTATACTGTATTTGTTTATCACAAGCCAAATATTTTACAATAAACTATCCTGTGAATCTTCAGACACACTCCAAGAACACCTCCACCTGGTCAGGCATGTATCCAAGTCCCTCTGTGCCCCTGGTGGCAGTAAAAACATTCCATATCCTGTGTGTCTGTTTGGCCATTCACATCTTTCAATTTGGTCATAGAGTTGGTAACTTCTATATTAATTCTCTTTAAAATTACACATTTTTATATCAAACTTTCCCACAGGCTTCCTTGCAAATCATAAGTGAGTGGTTTTCCTCCACTGCTCAAATAATTCTAAAAGTGCCGTCTGTCTGTTGCATTTTGCTTAAGTGGCTGGCTGACTACCTGCACCTATAAATTTTGGTTGCTAGGTAATCTCAGAAGCCAAATTTACTTAACTTACACTAATGGATGACCATATAATCAATTATCTTTATCCCTGGCTGTGCCACAGCCTCTGTGCCATGACATTCCAAAATGTTGGGTTTGAGTTCACTTGTTTGGGGGTTGTTATTCGTTGTAACAACAGCACATATATCCAGTTTGATTTCATATTCAATATTCAGTTCTATTTCTAGTTACTCTATTTATTGCTAGCCAAGTATGAGATTCAAGATGGATCAGTACGTGATGTATCCAGCAGGATATGAAAATTAATTAAAGCAACATTACGACAATACTGTACAGTGCAAATAGGTTGACATTACCTTTGCCTCAAATATTTTTGTTTTTCAGAACTTCACAAAAAAAATATCATTTAATGCTGAAAAGAAAGTTAGGTACTGTTGCAAGTCTGTATACATATTGCTTTACCACTGTTGATATATTTATCTCATATTTAGATGTCAAGAGCAAAACTGCTAAAAGTGCTTAATGCTACATGAAATATTTCAAAGTTCCCTGTCCTTTGTAATACTGTGCAACATTCAGCTATTGCTTGGAAAAGACCCACTCATATGCATTAGCAGTTATTACTCACAAAGTCATTCAACCAAGTATATAGTTTTATTCTAGAAGTAGACTATATCTGAATAACATGAAGACTAGTCTTCTGACAGATTTGTAAAAAAAAAAAAATGACACTCAAAACTATTTATGTTATCTTTACTGCTACAAGAGCAAAAAAATTAATACACTCACCGCAAGATAGTAGCAACACAGTTTTCTGAGAGCATGTATCTGGAAATAATCAGAGAGCGTTAGCACCTCCTGTACATTGCTTTCTGTAAGGGGGCTTGGCCAGTGTAGATGTATGTGAGGACGATTCGAATCAATTCTCCAGGTATGTCCTCTAAAACAAGAGTCTGTGTCAAGCCCTCCATCAAGCCACCACTTAGCATGGCACTGTGAAAAAAATCAATGCAATGTTTTGACGCATGCTTAAGGATATGATATAAACATTCATGATAAGATGTAAAAGAGATAATAATAATAATAATCACAAGTTGTACTCACCCTTTTTGCCAGAGTTAAGGTTAAAATGCAAAGTAATAATACCTGGTTTTATATTAAACAAAAAAATCTGTAATATTATAAAATTCTAACTGATGCTGATTATTTGACTGCAATACTTTTTAAAGAGCTGAACTGTATATGTCCAATAAAGGTTAGGCCTATGTGTAGGGCAAGCTTCAAAACCTAAAAAGTTTAATTATCAGCTTACAAATAGTGAAATACACAACTACTGAGTGTTGAACAACTAATCTACTAGCTTCTTAGGCAGATTATAACAAAACACTTGAAACACTTGTTTCTAATAGAGTTATAGCCAATACAATAAAATTCTTTTTATAACCCTCTCAAACAAAGGTAATAAAATTCATGACTTGAGTCATGAAAAAGACTGTTCTGTGTTTGTCTCAAGAATGCAGATTCAGCCATCTCCAGAAACATTATTCGTCCTTACAAAAATGTTCTTTGTACAGTCTTTACCAACAATGCAGCCACGATAAACACAAATACTCACCTAAAATAAGGTGAAGCAGCAGCGAGAACAACTTTGTGAGCTTGGATGACTTCATCCTGAGTCTTAATGACGAGATCAGTGAAAAGCTGCCTCTCCCAAGCACTGTGGAGCCCAACACTTAGGGCAGCTGGCCATCCGCTATCTGTTAGAGCTTCGGTTTTCATGCCTGAAAGCAGAAAAAGTCCATGATGAACAGGCAGTCATTCCTCCATATTTTAGAGTTGAAAATATAATGAAGTATTACCTAATGCACAGAGAAGATCATCTGTCTGAAATAACCATTTTCATGAAAGATGCCAGCGTTAAAAATTTTCCGAGATGTACTTTTGACATTTTCAAATACAATGGTGTTACCTCATTAACTGATCTCTGGAAACACTCTCCAATATCAGACTCTCTACAAAATTATATTTTTGCAAGTAAAATCACCTGAAATTGTCAACAAACAATATTTCACTTTTGAGTGCTCCTGAATGAGGTGGAAATTCAATTGACTGAGAGGTGATTAGTGAGTGAAGGTCAGTGATATAACCTGCGACCTCTGGGCGGTGGGTCCAGATGAAAAATGGAGGCATGTAACCGTCAAGCAAGGCTCAATGGTTACCTCTGGCTTCGTTGCTAGTCCTATTCGGAATGCCTTCATTTTCCAACACCTGCACTGTCAGATGTGCAAGAGCTTAAAGAACCTTTGAAAGACTGGATTTCAAGGCTACGTTAATTAGTAGGTGGACCGGAATGTGAGTGCGCCAGTTAAGTTTTCAGTACCATGCATGATACCTTAACAAGAAACTACAGTAACAGGCCACTGTATGTATAAAACAATAACAATAAACAGTATAAAATAATCCAGTGCATTTCAACTGGAGAGAGAGAGAGAGAGAGAGAGAGAGTGAGTGAGTTTGCCTTAATTATGAAGCAATCAAATCTGCAACAACCACATGCAACTGATTTCTGTCTTTGACCATTACAAATATTTAAACTCAAGTCGCTTCAAAGTTAAAGCAGGTTTCCCACGTGAAAATTTTAATGAATAACCGTCTGTTGCCTGACAACACACAAATATGTGTGTATATGTGTGTGTATATATATATATATATATATATATATATATATATATATATATATATATATATATATATATATATATATATATATATTATGAGTGTGTGTACGGATGTATGTATGTTCGTATATAACATCAGTGGGTTGGTGTTTGTATCAGAACCTATATATATATACTGGCTTTGTGTATAGAGCTATGCCGTAGTAGCAGTAGTAGTAAACAGGAGTTTCCTTTGAAACGGCTCCAGGAGTAATAAGAGTAATGACTAACAAACAATAGTGAAGTCACTCGTAAAAGTTCAAGGGTGTTGTAACTATAATGCTAATATACAGGGAGGGAATAACATGTTACTAAATCTTAACAGCTATTACTTGAAATATCAAAATGAACATACAGCAATATCGATAAACTCCTCGATATAAACAAAAATGAGAGACAAAAAATACATGACATAGAAAGAGCAGAGACTCTGGATTCAAAAATACGAAAAACTGTAGGAAAGGCTAAATTTAAGATTTTCCTGGCAACTGCCAGAGCCACGAAAGTAGCATGCGCATGCGTCTTGAGTAGGATAAGGACCAAGGGACTTCTTAACACAAATGAAAGGCTTTGATAGATAAACAGAGAAGTCAGCTGCCCAGCATGTCCAAGGGCACGAAGCCTTTGGAAATGCCCACTGGATTCTCCAGGAATGCTTCATGAGTTGAAGCCTGCTTCAGTGGATCCTGGAGTCGTGAAGACGCCTTCAAGTATACCCAGAAACCTTTGTAATTCCTAGAAGTCTTCTCTCGTCGTCGGGAGATTATATATATATATATATATATATATATATATATATATATATATATATATATATATATATATATATATATATATATATATATATATATATACATATACATACATGTATATACAGCATATATATGTATATTTATATTTATATATAGATAACTCCCGACGACGAGAAAAATGGATACGAAGATGATTTTTCGCTAAATTTACATTTCTTTCTTTCTTTCTTTAAAATATTGATATTTTCGTGGCAATAAACTTTCAAGATCGACTAAAAGAGATTTTCCAGAGGGGAAAAATATATCAGGAGAATGACGGACAACTCCAGTCTACAATTGTTTACCGATGAAAATATGGATTACTTTGCGGAGCAGTACGCAGTCGAGGGTCCTGGTTTCTGCGATTATGGATTTATTCAGCATCTCTACGGTTGGATCGTCGCTTTGGACGCAAGTTCTTCATTCGCAATAAGGGAGGAAATGATCAAGAAGAGAGGAAGACAGTGGCGTGGAGGAACTGAAGAATTTATACGAAATAAAAGGTAGAGAACTTGGGGTGTTTTCTAGGCTGACTGAGAGGAGATTTTGGATGCCCAAAATTACCACTTGGGGCAGTTCTTCGCTCGATATAAGAAAGATAAGGAATAAAGAAAAGAGGACATCGGTGTGGAGATACACTGAAGAACGCTGACGTGGAAAAAAAAGTAGAGAATCTGAGTTGTTAGAAGCTGCCCGAAAGATTTTGGATTCAAAGAATTCCTTTTTGGAGAAGCAAGGAAAAGTCGAGGGGATGATCAATATCGTCAGTAAGAGGGAATCCCATAAGATTATAGAAGACGACTCGTTAAAGAAAAGAAACTGCTTATGTATCAAAAAAATAACTCTAAGTAATGGTTAACGCGGTGTTAAAATGATCTTAAACCTTCGGGAATCCTTCAGTCTCCGGCTCCTGGGAGGACGAGAGAATAATCACATTTGCACAAGCGCCGAACTCCAAAGTCACCAGGAACAATCTCCGAGATGCTTCAAATCGTCTGGAAGCCTTCAGAGGGAGTAAGTGTCATTTCTGAAAAGCAGGGTAAAAGAAAGCAAAGAGTATGGTGAAGGGACTTGGATATCAACGCAGATCGTTTAAAAGGAGAAGATAAGGAAACTAAAAAAGAAGTTCCTGAAGAAAACTGCATCACGGCAATGGAAGTGGTAATTCAGAAGAGGACGAGAAAACAAGAAATTCAGGATGGAGACGACGCAAGAAAACAAGAGTGAGGCCCAAAAGCACCCAAGGCCCTCACCAGTCTCAGGATGGAGTCCAAAAGCTGCCTCGGAGGAAGGCAATCCCCAGGCTGGGGAAGCGGGCCTGGAGAGGGCCCAAAGATCAAGAGTGAGGCCCAAAAGTCTCTTGAGGGCCCTTGAAGGGAAGGGTCCAAAGGCTCGCCAGTCTCTTGAGGGCAGCCTTGAAGGGAAGGGTCCAAGGGTAGCCTTGAAGGGAAGGGTCCAACCAGAGGCTGCTTCCTCGGAGGAAGGCAGGTATCCTGCCAGGCTGGGGAAGCGGGCCTGGAGAGGGCCCAAGAACTTCAAGGATGAGGCCCAAAAGCCCCAAGACTCGCCAGTCTCTTGAGGGCAGCCTTGAAGGGAAGGGTCCAACCCAGAGGCTGCTTCCTCGGAGGAAGGCAGGTATCCTGCCAGGCTGGGGAAGTGGGCCTGAGAGGGAAGAACTTCAAGGATGAGGGCCCAAGAACTCAAGGATGAGGCCCAAAAGCCCCAAGGCTCGCCAGTCTCTTGAGGGCAGCCTTGAAGGGAAGGGTCCAACCCAGAGGCTGCTTCTCGGAGGAAGGCAGGTATCCTGCCAGCGGGCCTGGAGAGGCCCAAGAACTTCAAGGATGAGGCCCAAAAGCCCCAAGACTCGCCAGTCTCTTGAGGGCAGCCTTGAAGGGAAGGGTCCAACCCAGAGGCTGCTCGGAGGAAGGCAGGTATCCTGCCAGGCTGGCCCAAGAACTTCAAGGATGAGGCCCAAATCCTGCCAGGCTTGAGGGCAGCCTTGAAGGGAAGGGTCCAACCCAGAGGCAGCTTCCGGAGGAAGGGGCCCAAGAACTGGGGAAGGATGAGGGCAAGAACCAAAAGCCCCAAGACTCGCCAGTCTCTTGAGGGCAGCCTTGAAGGGAAGGGTCCAACCCAGAGGCTGCTTCTCGGAGGAAGGCAGGTATCTTGCCAGGCTGGGAAGCGGGGAGAGGGCCCAAGAACTTCAAGGATGAGGGCCCCAAGACTCGCCAGTCTCTTGAGGGCAGCCTTGAAGGGAAGGGTCCAACCCAGAGGCTGCTTCCTCGGAGGAAGGCAGGTATCCTGCCAGGCTGGGGAAGCGGGCCTGGAGAGGGCCCAAGAACTTCAAGGATGATGAGGCCCCAAGACTCGCCAGTCTCCCCAAGACAGAGGCTGCCGGAGGAAGTCTCTTGAGGGCAGCCTTGAAGGGATGAGGTCCAACCCAGAGGGGCTGTCCTTCAGAGGCTCTTCTCGGAGGAAGGCAGGTATCCTGCCAGGCTGGGGAAGCGGGCCTGAGAGGGCCCAAGAACTTCAAGGATGAGGCCCAAAAGCCCCCAAGAGTCTCTTGAGGGCAGCCTTGAAGGGAAGGGTCCAACCCAGAGGCTTGAGGAAGGCAGGTATCCTGCCTTGGGGAAGCGGGGGAGGGGCCCAAGGATGAGGCCCAAAACAAGGCTCGCCAGAGGGCAGCCTTGAAGGGAAGGGTCCAACCCAGAGGCTGCTTCCTCGGAGGAAGGCAGGTATCCTGCCAGGCTGGGGAAGCGGGCCTGGAGAGGGCCCAAGAACTTCAAGGATGAGGCCCAAAAGCCCCCAAGACTCGCCAGTCTCTTGAGGGCAGCCTTGAAGGAAAGGGTCCAACCCAGAGGCTGCTTCGGAGGAAGGCAGGTATCCTGCCAGGCTGGGGAAGCGGGCCTGGAGAGGGAAGGCAGGATATCCTGCCAGGCTGCCAGGGGGCAGCCTTGAAGGGAAGGGGCCTGGAGAAGGGGTATCCAAGCCAGGCTCAAGGATGAGGCCAAAAGCCCCAAGACTCTACCAGGCTGGGGCCAGTCTCTTGCCCCCAAGGAGGCAGCAGCCTTGAAGGGAAGGGTCCAACCCAGAGGCTGCTTCCTCGGAGGAAGGCAGGTATCCTGCCAGGCCAGGCAAGGATGAGGCCCAAAGCCCCCAAGACTCACCAGTCTCTTGAGGGGGCCTGGAAGGGTCCAACCCAGAGGCTGCTCCTCGGAGGAAGGCAGGTATCCTGCCAGCTGGGGAAGGAGGGCCCAAGAACTTCAAGGATGAGGCCCAAAAGCCCCTGAGGCTCGCCAGTCTCTTGAAGCCTGAAGGGCGGGGGTCCAACCTAGAGGCTGCTTGCTCGGAGGAAGGCAGGTATCCTGCCAGGCTGGGGAAGGGCCTGGAGAGGGCCCAAGAACTTCAAGGATGAGGCCAAAGCCCCAAGACTCGCCAGTCTCTTGAGGGCAGCCTTGAAGGGAAGGGTCAAACCCAGAGGCTGCTTCCTCGGAGGAAGGCAGGTATCCTGCCAGGCTGGGGAAGCAGGCCTGGAGAGGGCCCAAGAACTCAAGGATGACAGTTCTTGAGGAGCCTTGAAGGAAAGGGGCCCAGAGGCTGCTTCCTCGGAAGGCAGGTATCCTGCCAGGCCAAGGATGAGGCCCAAAATCCCCAAGGCTCGCCAGTCTCTTGAGGGCAGCCTTGAAGGGAAGGGTCCAACCCAGAGGCTGCTTCCTCGGAGGAAGGCAGGTATCCTGCCAGGCTGGGGAAGCGGGCCTGGAGAGGCCCAAGAACTTCAAGGATGAGGCCCAAAAGCCCCAAGACTCGCCAGTCTCTTGAGGGCAGCCTTGAAGGGAAGGGTCCAACCCAGAGGCTGCTTCCTCGGAGGAAGGCAGGTATCCTGCCAGGCTGGGGAAGCGGGCCTGGAGAGGGCCCAAGAACTTCAAGGATGAGGCCCAAAAGCCCCCAAGGCTCGCCAGTCTCTTGAGGGCAGCCTTGAAGGGAAGGGTCCAACCCAGAGGCTGCTTCCTCGGAGGAAGGCAGGTATCCTGCCAGCGGGCCTGGAGAGGGCCCAAGAACTTCAAGGATGAGGCCCAAAGCCCCAAGGCGGGCCAGTCTCTTGAGGGCAGCCTTGAAGGGAAGGGTCCAACCCAGAGGCTGCTTCCTCGGAGGAAGGCAGGTATCCTGCCAGGCTGGGAAGCGGGCCTGAGAGGGCCCAAGAACTTCAAGGATGAGGCCCAAAAGCCCCCAAGACTCGCCAGTCTCTTGAGGGCAGCCTTGAAGGAAGGGTCCAACCCAGAGGCTGCTTCCTCGGAGGAAGGCAGGGAAGGGCCCAAGTCAAGGATGAGGCCCAAAAGCCCCCAAGGCTCGCCAGTCTCTTCTTGGAGGAAGGCAGGTATCCTGCCAGGCTGGGGAAGCGGGCCTGGAGAGGGCCCAAGAACTTCAAGGATGAGGCCCAAAAGCCCCCAAGGGTCCTTGAGGGCAGCCTTGAAGGAAAGGGTCCAACCCAGAGGCTGCTTCTCGGAGGAAGGCAGGTATCCTGCCAGGCTGGGGAAGCGGGCCTGGAGAGGGCCCAAGAACTTCAAGGATGAGGCCCAAAAGCCCCAAGGCTCGCCAGTCTCTTGAGGGCAGCCTTGAAGGGAAGGGTCCAACCCAGAGGCTGCTTTCGGAGGAAGGCAGGTATCCTGCCAGGCTGGGGAAGGCCTGGAGAGGGGAAGGATGAGGCCCAAAAGGCCAATCTCTTGAGGGTAGCCTTGAAGGGGGGTCCAACCCTCGGAGGAAGGCAGGTATCCTGCCAGGCTGGGGAAGCGGGCCTGGAGAGGGCCCAAGAACTTCAAGGATGAGGCCCAAAAGCCCCCAAGACTCGCCAGTCTCTTGAGGGCAGCCTTGAAGGGAAGGGTCCAACCCAGAGGCTGCTTCCTCGGAGGAAGGCAGGTATCCTGCCAGGCTGGGGAAGCGGGCCTGGAGAGGGCCCAAGAACTTCAAGGATGAGGCCCAAAAGCCCCCAAGACTCACCAGTCTCTTGAGGGCAGCCTTGAAGGGAAGGGTCCAACCCAGAGGCTGCTTCCTCGGAGGAAGGCAGGTATCCTGCCAGGCTGGGGAAGCGGGCCTGGAGAGGGCCCAAGAACTTCAAGGATGAGGCCCAAAAGCCCCCAAGGCTCGCCAGTCTCTTGAGGGTAGCCT
Organism: Macrobrachium rosenbergii; assembly: GCF_040412425.1. Lineage (NCBI taxonomy): Eukaryota > Metazoa > Arthropoda > Malacostraca > Decapoda > Palaemonidae > Macrobrachium > Macrobrachium rosenbergii. Next base: position 50,264,469 of record NC_089783.1, on the reverse strand, counting down.
TGAAGGAAAGGGTCCGACCCAGAGGCTGCTTCCTCGGAGGAAGGCAGGTATCCTGCCAGGCTGGGGAAGCGGGCCTGGAGAGGGCCCAAGAACTTCAAGGATGGGGCCCCAAGAACTTCTTGAAAGGAAGGGATGAGGCTGCCTCGGAGGAAGGCAGGTATCCTGCCAGGCTGGGGGCAGGCCTGGAGAGGGCCCAAGAACTTCAAGGATCAAGACTCGCCAGTCTCTTGAGGGCAGCCTTGAAGGAAAGGGTCCAACCCAGAGGCTGCTTCCTCGGAGGAAGGCAGGTATCCTGCCAGGCTGAAGAGGGACCAAGAAGGATGAGGCCAAAGGGCTTGCCAGTCTCTTTGAGGCAGCCAAAGGGCAGGTATCCTGCCTTAGGCGCCTTAAGGAGGCCAGTTCTTTGAGGGCGTCCTTGAAGGGGAGTGTCCTCTCCAGAAGAGGAAGGCAGGATTCCTTGGAAGATTTGATAAGAAAATCATTGCAGCTTGATTTCACATTAATATAATGTTCTTTATTACTCTACTTCTGTTTTCCAGGTGATTAAAATATATATTTTTTTGTATTGTGCTCTGCATCACTTAGTTTGCATCAAAATTCTCTCATGCAAAGAATTCATTCATGGGAAGGTGCATTTAGTATTACTGCAATCAGTCTGTGTGTAGCACTTTGCGTTGGTTCAGAGCCCCAACCTTGGGGACTTGAGAAACCGTTTCTTCCCAGAGTTCGCTGATGAAGAGGGTAATTATCGTCTTTCCTGGGATGTCGGAGAGGATGTTTTGAAGTTTGTGGAGGCAGCTGGTTTTCTTGAAAATTTATAACGTATCGTCAATTTATTTTTACCATTTTATCAATTTCTTGGAAATTTTATGTTTTTTATTCCCTTGAGGCCACATTATTTATTAATGGCGATGATGACCATAGGTATTGCAACGTTGATTTGTATGAGGTCAATGTAACTCCCGAAGTGAAGTCCTTTAAGACGAAGGACCCAGTTCACGACTGGCAGCCGTGTTTAAACAGGGAGTCCTTCGACTGCCTTCCTGCCCCGAGCAGCATAGCGCACGCCTCTCGCTTATATATATATATATATATATATATATATATATATATATATATATATATATATATATATATATATATATATATATATATATATATACCCTGATGTGGTGTATCAAAAATACACGAAAGCGCTGGGTAGACACATGTATATATGTGTGTATAGACTTTAATTACAAATGCATGCATAGTGACAAGCATAGAAAATACGTCTGCATACATAAACAACGTGGAAATTACGTCTTATGACAACGAATAATGCAGCATTTGCCAACAACTCCATTTTGGGTCGAAGGAATAACGAGGGCTGGGGCGGCGTTAATTGGAATGGACAACAGTTCAGATGGCCTTCTTCTTACAACAAAAATTATGCTGACATTTCTTGCAACCATTACGACTGCTCCTGTTGATGGTCATTCTTGCATTATTGAGTTGCATTCTTCAGCTGTCTAAAAAAAGATTTAAAAAAACTGAATTTTTGAGGTACATTGCAGTCCATGTACTACTTAGTCAGTTTCCTAGTAAGTACAGCAGAGATTATGCTACTGCTTTAATTTTCGATATCCTACACTCCTACAGGTACAAGACGTGACTGTCACTGGCCTCGTGCACGAGGATCCTTAATCATTTAGGTTATTCCTTATCCTAAAGAACCCAAAACCATTTTCAAGACAAAGTCCTGACTTAGTGCACTAGCCCACTGGCATTTACTAAGGTAGCAATGCTCAACTGGTTCCACATACTTGTCGAGGCAGTAGGCAACCGCTGCATATATTGCATTTACCTTCAAGGTCTTGAATCCTACTCGTTAGTGGCACCATCACTTTTTTCTGAAAGACAGCACCACAGCCAAGTCCACATTCATCCTTTCACCGCTGAAATATCAACAAAAAGACGCGGCCATATCAACAAATGCATAGCCTTACGGAAACAAAGTCGAAACCAATGCGAGAATATGTTATCGTAAAAACAGTGAGGAGAGAATACTCATACTTTCACTCTTGTCGCACATCTTGTTCTTACAGTATATCTTAAAGTCCACAGCCTGTAGTTATCAGTTACTGCGAGTGTTAAGATCAGCGCGGCTTGTTGTCAAGAAGCTATCTCAAAACATCAGGATCATTTTCTTTAAAATGATTTTTTATAATGTTTCCGTCCAATGATTCAAGGCCTTAAATCCTCATTGCTATGGAATAGTTGGTTGCAAGAGGTTTCCATATATGTCGGTTGCTTGTCCTGAAAGCTCCTTCAGAATAAAAACCGCCGTTTACAATTTGATTATGGAGCGATCAAGATTAGTTTTATAAAAAAAACACGTGCCTTTCTTAAGTGATATATATATATATATATATATATATATATATATATATATATATATATATATATATATATATATATATATATATATATATATATATATATATATATATATATATATATATATATATATATATATATACCTATATTACAGTATTGTGTCTGTGTGCATAATCATTAGCAAAATGCTATGTTTTACCTCTTTTTTTTAAACATGAAATCTATGAGAAATTTACCTGCGAGCTCTTGTCAGATGAAGTAGAGTTTGTTATAGTTGGCAAAAGCACTTCTGATTCAATCCTTGAATTCCTCGGTCTCGGGAAGCAGCGTCCTACCAGCCTGGGATGGAGTACCAAAATTCATCGGCACTTGTGACAGAATTATTTTCTCGACTAACCAGAGGGCTTCGGTCAGACGCTCCCATCCGTGCGCATCTACGAGAAACAGCTGTTTATCCGACACTGGCGAGAGTGTGTGTGAACTGTGTGATCCACTAAAGTACCTGTTGTTGGGATGTTGGTGAGGGCCGGGCTGTACCTTGGTTGTACCCTCTTAATCTCACGTGAACCTGCAACGCGGACTCGCTATGAAGAGGGCCGTATTTATGTGATCATGTGGTGGCAACAGAGTGTAACTCCTCCCGCTCTCTCCGTTCCAGACAAACTTATACACATGGCTGCCGTTATCTTGGGCTGTTTCTGTCTTGTACTACGACATCGTGCCAAATAGAGGCAACATTACTTCTATCCTAAAACAATGTTCTTTCTTAACTAACCCACTGGATAACTTCTGTAGCACATAAGGCACTATTGTAAAACAACATTCCATTCCTGGCTTTTTATGAGAGAGAGAGTGGGGGAAGGGAACGGAATTTGCAAAACCAGACTGCAACTTGGCAAATGGTAATCATACAATCGCTCAGCTTGCAACCTACTTAAGCCAAACTGCCATTACACTAAATCTACATGAAAGGTCAAAGTAATGATGAGACTAAACCATCAAAATTGTTAAGGGTGGGAAAAATTAAGCCATCAAAATTGTTAAGGGTGGGAAAAATTTTCAAATTTCATGAAACGGCCCTTGCAATCTACAATGAAAACAAGTCGAGAACACCACGATCGCGTGGGAATACCAACGACATAGTATATATCTTTTTGTACCGTTTTACAGATGAAAAGGTATATATTGTCAGCGTTCGTTTACTCTTTCTCTCTCTCTCTCTCTCTCTAGTAATAATGATGGTAACGTGGTGTACTGGGTGCTACAATCTTGTCATAAAGATGAAAAACTTCTCTGAAGGATAAATTATATGAATAAATACTATAAGCCAGCGACATTAAGACTGCATAGTGTTCCTTGCTGACCGGCCAGAAACACCTGAACCCTAATTGCCACGTGATTCTTTCGCGATGTATAACCCATATTAAGAAGTAAGATGGCGAACCTTATTCAGATAGTCAGTCCTCCACGGACTGTTTAAAAGTTGCATCTGTCAGACTGGTTAACGATCTCAAATTGATCAGACTTTCGGAGCGTCTCATGGCTAGGCCTAGTTGTGGATGAGTCCTTTAACGTAGGAATCTTCACAATACATAAATTAAAGCTCTCTCTTCCACTGGGCAATGGAAAAATGCCAACACAACAATTGTCACCAGCAACATCAAGATTCATCAGCGAAACTTTAGATTTTTCTATTTTATTGGCATGTAGTTTTGATCGTTCAATGCAAGCCGTTCCTTCACACTACACAAACTTAATATTTGAGCGTTTTCTTTATGCAAAGCCCACAACGCCATCGTGATCATTCTTGTAAGAGAGAGAGAGATGGGTTGCTTTCTTGGCGTCAGCGTACCCCCTTCACAAAATGTGAACGATACTGTCATGTGCTCATTACATGAACAGCCTATATCAATTTTTTTTTCAGGCCAAAATTCGGGTTAGCTGAACGCTGACCCTTACCTTACCTATTCTTTAAATTTTATGTCTTTTCCTTGCGATTTCCTTTTCATAAAGGCTCAATTCCTCCACATTGCGAAAATCAGCAATCTTGCAATTCGGTTTTCCCTGATGCCTATAAACGTCCATTTTTCACAAGGTGGGTCTGTCAGTTCCTTTTGTGTAAGGGTTAAGCCCCATTACTTTTCCTTTGTTTCTAAACGGCCTTGGATAATAAAGGTCACTCCATGGGTTGTCAGTTCTAGAGGTCTTCACCTGGGATCTTTTTCGCCCATGGGCACAGGCGATACTGAAAACAAAATCTCGATCCCAGGACACCAAGAATGTTTAATAGGATGCCCCAAGGCCTTACAAAAACTCCAGAAGAAATGAATGATATATCTAAGAACACTTAGGACACACACACAAAACGATTTCTTCCAGAAAACCATAGACCAACAGAAAAACAACTGGGGGCGTGTTTGGCGGACTGAATAAGGGACGATGTTAGAGCTTCCATGAAAGTACACCAAGATTAAATGAACGACCTGGTTATCTTGTGTATTGCGCTTAACGGATAAAACATATTTCACGCATTAATAGGTCCTTAACCTTGAAACCTCCCCTTCTTTCATTTACTACTCATGGCATATCAAATCAAATGCTATATTTAGGTAGTGTCTGAAAAACATAAGGCATCTTCAAGGCCAACTATTCTCAGGAGAAAAATCAGTCAGGGATCATATCAGCAACAGAGTAATCTTCTGAACACCTAGAAATGCAAAAAAAAAAAAAAAAAAAATAGGGCTTAGATATTTTTTTTTCTAAACGCCGTAAGATGATGCTTGAGATTTCTTCTTTCCCGGCTCAAGGCACTAGAATGTTTCATACTTGTAGAAGACTAAGATGCCATCTTGCAAAGCACTATTTATAAGTTATTTAGATGGTATCCAGGCCGGGTTATCACGAATCATATGTTACAATGAGAAATGAGTGAATTTAATATTCAGTTAAAACTGTCACTTCAACAATGAGCCTAAAATTGCCTATCATTCTCGACTCTTCCCGGTCTGCGTTGCACCAAGTAACCTTGGAAAAAAAATTATATGTACAGAAAGAAATACAATAACTGAATGGTACTCCTGTATCATATACACACCACAAAAGACTTCAGTAACATAGGCCTATATATCTTTTTATAATGACAAATTCTACAGTAACAATTGCTTTCAATTCGGAGCCAGTAATTCTAGTCAAATGCAATGTCAAGTTGGTCTGCTTTGTGACTTCAGATTCTAATATATCTTACAGTCTTCTCAAACTCTTTAACCTCTATCTGTAAGAAAGAAAACAAATCCTTAGAAACTGACTAATCTACCTGGTTACGTGGCTACGCTACCTAAAAATCCTCAGCTTCCCATTTTTTATTTATCTTTCGTACAGATGTTCAATTCTCAAGTTTTTTTTTTTAACAAGGGACGTTTTGTATAAATTTCCAACACAAAAATTCACATTTATCAGCTTCAAAATCATTCACTTGGAATAGCAATCTTTTCTACAGATAACATAAACAGACGGGTATTCATATCGCAAGTAAGCTGATCGGCAGAAGCTGTCCACATGCATAGCTAACTTAAAAAAAAAAAAAAAAAACGGGAGTTGCAAACGCATAGGGAAAGTCGAGTAGGTTCTCCGTCCCTGTGTAAACGGGCTTAAGAATACTGGCTGGACACTATTTTAAGTATCAAGGACACCTAAAAGCTAACATGTAAAAAAAAAAAATCTAGCAAAGTCCATTGCAGGTGTGTTAAACAAATGAGCTTCATCAGACTCCTCTAGACAAAGCTTTGTCAAGTTCAAAGAACAGACAGTGATAAGACTAAAGTAATAAAAAAGGGGGTGAGGCGTCTAACAGTAACTCCAGATAACACAACAACATATTCATATGATAGTGTTTGTGCGTTTGTATGTGCGTCTACAGACGGAGAAAGGAGGTGCAAATAGAAAATAATCAATCAACTGTCCACGTGATGTCGGCGTGCTTCTCGACGAATCCGTACCCAACGGAGGAGTCGTGGGGGGGGGGGGTTAGACGAAACGGGATGTGATTTGAGAACGATAACCGTTTACAGTGGTGGGTTGAAGGGTCCGGATATTATAACAATAAATATTTCAAACCAAAGTAAAGCGATAAATAAAAATAGGACAGAATTTCTCGCCGCATTGTGGAAGATGCCATAAGCGAGAGACTAGTGTTTGATGCAATACTGACGGAATAATTGGCAACTTACAAAGAGACTTTTCTTTGGACTTCGAACTCTGGAGCCTTTTCTCTTGTCAAAATACTCTTAGGCTCACCTGACATCTGACACATTTACCACGACCAAAGGGGAACATATCAAAAGCAAGTGGCAGAATACAAGTTCATCGCGTTATTCTGGATTCCCTTCTTCAAAATGTATACAACGACAGACTGAATAAACTTTGATAAAAGAACTTTTCTGTATACTCGAAAAACAGATCTTGTCTTCCGGCCATAGTTTAACTTGACGATACACAGAATATCCATTCAGGGATTTACTCAGTTGTTACAACTGGTGATGATTAGGCCTAAAGAATCGTTATTCTCTTCGACCTTGAACAAAACTACTTTGGAGTACTGGCAAAAATTGGTAATTTTTATTCCTGTGAATCACAGGGCGCACATTTTTTAGTTAATACCTATGGATTTGGCTTCCCAAGTACATCAAAAAAGAAAGGAATTGATGCAAAGGCTGTTTTCAAAAGAAATCCGAAAATAACTCTTGAACAAAGCGTCTCATACACATGTGCTGAAGTCTAGATCATGGTCTAGACCGTAGATGATGTTTATAAGTCTGGAGACGCTACCGCGAATGGATACCAAACTGTACAGCAGGCTCATTTTCATTAAGAAGTACAAGAGTAAATAAATTTTTAAAAATCAGTATATTTTAATACCTTCTTACGCATTTAAAAAATCTAATAGATCATTTAAAACCCAAATAAAACTAAAATAAACTACAACACAAACGAGTTTTACAGATCGGACTATACATGAACTACAACCAACAGAGTTTTATTTATAGCACACAATTATCACGCGAGCAATTTCAAGGAACAAAAGTGTTCGACTGACTGAGTAACGTTGGCGAAGGTCCTGATCGAGAGGTCACACAGGCAACCTTAGTATTGAACTTGACGAACATCAAGTGAAGCTTGACGGTGTAGATATTTCATACAAATCTCTGGAACGTAGTTTGCGACAGCCAAACTTGTACCCAAATTCAGGATGCATAAAAGTGAAATAATATGTCAGGATGCTGCTCGTCAATCTCATCCAGACTACAGTGGTTTTCTTTTTCCCAATTCATTGACATGAAAATTAAGGATTTTACTAAAGACACCTGTACTAGCAAAACAAAAAAATGGCTTTATATTTACCATTTACGATAAATGTTTTAATCTAATATAATTCACAATAGAACATTATGATTACTTATAGAAAAAGATTATTTCTATACAAAATCATATAAGGATTCTCGCATGCTGAGGGAAAATGTCGTTTTTTCTGCAAATATTGAGAAACGTAATTATTCATCCAGATTTGGATACTGTAAAATTTAGCAGATGAAATCGTTCCTTACGAAATCCTACTATAATGCTATGATGCATTTCGGCAGTCAAGTCATAAAGACTGGTCTCATAAACTTCCTTAAAGGACGAAAAGTATTTCATTATTAGCTGCTATATATAAAAAGAAGAAACAAACATTTGGAAACAATATTATATTTACAAGACCTTGGCAACCACCACGGTGGAGCAGAGTTAGTGCGCACAATAAATTCACAGATGAATATATTTTGTATTAGATAAGAAACTGGAGAGTTTATTCCTTTGGAACACTGGAGATTAACTATTACAACTGTACGATGAATGTAATTAAGGTGTAGGTATAATGCTAGCAAATAAATAGACAAAAAAACGACAAAAAGTGGCAAAGTCGATGCCCTTGAAAATACACTTGTGTTGCAGGTGACGACTGAGACAGAGAATGTTCTCGTTGAACCCTGGGAAGTGAGGCAGCCTGGTGGAAGTGTGATACATCTTTTCATCTGGGATGGGACTGTGGACCTTCAAACAGCAAATGAATTTAAATGAAATATAAAATTTGGGCCAAGGGCCAAGCGATGGGATATATGAGGTCATTCAGCGTTGAAAATAATATCAAAACAATTGTTAGGAGAGGGTTGACGAGTGTAAGAAGGAAGAAAGAGAATGCGGATAGAGGTACAGTACAAGGAATGAAAGGGGTTGCTGCTAATGGCCGAAGGGACGCAGCGGAGAACCTTGAATGCCTACAGCCGCGTGAGGTACACTGACAGCACTGCCACCCTTAGGGGATTCAAACAGCAATCCTATAAACAATGCTTGGGTCTCGCGGTTCGATGACTGCCTTTCTATCTGCTGCCATGCTTTGGAATTCCCTTCCTGCTTCCGTTTTTCACGATCGCTTTCATGCTCCAACTTCCCAGAGGCGAATCCGTTGCTCGCTGCGTAGGCCCCACCTCGCATAAAAACTTCTGTAATCCTGATCACTTGTGAATGTGGGCACTTGGTAAGTGACGAGTGTATTTATACAGGTGTGGCATGGCGACATTTGTGATATATAGAAGCCGGTGCTTCTTTTCATAGAAAGGAGTCGGTCCAAAGTTGTGTTTTGGTTCTCGTTAGCTCCCACCTGTGTCGAGTCTGGTGGCCTTAACCGTAACCACTGAAACGATTGAGTTCGCCATAATATTAAATCTGGTGAAATCCGATTTCCAGTGTCCTCCTGACAGAGTCATACTGTTAATTTTAACGCATTATTATTATTATTATTATTATTATTATTATTATTATTATTATTATTATTATTCAGAACACGAACCCTATTCATATGGAACAAGCCCAAAAGGGCCATTGACTTGAAATTCAAGCTTCCAAAGAATGTGGCGTTCATTCGAAAAAAAGATAGCAGAAGGTAATGTGAATTACAGAAAGGGGAGATCGGTTATTAGAAAAACATAAATTAACAATATAAATAAATAAACAAGTAAAACATGCACTTAAGTTTCGCCGGAGCAATCGGGTTTTCTGCACAGCGTATAATCAAGGCCACCGAAAACAGATCTATCTTTCCGTGGTCTCGGTATCGGCACTATCCCCCTGTGGGGGAGCTGACCTTTCACGCTCTATCAGCCTATACTTAATGAGAAGGATCTTCGATTTCCCCAACATATATTTCTTCGCAGTTACAGCAACTTATCTTATAAACACCGGTGTCTACTTTTTTTAATATACATTAACGAGTGAACTCTCGATGGCTCTGGGATATTGAAAAATAGATTATTAGATTAGATTTATATTATCATTAAAATCTATTTGCTTGTTGTCTGTGGGACCTTAACAATATATTTTGTTTGCTTTATTGATAGTCTTCTTGATAATACATGCTGGGTAGAGTCATTGGGTCAGATGTTGACTGATCGTATTATATTCTTTTTCTAGATACCCATAGAAACATATTCTAAGCCAGCCCTCTGAGAAATAGATTGTAGCCAACCACGATCTTTACAGAGACATCATGACAACTTAGGAAATGGATATAGGAAACAGCGAAAGTAGGCTTCCTATGTACTGTAAAGGCGTATATATTCTGATCTCTTATGTTGATTACACTTAGGAAAGGCAATTTACACTCCTTTTCTTATTCAGTTTCAAATTCAGTGGTTGGGATTGGTATATTTAGTCTATAAAATGATTAACTGAAATCTCCCCAACTATCGTCCCAGAGCGTAAAGATATCATCTGCGAATCTGAGCCAGATCATGTCACAGGGTGTGTGATCAACGGCAAATTTGTTTTTGTTTCGAAATCCATACAGTATAACGGTTCGCTGAAAGGAGGGGCAGACGAACTTTTGTTTGTAAGTTGTCATTAAAAGAAAAAGCTGTTGGTTACCCTTAGGTTAATCTTAGCGTTTTTTCAGTGCCACGAGGAAAATGTTCTTCGTATGACTGTAATTTCATACCTAGAAAAGACTGCACGTCGGCGATCGGGACTTTAGTCAATAACGATTCTACACCTAGACTAAGCATTTTGATGCTGTTCAAGGGGATACTGAAGCTAGTAAATAAATGTATAAAATCTTCCGCGTGTTTCCCATGGGAGGATTATAAGGTTCCTGAGAAAGCGGATAACAGATCTGCCAGCCATTTAGATAGTTTGTACGCGAATGAACCCCTACTGGATATCACGAGGAGGGGAATTTCATCCATATATGGGTTAATCTTAAGACCTATTCTCAAGTAAGTGTTCCAGCGGATATGCCCACCGACTGACCTCTTTTTATCACACCTGTATATGCCTATAAATACACCTGTCGTTTACCAACTGTCCACATTATTCAGAGCTCAAGATTACAGTTTGTTAATCACAATACTGTACATGGTTTTTATGTGTAAACTATCTTTATGGGCCTTTTTTTAACTATATAGAACACTGTTAGATTACAGCATTCGTATATCTATATCTATCTATCTATCTATCTATCTATCTATGTCTATATACTGTATATATATACACACACACCTATATAAATACATATATATATGTACGTATTTATTTGCGTGTGTGTGTATGATGACATTTTCTTAAAATATAAGCCCAACATACTAAGTTTCTTTTTCGTATTTACCAAGAAAAACGCTGTAAGTGGAATATACGTCGTTCTGAATTATGGAAATGTTTAACCATATAACTTAATTGTCACAGGTAAGAATGCGGCCTACTCATGCTGAGGTACACAAAGGGTGAACTGACCCTCTAACCTTGGTGACCTTGGTATGACAACCCAGAGGGCATCTGGCTGGTAAAAGGTTGACAACCCTTATCTGAAGCCTCCAGCAGCCAATTCATCAATCCTTCCAAGCTTGCTACTGCTCCTTCATTCAAGCTAGCCATAATATCTAATTCAACCGTTTTGAAATTGGACAGGTCTGTATTTCAGCAGGGTCAACTGTAAAATCTGTAATATGTAATAATGTTTTGTACTTAATCCGAAGATTCCTTTCATTCCGCTGTCAAGAATTACGTTTCCTTTGAGATTCAACAGTGACCCAAAAAGCTTTTTGACTGTATTAACTTAAATTTTTTTTTATTCCATGGTAAATGCTTCTAATATTATCCCTGACAGCATCTGTTTTATACTGAATTGAGAAAACAGTCCCGAACTGACTTGCACTGCTCTGGGAGTCTTCAGAAAGTTACTCCAGGAAATATAAAATGCAATAAAATTCTATTCATTTGCCACCAGCTTGCACTCTAAAAGGTGGATTTTCTCTTATTCTTCTAACAAGGTTAAAAGTAATGCATTATCTTCGAACAAGTCAGCAATTTTCACTGCAAACAAACCAAAGCCACTTGCAGTAGCACAGTGGAGTGAACTGCTAAACGCAGTCTAGGATTGCTGCGCATTCGTATTCAAAATTACAATCCTTAGCAGTGCGTATGCAAAATCCTGTCTTTTAAATTGGCGTGTTCATACTAAAAATGCTTTAAGACGGCTGCACTTGTTTCCAGTGTAATGAATCTTCTTTAATTAAAACAAACCAAGATCTAAATAGTAACTTGCTTTAGGTTTTGATGCAAATTTTACCATGAAGTAAGGTTGTTTACACGAAAATGTCTACAATTCTCGGCCAGACAAAGTCATTTGAAATCCACCTTAGTATCTACAGCTTCTCTTACAAGCGGGCTCCTATATCTGTTTAGGGAATGGTAAGCAGCACTAGGAATTTCCAACATCACAGATATACGAGGCACCTCACTGATTACGAGAGATAACCGAATAATTAAACTCTCAAAAGTACAAGGACGTACGTAAAAACACTGTACATTAGATGGATCAAAATAATATTTATGTGATAAAATACTCAAGGTTCTGAGAGCCCCTTTAACAAATAATCAATAGTAAAAAGTTAGTTAATACTGCATGCCTTGCATCTTCTGACTAATATAAAGGCAATTTGCGTGTTTCCTGAAGAGGGCACGTGAACCATTTCATGTATTCTGTAACGTGATCTGAACCTTAATGGAATCAAAATCCTTGGGACACGACACATTATTATCCTACATCTGGCACTTTCTGGGGAAATGGTGTCCAGTAGAACTGCTAGGTAACACAAAGGTAACGAGCAACTATAAACAGACCGTTCTGACACAGATACAGTACATAAACTATATTTGTGAAAACTTATGAGAGAAAAATCGCACAAGGTCTATTAATTTCTTTATACTGAACTCTGGCGACGTCGTTCAAGAAGCTCACTGCTCAAGATGGGTAAGATGTTTCGTGATCCTGATCATCCTAGGCGTTCAGATCTTCCCTGATTTTGGAATACAGAATTCAGGCCAAAGTCCAAGCGCTGGGACCTATGAAATCATTCAGCGCTGAGAGGGAAACTGGCAGTAAAAAGGTTTGAAAGGTGTAACGGGAGGAAAACCTCGCAGTTGTACTATGAGTCAATTGTTAGGAGAGGTTGGAAAGTAAGGTGGAAGAAATAGAATATGAACGGAGGAACAGTAAAAGGAGTGACAGGGGTTGCAGCTAGGGGCCAAAGGAACGCTGCAAAGAACCTTAAGTAATGCCTACAGTACACCGCATGAGGTGCTTAATCCTGTGGTTGAACGGCAGGAACTCCGGAAGTTCAAACTTGGTGCAAATGCTTTTTGTTTTAGCAGGCTGATTTGTAGTTTATTTGGTGTCAGTCTTACTTTAAATTGTTGCTTATGTATTTGTTGCTTCTTATTTTATTATTTTATTTATCTTCCATATCTTAATCTTTACTTTCAATTTCCTTTTCTCATGACTAAGATGGCCAAAAGCAGTATTTAGCTACCCAGCATTTCTGCCCACTTTAAAATATTTCATATAACTGTTTCATTTCAGACATAATATTTCCCTTGCCTAAACCTACACTATTCCTCCCCTGTCAATCCTTCATTCCTTTCTTTAGCAAAACATCACCATACACATTCCACGGTTTAGCAAGTACTGTAATCCTATGCCCCTATAATTCTTGAAGTTATCTCTATTACCTTTATCTCTGTAAAACAGAACAAATTACTCCTGCCACCCAAATTATGTTACCCAGGCACGTCTTGCAATCCCTGTTAAACCATTCATTTAGATTATAACCGCCGCGCTGCAGAATCTCGTTTGTAAATACATGAACTCTCGTTTCTTTTCATTCTTCAACCTCTCAAACTCCCTCAGTTCCACGATCACTCTCACTTCCACCAACACTTCTCACTCTTGTGACGTTCAGCTTCGCTTCTCTGCTCCCTTCCAGTTTCAACAGGTCTTCTAAATACTCACTCCAGAGACCCATGACTTTTATTCTGAGATGTGACTGTTCATTTATCTTTCCCTGCTGAAAAACAAGGTACGGACCTATCTTCTTTAATTACGAATCTATTTTTTTCATTGTTGGTGGCAAGACAACAGTTTCATGATCACTGATATATACAGTTTTGATCGCTGTCTCTCACTAAAACATCTGAGTAGTAGTTGTAATATTTGTCGCCCATCTCCAGACCTCCACCGTTAAACCAAATTCCGTGTTCCCTTAGAACTATTTTGGACAATCTCCTTTGCCTAGGAATCTGAAGATGACACTTCCTGACAGAAGAGCATCACCTGTGGAACCATGGCGCGAGATGGTCATGATAATCCAGGTATATCCAAGGTCCAAAGAAAGGGGACCTTGGGTATATCATTAACAAGGATTAGGCCACGTGGCCCGCCATGTGACGAGATAAGCGTTTGTTTGTCAGTCATTCGGCACACATTGCCCGATGCCATAGCAAATTGCTGTTTTTCTGTCCTCATTACTCAAGAAAGTTTTGAACACATTATCATTTTTTATTGCCTTTCTCTGACAGGATCTGCACGTTCTGTTATAATTATGTAAGTATATAATACTATATATATCTGTATATATTTATATATATACAGTATATATATATGTATATATATATATATATATATATATATATATATATATATATATATATATATATATATATATATATATATATATATATATAATATAATTATCTCTTACACAACTGTTCTGTGGAACTGATACAATTAATCAAAACCTCATTTCAACTGGTTGGTATATAGCGGAGATATGTATTCTACAGCTACCAGGCGATGAGGACAGTTAGCCCTGAAAAACTTGTAACTTTTCCTGAATAAATATCTCTGCTAGACACCATCCAGTTTAAATGAGGTCTTTTTTTATTAAATATATATATATATATATATATATATATATATATATATATATATATATATATATATATATATATATATATATATATATTATCATGTTAGTCTTTAATAAGACTGATGGTCTTTAATAAGACTGGATGGCTCAGATTCCGGATTCTTCAATTTCCAAAGTACTACAAGCTTTCGAAGACATACAGTCTTCATCAGGTACAGATGCACCGCATGTCTTTTGTAACTTTAGTATTTTGGAAATTAAAGACCTGAATCTAAACAATCCTGTCTTACTTAAGCCTAACACGAGTAGTATGAATATGTATAGACGGTGAAGGTGTGTGGTTATATGTATAAATATGTGTATATATATATATATATATATATATATATATATATATATATATATATATATAGAGAGAGAGAGAGAGAGAGAGAGAGAGAGAGAGAGAGAGAGAGAGAGAGAGAGAGAGAGAGAGAGAGACATTTGTGTGTGCTAAGTCGCAACAAACACCACGTTACCGAACTGTTTCCAATTCAGATTTATTTACGTACGTTATTCTGGGGTAAGGGGAGAGAACGCCTTCCTTTACAAAAGAAAAAAAATAATATAATAATAATAATGCGCAAATTCATGTAACTATCCAAAACGCTGGCTGTAAGCCACAAAAAAAAAAAATAATAAAGAATCTTTGACCCAAAGTTAAAACGAAACTTTACATAAAGTACAATCTAGGAGATAACCGGGTCCTTGCTATGAAGAAAGGACGCCACACCTCACCTAACATCAACGGCTTAGCTATAAAATACACCTAAACCGTGCCTACACCTAGCGTCCAGCCAAACACCCGACCCAAGTCACGAGACCTTTCCACGTGGTTCTTTAGTAACGAGTCACCAACGGGTACACGTGACCTCCATCCGGCTGAATATGGGACGTCGGGGATAGAACTGGCACCTGTTTATGGTGACTGGCGATTATGACGATAACTTGTAACGGATACTTGACAATAACGGTCGCGGAATTATACAAGACGTTAAATATGAGGAGTTAAGTTAAAGAGAAATGATGCGATAGGGGAGGATGAGGAGTTAAGTTAAAGAGAAATGATGCGATAGGGGAGGATGAGGAGTTAGGTTAAAGAGGAATGATGCTATAGGGGAGGAAAAAGTGTTGCATGGAATCTTACAAGAAGTTTTGATTCACTTCCTAATTTACGAAAATACGCGAAGACCATCCGTAAAAATATCGCTGAAATAAGAAAAAATGTCTACTCACATCTATAATTCATTGGCTTGTAAAATCAATTCAACTGGCTGATTGATTATTAAATATTTTTGCCTTTTGCAATCTGACATCGCAACGACTGTACTCATCGACGACGTAAATGATTTTGTTGATGAGCATCGTAAAAAAAAAAAAAAAAAAAATTATATATTTCAAAGCAAAGACAGCTTCAACAATCATGATAGCAAGTTTTCTCATTAAAATTAACCTTTAAAACAACCATAAAAATACTCTTGCATTACAATGGAGCTGAATCCTAAATCCAGGCTTCTGCCACGAAAAGAGGTGGCCGAGTTTTTGCTTCCCTTTCATTAAAGTCAATTGAAATGGTTCCCATAGTATTAACACAAACCTACGAAATACGCGCCTACGTGAAATTAATGCATTTAACTTGAACCCTGAACAACAAAAAAACTACAGAATTCATCTATTTTCGAAACTGCAACACAGAAACGGTGCTACTAGGGGGAACCGCACACACGAAAAATCGTAATTGAAGAGGAAATTCCCAATCTAGAGGCAAGATATTATCATTAATATCGAAAGCAAAAACATTAATTTTTTCAGGTCCCGAAAACCGACAACACAAATCACCATTTTCAGTATCCGGTACTGCGTTCATCTCTGATCGACAACAAAGATTTATTTCTGTCTTGCTTTTATTCTTCAATGGCAAATTCTCCCCAATCAAATAATTGTTTATTTGCAAGAGTACACAAGAAGGTTTGCTGTTGCACGAAAACCACAAAATGTGGGCCTCGTGACTGGCACCAGGTGATTAGATTTAGGAAGGGACAGGGGAGCAGGTATTATGGGGTTAGACTGCTCAGTCTTGGCGAAGTTTGCGTTCTGCAAATGTGGTCTGGTTTCTGAATGCAACATTTCATGCCATTACTATAACTCTTTACTTTGTGATTTTTAATGCTGTTATAACAGCTTACTGTACATCTCAAAGTGAGGTCTGATACTGAAGCTTTTACAGCACGTGCAAATGTTGAAATGAGTCACTTTTTCAGAACGAGGCCGAGTTCTTGACCTTCCCCGTTGAGCTAGACCTTTCAGTGCCACGTCTCAGATGAAAGGCTGCTTATCAACAGAGTTATTGGCACTATCTTACAGATTGTGAACTGAATGTCTGGCCTTCAAATGGAACAATTTCAAATACATGCATCTTTTATTCAACAATACACACTTGACTCAATGCAGCACGTAATAGGCAGGGCAATAGTCAGTCATTATTCCTGTCGAATTACATGAATTCCGTATACTTTCTGACCATCCACGTTATAGCCATCGCTATAATGGGAACCTTCTCAAGACTTCAGTCACATTATTCCTGTCGAATTGCATGAACTCCGTATACTTCTTGACCACCCACGTTATAACTTCATTAGGAACAATCTCAACACTAAGAAATCAGTGAAACCACAAATGCTGAAAGTTAGAATGACCCCTTAACTGTGCACGCCATTTGGGGCAGAATTCCTCCGGGCATACATACCTATCTATCTATCTATCTATCTATCTATCTATCTATCTATCTATCTATATATATATATATATATATATATATATATATATATATATATTATAATCATATTAACACGTAATATGTTTATCACACATCCACAGGTGAAAAAATAAGACTTGGTGTAGATCCTGACCGGTTTCGACTTTATTTCCAAGTCGTTAACGAAGAGCTGATACAAAGTGGTAGAAATCCCAAAACATACATAAAGTAGGAACAAAAACACAAAACCGTTGAAGGTGTCGATGGGGGGGGGGGGCGACAAAACTCATTAGCAAACTATGTTTACAAATATGATAATCCTTTTTCCATACATATCTACTGCTTTTCTTAAAATGTAAGCATTTCACAAATTTCTTTTGAAATTTTAGGATCAAGTTTACACATGCCTTGACTGATATTCATGTTATGACCATGGCTTTCTTTTTTAAAACTAGATTCAATGATAATCCTTTCCAGCGCATTATTAGAATACGCTATCCTTTTAGCCCCTGCCCAGTAAATTGTAAAAATTGTTCTCACTAACATGTACAAAAATTCCACTGTCCACCTGTGCATATCTTACACATATTCTCTTCTCCCGTGTTTGCCCAGTTATCACAAGACTTATATGGAATTTTATATAAACCCTTCAGCATTGTCCAGAGTTCTTTATAAGTACAAGTTTCGTTGTAATTTTATATACACACCCTTCAGCATTGTCGGCAGAGTTCTTTATAAGTACAAGTTTCGTTCTAATTTTATATACACACCCTTCAGCATTGTCAGCAGAGTTCTTTATAAGTACAAGTTTCGTTGTTATATTGTCCTCAAATGCTACTGTTAACTCCAAATTTCTTAAGATGGGGGCTATCTTTCATATAATTATTATACGGCAGTACAAGCAATTCTCTGTGTTGTAAGTTTTTTTTCTATAGTCTTCTTTGCCGCTTCTAACGCATTTTCTGACACGTAGTCAGGATGTTTCAATTTCTTGCCTGTATTCCTAACCTCATCTATTTCATCATTAATGCATTCAGAACCACAGATGCGTAGCCTAATGCTCTTAAAAACATACATGTCAATACTGATCTCTTAACTTTATCATTTAGACCTGAATAAAAATGAGCATAGGAAGGAATATTAGTAGGTTTTCTGTAAAACCTGTATTTAAACACATTACTGTTTCCATGTATTAGGCAATCCAAAAATGGTAGACACCATTCTTTTCCATCTCCAATGTGAATTTAATTTATAGTACTTGTCTATTTGTCAAAATAGTTATTTAAACTTTCGTTCCCCGGCCATACACAAATTATATCGCCAACATACCTGAACCATATTACGTTGCTTGGAATGATTTTGTTCAATATTTTGCTCTCAAAAAATTCCATACACAAATTACTTAACACTTGAGACAAGGGATTGCCCATCGCGATTCCAAAATTTTTGAGTAAAATTTCCCATTGAATTAAAATTTACACATAATTTAATCAGTTCAATTAGAGTGTTATTGGAAAAAGGTAATTTATATCCAGGTGCCTGTATTTTAATAATTCCGGTAACAACTCCAGCAAATCGTGAATTTGTACCTTTGTGGATAATGATACCACATCAAAATTCACAAGCCTGGATTCCCTGTTAATCTTTAAATGATTTGGTTTATTTATCAAGTCCACGTTGTTCTTCATATTAGCATCAGAGATGGTACCAACCAACGGGTTCAGAATATCCAGTAGGTACTTTGCTACATATTACGATGCAGAACTAACAACGTTATACCTCAGGACCAAAATATTTTATCCCTTACGGACAAGATAATTAAAACTTGTCATTCACAGTGTCCAAATTTCACTTTACTGCTGAAAGTTTCTTCTTGGGGACTGACAGGTTTACAGAGGAAGAGATTCTTATCTTAAGTTCAATGTCAATTTGTTTACAATGTGAAGTTTTGGGAAAAGAGACACAAGTTTTCCATATTTGCAGTCCAAGATTTAAAAAAAAAAAAAGTACTAACTCGTGCGATATATTCACATCTAAAAAAAAAGACACGATAAAAAAATATTTTACCATATTGTTCTTATCGTTCTACTTGCTATTGCTAAAATAAAATAGCGCCATACTTCTTTAAAAAAAAAAAAAGCATTAAGTACATTGTAAAAACAGCAAATTACATATATAATAATCATGAAACAAGGGCGGGGCCCATGAAAGCGCGGGGCCCTGGACACTGGCCCTTTGTACCCTGCCTTAATCCGGCCCTTGTCATTTATAAAGACTTCTTTAATACAGCCATTAAAGAATACTAAATAGTTATATGTACTTACGTTCCTCCAGTCGACGCGTCGGCATGTAGCTCTCGCCGTCCTTGGACTCTGAAAATTACACAAATTCATATAAATAAAAAGAAAAAAAATTGTCCGAATGTTTTGTAAAACAACATTGGCCTGCTGTTCGATGCTACGTAACATATTTGTCTTGTTTCTCAAGTGATATTCTTTTGTGAGTGTATTCAATTGCTTTTTCATTTGTGCGTCCTTTACGTAACTGCCAATTTCATCTATTTTCGTTGCTCGTCTTTCCTTATGGCTAGGTTTTTTCTTTCTCACGAATGAACACTGTAACTTAAAACAAACTTGCTTAAGTTCTTCATCCACCGAAAAATTTCTGCATTGAAAAACGAAAAATTCAAGAGATAAAAGTGCAATGCAATGAAAAGTAAAATATCAGTAAAAAATTATAAAACTACAAAAAAAAAACAATAAATATACGCATGCAAGAACACTACATGTGAAACAAGACAGCAAAAATAATGCAAAGAAGCGTTGCATTTTTAAAATACCCGTTAAGTTCAAGCTTAGCAACTCCGCGAGCGCCCGTAAGGCCGTAATCCACAAGACGGCTGGGTCCAAGAAGACTGTAAGGCAGTTTCTCAGTAAGCAAGAGAGAGAGACCTTTGATACTGGCCTCTTTGTCACTATAACGCCTCAAAAGAACACGGATGCTGACGTTCAACGAAATTATATAGTAACTCCAGCCATCCGGGATCACAACCAAAACACGTGATACCAGAAATTCTCTACAGATATTAAGCTTGTGGGGGACAACCGTACACGATATCCTATGACACCAATGGACTAAAGGTTAAATTCCATTGTCAGGGAAAATGAAGCAACCACTTTGAGCAATTTTGTCTTAAAGATAAAGATCATTTGACGTTACTGACACAAATGAGCCTAATACACACACACACTGGTAAAATATATGCTAAGAAGTATGCGGCATTATACCAGCTTCTCCACAGATCTAAAAGATCGTAAGAACATCAACTAGCTTTAAAGCAGCATTAGACTGTAATTTTAAAGCTGTAAAACGATATCTTGGTTCGAGAATAAAGCAAAACGTTGTCAGATTTCCAGTATTTTACGTGGTGTGTAAATTAGGCACAATAAGTCCTAGAGAAGGAGCATGGTAAGAGAATAGCTAATCAAATAAGTTTTGTCGTAAAGTTCGGCCTCAACTGCCATCTTGACGCAAAACTAAAAATATTCTTTAACTGCTTATTCCCAGAAATCTGCTTGTCAAATTACACAGCATTCTTGGCCGCATAATGACGAAAAAGGAAAGGGGACGGCCTAAAACTTGTGACCTTACAACTAAATATGTTATGTTTAATGACAGTTCTGGGATCACGTCAAGATTAGCGAACCCACTCGCAGCAGGGTTCTGTATTCTTTACAAGAAGATTATTGGGTTCGTTATTCTTTACATGGGAATAATCGGGTTCGCTGTTCTAGACCTGAATACTTCGGTACCATACATTTGATCCCCCATGGGCTAGTACTAAACAAGGCGAAATACATTTGATTTAGGGCTAGTACTAAACACGGCGAAACAGTGTATATGAATCACTGTTTCGCCGTGTTTAGTACTAGCCCTCATGTGGAATTGGAGTTCGGACCGGAAAGGGTTGACCATTCTTTACATGGAGATACTAGCGGATCCAAGGAAGGGGGGGACGTGCCATAAAAAATGACAAAATAATATTGAAGATTTAGATAATAACAACATAAATGGGAAAAATAAAAATCTATTATAGAAATAAAATTGAGAATATATATATATATATATATATATATATATATATATATATATATATATATATATATATATATATATATAGTATGAAAATTGGTGGCCATTCCACCATGAAATTTTTCTGGACCCGCTGGTTCATGGGGATCATTGGGTTCGCTGTTCTTGACATGGAGATGTTGGGTTCGCTAATGTTGACATGATCCCAGTTCTGTTACCTGAACTATTGAGAAGTAGCACTGTGTCAATTACATCGTCTTTCACTAACAACAGAAGTTCCCACGTAAAATAAATACAGCTGTTAATCAGCTCAGTGGTAAAATAATGATCTTGTAAACGTGAATGCTCAAAATAAACTTGTAAAATGCCATTCATTATTCTCACGAAATCCAGCTAAGAGCAAAAAATGGCGAAGAGACCGAAAAACATTACATCCTAGGCAGAAGTAAAAAGCTAAAAAATATTTACAGCCCCACAAAACGATGTTTAAAAATTATATTTTGCTTTCAGTATCAATTTCTGTCGTTCCGGTTTTCTAATTCTTAGCTCTCGGAGGTTTCAGTCACACACACACATATATATACACATATATATATAGAGGGAAAGAGGTAGAAAGATAGATAGATGGATGGACAGATTGACAGATATTACAAAATAGCCACAAAACTTTACTGTATATAGGCCTATATTAATACTACTCATGTTGCGCTTCAATTAGATGGGATGGTTTAGATTCCAGATTCTTTAGTTTCCTAAGTACACACACATATATATTATATATATATCATCGTAAATTTTTATCGTATTTAGTGCCTTCCGCAAAGATATTTTAACTAGTGCAGGCATTGCATAATTCTACACAAAAACAATAATCATCACAATAAATTTTTTTCAAGTTCTTGGAGTGAGAGACAACACAGACTGGTAACAGTCCGGTTCTTCTAGAACCAGGAACCTATTATAATACATGGGTCAACAAAAGCATAATGGATTTTTCTGGAAAAGAGCCAATAACCCATAATCCAAGGGAGATCGACTGCACTTGAGAAATATGAAAAAAGTCATTACTTTTTTATATCGAATATCTAAATCCCTCATGCTACACATCAGCAAACTGATAGATTCCCTGGGTCATTAAACTTCCATTTCTGGTTTTCGCCGGTTTGTACTACTTTGGGGTTTTCAAAGACACCCTGAACTTTGATAAGGACACTTAGCCCTCCCGATATATTGACTCACTGATAAGAGCTTCTCGTCTTCTTACCGTACGTATCAGTACTCCACGGCACGTACATACAGTGCATATGTGTGTATACACACTATATATATATATATATATATATATATATATATATATATATATATATATATATATATATATATATATATATATATATATATATATATATATATATATATATATATATATATATACATATATACATATATATAACTATAGATATATTCTTTATTTTACTAAACAATAGAGAAAAGGTGTATATGTGCAGTAAACGCAAAATCACTCGAAAAACGTATCGAAATAATGAGATTTTTTTTCGTTTATGCTTTTCCGAAGCAAATCTTCGCGGAACGCCATCTAGTACCAGCCTATCGGGGATTAACGTAAAGTAATAAACAAAAGGTGGTAAATGTCTCATATTATCTCGGCAAAATTTTCAAGCTACCTCGCCTGCACTGAATCATATACACTTTTTTTCTATATTGTTCCGTCCAAAAAAAAAGATTATATATATACATATATATAACTGTATGTGTATATATATATATATATATATATATATATATATATATATATATATATACATTTATGTATTAATCTGGAGTGAAAATATGGGGTTCTTTTACTTGGACAACTAGGGTGCAGAATGAGAAGTCTGTAATATACTCAAATCAAGTGAGTTGAGTTCAACAGGTAGACTCGGTGGCCATGGTCTAGGAGACTCCCTTAGACTATCTTCTTCTTCTTCGTTTAACGTGCTTTTTTCCCATTTTTCATATGGGGTAAGCACGATATATATATAAATATATATATATATATATATATATATATATATATATATATATATATATATATATATATATATATATAGTGAGTGCTGAGAGAACTGTACCATATTTAACGTAAATGAAAAAAAAAAAAAAAAAAGGAGTCGCTTAAGAACCAAATCACTGATTAGACAATATGACCTTTGATATAATTTCAGGGGGGAATCAGGAAAAATCCTTAAAGGATTGTTTTGATTTGCCAAAAAAAAAAAAAAATCCTATTCTAGTGAAGACTCTAGAGTTTATAAACACATCCTTGCTCAATTAGTAACCTATTATAAAACGAGACCACTTTACAAAGTCCTTCAGAACATTAGCATTAATCATTCACACAAAAAGAACGAAATATTAATATTCTCTACTGTCGGTAATTCTCGTAATAAACATAATAAAAAAACACTGGAACTTCTGAAGCAACTGCCAAACAACCTTATCAATAATAGCTTTCGTATCTTCTTGAGAGAGAGAGAGAGAGAGAGAGAGAGAGAGAGAGAGAGAGAGAGAGAGAGAGAGAGAGAGAGAGAGAGAGAAAAGAACACTACAGAGAAATGCATCCTTTTGGATAATAATAATAATAATAATAATAATAATAATAATAATAATAATAATAATAATAATAATAATAATAATAAACATCTCTCAATGAAAGTTCCAATTCGATAAATTTAATCAGCACTATCGATAGAGGTTAACGTGATTACAGATATTTCTGTAAATGCTATAAAACACACACACACACACACACAACACACACACACACACACACACACGTACACATACAATAAGAGTTCACTAGTTTCTTTGTCACTCTTTTTCGTGCTGGGATAAATCCTAAAGCAAGATTACCATTGTTGTGCTGAAAACCTAACAAAATCTTATCATGTTGAGTTCTGATAAGGATAACAAATTAACATCTGCACCGTTACAAACGTTGCCGCTTACTGGACTCGTTCAAAATAAAAACTAACCAAAATTTTACCAAAGTAAATAACATAAATCTATAAAGATAATAGTAAAATAAGGTGAAAGCAAAGAAAATGAACATGAAAAGAAGGGAGAGAAAATACTTCAAAAATCATGAAGTAATTCCGATAAAACCATTCATACGGTTTACAGATATTAAATATTGGAAAAAATCGACCAACAGCTTGGGAATTTTCAAAAAGATTTGCTACTTCTGCCCTTAAAATATTCATAGTATTCAAATAACTATTGAAGAAAATTACACCCAATGACCTACGTTAAATAGGATTTTACTGAAGATGCATAATACATTTAGTGTTTTTAATTTTTAAAAAACGTATTTTTGTCTGGTGAGCAGTAACCCAGAACTTGACTAAAGATACGTAATCCATCTAGTGGTTTTGACTAAAAAGTAGTTTTTTCTGGTAAGCAGTGGAACGGCAGTGACCCAAGTAGAACTTTAGCTGTTCTTCCCTTATCAGCGGAACTGTGTACCTGGCTTCGATTAACTGTTTTGAAAATTATCGAAGTTACGCAGTATTATAGGGAATGCTTTGGAACTTTTAGTTGCGCATATGGTCAAATTGTCTTCCTATTGTTCGAAAGTCTACCTGCAAAATTACTGATGGACAAAGAGCAATCGAGAGGTAGTTAAACAAATCTGAAAGCGATTTATTTAGTGGGTTTTCTGGACCAGAAAGCAAAAGTATTTTTCTTACTTTTGCTCTTTGTGACAGAGGGAGGCAAGGAAAGTCTATAAATACAGGAGGCACTCTAGCTTATCTGTTCTCTCATTAAAATCTTATCTTATTGTTAATTTTGAAGCTCCAGCTTCAAAAATAATGAACTTATTCAATGAAAAAGCCTGGAAAAGAACAAGACTATGGCATTCATGGCGACAGTCTTAGAGGAATGATTCTAGATCTTACTCCCGAGCCCTGCATGGCCCTAAGGGTACAAAATAAAGTTTAATACATGTGGCACTGCCATAAACTGAAGTCGTCCCTTGGAAAATGTGCAACATCACTAGTTCAGAAAAAGACACTTGCTATCAGAAATTAAAAATATTGAGTGACGGATGCAGAAAAAATGAAGAATCTACATGATACTGTAAAACTGACATAAGATTCAAGGGTAATCAGGAGAAGCAGGAGAATCTGTTAACGATTTCTTATATTTAGAAGCTAAACTCGAGTTTAAGTTCTGCCCTTACGACATTACTGATCTTTTTAACTAATACATGGTTAAATGCCTTCAAAGATCTTATGAAAAAAACACCACCCTTTTCATGGCAGATAGCAACGTGACCACTGAGGGCAAGGAAAAGCAACTCCTGGATTGCCCATTAGAGAGAGGCAAGGAAAGAAGTGGAACCCAGTATGACTTTGCAGGACGCAGTACCACATGCAGTGGAAGTCTTCCCCAACTGGTTGTGGTGACAATGGTTTTATCCACCCCCTCTCCTCTCAAAGGACCAGAACCAGACCCCTCCTTGGACAAGCATGTGCAAAAGGGTCTCCTAAAGGAGCACAAAAGAAAGACATGTTCCTTTGCCACCTGGCATATCTCAACAGTGACCCCAAGAAGGATTCCTTTGAACAGAGAATGATCCTTGACCCGTCAAGGCTGAAAAAGAGGGAGTTTAACTGGTGGCCTACCTAGAAGATTAGCTGGGTGGGGTACCACAAGAGAGGAGTGCCTAAAAAACCTGCGAATGATAATAAAGGCTTGATCAAAAGGTTTCTCATCAACTGGGACAAGTCCTGCCTCGTACCCAACAGGTGTTTTCTGTGGGTATGACTCTGTTGGAATAAGCTTAGTGGTTAGCTGTTTCTTGTTTCATTATCATCTTCACCGGCAAAATTAGATGGCTGGGAAGATACCCCATCTCTGGACCCAAAAGGGTGCTCTTGCTAAACAGGTTGATCTGTCTCCTTGATAGGTGGGGTGGCCATTGATAGGATTGTTAGGTAGCTGAGAGATTGTCATCTGCTTTAAGGTGGAGTCACAGAACTTTCTGGGACATGATGGCTGTCTTCCTGTATCTCTGAAGACTGAACCCTCCAAAGAGGATCCACATCATCTTGTTGGTCTTAGAAAACATGGAAGCTCCTCTCAATGCATGTCATGTGGTCTATCCTACAGATGGTTTGGGCAAAGGAATGGCACTTGTCAACTCATCTCACAGGGTTGCTCAAAATGATAGCACACTGTCGAGGCAGACAGCTGCTTCAAGTAAGTGAACACTGGACAAACCCTCCCTTCAAGTGATTGCCAACCTGCTTCCACATCTGGAAGTGGACCTGTTCACTACAAAGGAGAAACACCAACTTCCAGTGTGTGTCTCCAAACCTGGATATTCAGGCAATAACAAGAGTTGCATTCCTACAGGGCTGGCTCAAATGAAGGGCAATCTACCTCTTCCGTCCATTGTCCTAGATTTTGAAAGTAATGAACAAACTGCTAACCTTCAGTAGAACCTCCTACCTAGTGGCACCAAATTGCCCAAACAATCATTGGTGTGGTAATCAATTTCAACGCCATCAGTTCTTCTATCCCAGGGAGTAGGAGGGAAAGTCATTTAATCATCCTTCTTTCTGAACTGCAATCTTCATGTGCCGATTTTCTAAATCTATACTGTACTATTGTACAGTGAAAATAATGCATCTAACATTGCTAGGTACTTGGTGCAGAATCTATTGGACCTAATCTATCTGGCAATATCAGCATGTATGACAAATGTGCACGGCTTACTTCCACACAGAAAGCCCACTGAAATAATGACTGAAAGATTTCTAAATTTCTCAGCCAGTTTGAGGACATACATCCTTGGCAATTCCACAATTATGACATTCAAGGCTGCACTGTGAGCCCTTGCTTTATGGGTTTGACATAAACTCCGGTGCTAAAATCTTTAGCTCCATTTTCCAGGCTGTTAAACTGCAAAGACCAGCTCCTGCAATGGCTTATATTCCCTTGTCCTCGATTAAGGTTCTTTGACTCCTGTTGTCTCCTTAATTCCATGGTCTTGATACAACCACAATCCACATAGTATTCTGAAAGACAATCTCCTTGGCCGCATCAGAGTGAATCAAACTCTATAAAATAGGGACAACACTTCATCGCCCACACAACTAGCAGTCACTTGCTGTTGTTCCCTGGCCCAACAATCCTGGATGAAAATGAGGAACAGTTTAAGAGGAAACCCTTCTTCTGTCAGGACCTCAGTATTAGACAATATGCACAATCCAGTCACTTCAGGTTTACATAGATGTCATGGCTATCTTCTCAGACTCTTTTCTTACACCCACTAACACTAACATGATTTTAGTGTCCCTAACTAAAAAGGTGAACCTCACTCCTTTCCTAAATCACATAAAATCCTTAAGGTTGGCACCTTATTGGCTTTCTTTGGCAACATTTCTTTTGAAGAAGTTTCTGAGTTTATGGGCGATCATCAGAGACAGAGTTCTTCAGGCATTAATGTCATGACATTAAAGAGGTTCAACTGCAATGTGAGTCAATAGGTGGTAAGGTAAGTCCTGGCCCTACAGGTCAATGGCAGAAAGCTGAGATAATACTTGGATAAAGTGCTTATCCTGCATCCTATCCCATCATGGTTAGGTAAGTCACCTCATTTTTGTGCAGTTGACACACAGACAGGTTCTTTAATCCTTCTTATTCATTGTAATCCCTCAAAGGAATCCTGAACAGAAAGAAGAGGTGATTCTTAATGTGACTTTACCAAGAACTGTTTTTCATCTGGATAGTTAGGATTCCTTTCTCAGAAGTTAGGCCATTACATCACCTGTTAGTTTCTTTTATATGCTCCTTTGAGGACAAACAGCAGCTATGCTATCAAAAAACAAGTTTTGTCATGGATAAACCTTTGACTACAAAAAATGGGTTTTTCCTATATCAAAACCTGTTTTCTTTATGAAAAAAAATGCAATATTCTTTCTAATGAGGAATACTGCATCCCCCTATATTATTTTAAAATTCAATAAATATTTTTTTTAACTTTTGCTAATCTCTCTTTAAAACAAATGATAAAATTCCATCCTTTAGAAAGTGTATTATCTTTCTAATGGGCTATATTAATCTATGTTCCATTCATCGACTTTCCATGCAGTGAACTGGCCTTTCTTTCACTGTTAAAATCTAAACATTTTATTAAAATGTTTAGAGCTGAGCACTTTTTCAGGCAACGTGGAGTGTCATTGGGCGGAAAAAAAAAGCACCAACATTGCTTTGCTGGCACCAACCCAGAGGTTGTGGTGGTGCTTTTCTCTAGCCCTGCTCCACATGTTATGAACTGTAATCCTGTTGGACTAATCCCAAAGAACTAAAGTCTCCCTCTACAGTCGGCTGCCTTTGTTATGCAAAAAAGGCGCTGCTTTACCTGTACAGTAGTACTGTACTTGCAAAATTGATTAGAAATATGAAAATCTCCCACTTTTAAAATGGTAATGAGGTTAAGTAAATTTGTCGTGCAATCTCCAATTTTGTTCCAGGTCTGGCTAAATAGAGTCTTTGTTGTTTGCTTCTGCTAATTACAGTGTACTCAGTCCTCATGTAACCAAGGGAAAATGTCTATTAGTAGTTTTCCTTTTATCACTCCCCATAAAGGATTACAATTTACAGTGTGCCTTGAATGACACACTTCAGATGTTACTAAAGTGAGCCAATTTCCTAATGCCCACCTAAAATGCTACTGTGCAAGATTGACAATATACAGTTGCAAGTGTGACCCAAATGTAATCTAAACCTACTTGATGGGTTGACAGCATTACTAGAGTACAATCTTCTTCCAGCTGAGGAATTTGACAGAATGCCAAGAGTTCTACCAACAGGGCTAACCTATCTTTAGAATCCATGAAACATTTTTACATGATACTTTACCTCAAGATATCAATTTGAATAATTAAACTGATATCTCCTAGTTGCAAACAGCTCCCACTAATACCATCACATATGGTCCACAATTCACCTATGATGCCTTTTCTAACTCACCAGTGTATAAAATTTCGACAAAAGCGTACTACAACCAACCATCTTTTATTAAAAATAAATTTTTTTTAAATACATGAAAGGAAACTGGAAAGGATGAAAAGTAAAAATTTAAAAGGAAGCAGCTGGATAGAATGAACACTGTCTGGAACCATTACTGTAATGTCTACAGTGTGCCACAGAAAAATTAAGATATAAAAAAGATAGAAGTTGGGTGGTGTGAATGTGATAGCAGAAAAACTTTAATATATAAAAAGTAGAACATGAAACCCTTAGGGAATATCTGTGTTACAAAATGGGATATGTTCAAATGGTAATACCTGTACTGTACTGTACACTGTAGTCTCTGTAAATTTTGAGTTATTTCTAAAAGATTAAATTTTAAAATGAATTTACTATTCATTTGTGAGCTCTATTGTACTGTACACTGTAGTTCCCTGTAAATTTTGAGTACTTTCTAAAAGATTAAATTTTAAAATGAATTTACTATTCATTTGTGAGCTCTCTGTACTGGATTGCATTACGTATATATGTCACTCTAATTGAGCCTTTGTGAAAAATAATCGAGCTTCATGGCCACAACATAAATCATGGATGAATAATCATTGATGCATCACTGCATCATTCCCTCTCTTTAACATAGCCTAAGTAAATCACACTTCTTTTCATGTAGTCTAGCATTTCCTAATAACACAATAGGTCCCTTTCATTCTAACAGTTCTATGCCTTCATTAACAGGGTACTTCCCAGTCTCCTCTTTATCCTCCAGCATCAAAAACTTACAATTAACAACATATGAAAGAAAACCTACATAATACAGATAATATAAAAGGGAAAACAAATAAACATTATTGTATGCTCACCAAGAAGAACTGACACAGTATGATTTGATCGAAGTCTTACTTTCTCTCTGTTGCTCAGCTCTGGTTTGTATAAGCCACCAGTCATACAGCAAGACCAACAAGGAACACTATATTGCATCATGCTGTAAAATGGGAAAAATAAATATCATTATTGTACCTCTAAACACTACAGACAAAACAGAGGCTTAATAAGAAGAGGTTTGGCACACATTATGCAGTTTCAGGGAAGATAGTTATTAGATTGTTATATGCTTATCTCCACATTGCCATAGATATAAAAATACAGTACTTAGTTATTCTTACTTCCTTGACCTTGTAATGATGATCTGTGAACCTAGAATGCCAAATAAATATAGGTAACGCAACTGGAGATAATCAAACACTGACATCAACCTTTGGAGAAGGAAGATGCTCAAATGTTCATCTCTGCTTCTTGTGAGAAGTATTTAAAAAAAAACTGGAATTGGAATATTAAATTTAGGCCAAAGGCCAAGCAATGGGATCTATGAGGTCATTCAGTGCTGAAAATAATGTTGAAATTATTGTTAGGAGTGGGCGGAAGATGGGAGAAAAAGAATATGAACGGAGGTACAGTAAAAGGAATGAGGTGCAGCTGGAGGCCAAAGGAACGCTGCAAAGAACCTGTATTACCTATAGTGCACCATGGGGTAAACTGCAGCTACCCAACTAAGGGGTCTTTCAAAAAGGAATGATTACTGCACAAAACCTCAAGTATTACCTACAGTGCACCATGTAAGGTAAACTGACAGCGCTACCCCACTAATGGGTCTTTCAAAAGAAGGAATGATTAAAGCATTAGCATAGTATTACTAGGCTAGACCCTTATTAACTACAGCATATAAAAACCTTTCAAGAACGGTATTTCCAAAGCTACATCCGTCCCCATGAGTCATCACAAAACCCTAGGCTACATCTCACAGCCTAAGCCAAGCAAAGCTATCCATAGATTATCTATCTTACTATGCTAAAATTCAGTAACTTCTAAGCTTGGTGATTTTACACAACACACTGTTACCTGTATAAGACATATACAAATTACAAAACTGGTAAGCCTTGTGCTATTCGTTGATGGATAGGTAGTGACATTTGTCTCGCCCTAGCTTGGCTATGAATTGTGAAGAATGTTCTCAATGTCGATTTGGCAAATTACATACGCTAAACTTCGGACTTAAAAACTACACACCTGTCCTCAATTATCGAGACGTTAACAAGTAGCGTAAGCAAGTGGTTAATTACATCAGCGTTTTTCGAAAGAACGAGTTTTAAAGTATACGTCAAAAACAGCTGATATTTCACCGTGACGTTTTAGGTAATGTTCATCATTAAGGATACCGAGCGCCCTTGAAAAATAACAAGAATTCATTCCTTTATTGGCCTTTTTCTGTCGAAGCATTCAGCAAATCAAATTAATAGGATATATAAAAGGCACAGACAATGCAAGTACAGTAAAATTTATTGCTTCTACCTAAAATACTAGAAAAGCCTACTACAGTAGTTTAGGATGACTGATAAATCTTTATTTTTCCTGTTTTCTGGAATATTTGCCAGATCATGTCACCTAATTTCACAGTTGGCTGTAAATTTTACAATGAAATAAGCCCTCACTACATTTAATTGTATTTAATTCTTCCCTTATAAAAAAAATAATAGTTTCAGTCCCAACAAGCAAGCAACGCATGTTCACGGAGTTACGGAACTGCACTGATAGTTTTTAAATATCTGTCATTCATGCTAGATATATCTTTCAGGTTTTTCCTGTTATATCTAGGCGACTTTACTTTCGCTAGAAACATATTAAGTTTGTAATGAGCCAATAGTTCAGTTTTGTTTCAATGCATTCGTCCTAAATACGTAACCAAGAACCTATCTGATCCATTGTTCACACGTAATTTTAATGCACTTTGCTCTTGATATAATTTTAAGTAAGAAAAAAATCATAGTATCTCAACAGTTCTTAATACTGTAGTTTATGTCATTTTGATTGCTACAGAATGAAGTTACGTTGCGCATAATATAGTTTTAAGCAGGAAAAAATCATAGTAGCTCAAAAGCTCTTAATAATGTATTTGATGTCATTTTAATTGCTGTGGAATGAAGTTACAATTGATTTCTATAATTTTATATAATTTAACGGAATCATTAAAACTTCCAAAATTATTTAAAGGACACAAATATATATTTATTTCTGATCACTATTCAACGTTGTCAGTTCGGGGTAGGATGGTGCTAAAAAGTTTGTTTATTTCCACGAGTACAATGAAGTTACTATGAGCGCCTCTTCATTCAACTCTTCTGCCTTGAGTGACGTCGAATGATCAGCTGGGCCAGTCTACCGTCTGTCAATTTGGTTTTAAAGTAAATATAATAAACTTTTAAAGTTTGTGAACAGAGAAACTTAGAATAGCCATAAACGTCGAGCATGCAACCAAATCTGGGCTTCTTACTTTAGTTAGTAAAACTTATATAAGTTAGCAGCCTATGGTTTAAGAACTAGCCTGCTGTTACCGTCTAGGGTAGGTTTAATTAGTGTCTGAGCTAGGGCATGTTAATTAAGATTTGCTTTTAAGTAATAGACCCACAGCCTTTACCCTTATGACTTGGTTAGTTAAAGATTTAGCCTAGATTGTATATATATATTCTTGAAACCTTCGTATAATACCCTATGCCCAATTAAGCAACCTAAATTGCTATTAGTCAGGTTAATTTATATTAGAATTGTGCAGTTTATGCTATGAGGTCAAGCACAAGTTGATGAAGATTATGCCTTATGTACATTACCTTGCATTTCTGGGTATTAGGCCTTGTTAGGGGCCTAATACTAGAACTTCAGGCTAAATAATAGAATCATACATTTTTTTAACTGCTTTTATAGTGTTGCACGTGTTTCTGAGAATCATAGTTTGTGCGAATCACTGGTTTTTGTATTTCTTTAGCCTTTTTTACAAACAGTTATAAGGTACCTTTATGGAAAATTGGGGTTGTATGGAGAACCAACAGTGTGTGAATTGCACCAACAAGGGGAGTCTAAAATAAATAAATTATAAAATAAGCAGCTGGAAAAATATATGGTTTATGGTTATAAGCACTGTCAGTCACAAAACTCAGTATAAATGACAAAGATGTCACAAGATCAATCAAAGGGATGCATCTTAACCTAACCTTCCCTAACCTAAATAAACTTGGGGCTCAGGGTCCTTAGCCTGTTTGGATCAGGGGGTGAAGAGACAAAGTCCTAACCAGACCGATGGGAGAAGGCGCTGGCTGGGTGACAAACCCCAGTCTAACCAGACTTAAAGTACCTTAAATCATAAAAGTAAAATTCAGAAATTAAACATGACCTAACCTTATAAACTTTGTCCTCATTGGCAGTTGGACCACAGGCAAGGTTGTCTCAGTTGAGTTGAGGAGAGGCTTTTTTTTTTCTTTTTTGCAAGCAAGAATACTATTCATCGCCATTTACATGGGAGCGTTCCTGGAAACAGTCATTAAGGCTGGGTGGCAGCTGGGTGAGGGGACCACTGCCCATTCGCTGGACATAACCTAGCACTTTTCCTTTGCCCAAAGTTTGTTAATCAGGTGGTTAACTGGAAGTAGGTGGGTGCATGGAGGTATTGCCCATGCTGAATATAAGCCTAAAACTTTTTTTCAGCCCATGTTGAAAGAGGACATCTCTCAGTTGAAGCAGTTTCAAAGTAGAATATAGACTATTGTTTCTTATTCATGGCTTTCAATTTGGAACTGATCAATGTGGGCTAAATTTTGTTAATAAAACTTGAGTGCGAGAAGGATGCTATCTGGTCTCCCTCATAAAATAAAAGACATCTTTTTTGTTACCAGGATGTGTTCACTGGTTCTTTAAGGTTGTTGGTTCCCATGTCTTTGACACCTCTGAACAAGCAGAGTTGTGGCCTGATGATATTCTCCTTTGGTTTGGTCCACAGAGCATTTGGAAAATACAGCATATGCAATTTTATGAATTACAAGAAGTGGGGATTGTAATTCATGGTTAAAAAATGCATGAATTGATTGATGTGTCAAATTCAGTAAAAGTTTTGAGATGATACATAATTCATAAAATCACATAAAATTGTTTCAAGGAGATTTAAAAGACAAAAAGTCATCTTTTTTGTTACAAAGATGTGGTCAATTAGAAGAGAGATGCCTTGCTGCAAAAACAGGATTAATAATATTTACAGAATAAACTAACATTAAAAATGGTTTTTTTTGATGTCAGGGCCAGTAAAAGTTTTGAAAGCTTTGAAAAATCTTCTTTGACAGAGATTTTAAAAAAACTTGAGAATCAAACAACAAAGTAAGTAAATAAAAGTAAGTAAATAACATTGAGTTATTCAGGTACTGCATCTTATTAGATATACTTATATTACAGGATCATGCAGCATGTCGGAGTTAGAGGAGACCTGGACGGAGAAAAGCTTTTATGACAAACCACTGAAAGTTTGGCTTGGGAATGAAGACTGTAATGATGATGGTTGTCTTCAGCTTGATGTCTTCACAGCAGCCAGTATTGGATGTTTAGACAGAGTCAAGGAAATAATACGTCAGTGAGTTTACAGTTAGTTCTCTTTTTTTTTCAGCAAAGCAAGGTAGAACCATCCATTTTGTATGTCAGTCATTTGTTCATAAGTTAGGTCATTGAGCTTGGTAAGTCATTTGTTCATACAGTAATAGAAATTATCACCTTCAGCATAAGTTGGAAAAAGGTCATTGAGCTTGGTAATAAGGTGGGTTAACTGGTGGCTAAGGGAGGTGAGTAGGGGAAAATCTTTTTTTAATTGCCATCACTATGCACTTTTTCTTCATCTGTCATTGAGTGAGAATGAATTATTGCATTCTTACCTCTCCTGAAATTTCCCTATCTTCTCTATTTGCTATTATAAAACATTTTGGGCATCAAAACCCTCTATACTGTATTTTGGATGAATCTTACGTTCCTCCTGTAGTGTGCGGAAAACACTTACTTTCTGGCTTCATGAAGGAATTAGTGGTCATACAATTTGTTGTGTGAGGAGGATGGTTGTCTGGTCCTGGTGAGAGTTATTGAAGCCAGGGGTGTTGGCCTGTCCCTAGCCATTCAAAGAACTTTTTGGTTCATAGAATGAGGCAAGTATCTGGCAGCATCAGACTACCTTTATCACATTTTGCCCAAGGGATGTCTCCTACAAGTCCTTAGACTTATCTCTTTGGACCTGAGGTGGCTGCCCAACAGGTTATGCAGTTGTTATCTCAAAACTAGGGTGTCATTGAAGATCTGATTATCGCGAATTTTTGGTTCAGGCAGTTGGAATACAGAGCGGTACCGATAACCGGGACTGCCTGTAGTTATTTTAAGATTAAACCAGCCTTTTGTGGAACAGGCCCTGATTCCAAAGGAAAAGTAAATGATACTGGTGAATGGGAAAGTTACCCACCTACCACTAGTTACCTATCTTGTTACAAAAAATGATATCAGGCTGAGTTATTTGTACACCTATGAAAAGTACAGTGTTTTAAAAAATATATATGTGTTAGATATAAAAAATACTGTACACATTTATTTTGATGTAAGAGAATAATATATTGTATATTTTTTTTATATTTTGTCAGAGATAAAAGTATGTGTGATAAAAAAAACAGCAGTGGATGGACCGCCCTGATGTATGCTGCCCATTATGGCCACATGGACATAATTGATTTCCTTCTTGAATCCAAGGCATCTGTTCATGTTAGGAACCACCATGGCTGCAATGCCCTCATGGTTGCAGCTGTGTGTGGTAATGATACTATCGTAGAAATATTGATAAAGGTTTGTAGAACAGTTGTGTTCTCACTATTTCACTGTATGTTCATTTTTGCCTTTATGTATACATTTGTTTTGGAAAATGTTCAGTATTCCAAGTTATTTTTTTTAATAATTGTGTAATGATTTGTAAGATGTATTTTCTTTTTCTTGTGATGCATGTGGATATCTTTAATAATTCACCCGCATTTTTCTATAACATTGAATCTAAAAACCCTGTTGTTTTTGGGCTTTGAATATCTGTTAACAAAAATTTCCATTGTTGGGGAGTTTCATTGTATACTGTTCAACATAATGTTATCAGCTCCTTGGGAGCAGATATGCCAACTGTGGTATACTTTAAGAAATATTAAATGAATTTTATCTAAAGTCTCTAGCTGCATTGCTTTCTGTCTTTCACTCCTCATCCATTCTTTGGTCGTGTCACTTCTGTCCCATTTTATTTCCACTTTATCTTTTTCAGTATTCATTTTTCATTATCTATTTCAGTACCGGTATTCATTTTTCATTCACAAACAAGTTCTTCAGGCGAACCCTATGAGAGTTCACTGTACAAAATTGCAATTCACTGGTCTCAATCATAATGATAATTATAATGTACTTTTGCCTTCTTCATTCTTGCTCTGTTGGATATCACATACTCATTTCAGACCCGTCCAAATTAATTTAGGTATCTTAACATTCCCAAGTTTGCTTAATTATTCGTCACTTTTCATTTGGTCATAATGTTAAATTAGATTACATTTGGGGGCAATAGGTATTGCATGTTCATATGAGTTCAAGACAATAAAATGATTAGATATATGGCATCTAAATCTTGTTTGCTGTGTGTTCAGTTGTAATTGATTAAAAAATCTTGTATTGCTCTCTCTCTCTTTTACAAATTCATAGTAAGAATTTGATGTCATCAGTAAATTGATAATAGTAAGAATTTTAATACAGGAATACTAATGGAATACTGTAAAGTAATTAATATAATTGTTAATCAGTAAATTTCATGCATTATATATTTACCAAAGGTTTCAACCAATGATTTACCATAACCTAAGCTCTAGTAACCTAAGTTGTGTATCAGATGGTGTAAAGATCTCATAAATTTTGTGTGGCATTCAAAATAAATAACAATATTGTTGTAATACACCTTTAAATAGTCCACACACACACACACACATTTTAATGAAATGCTTATAAGATTTTTTATTGTGGAGGTACCAAAATGCAGTACAAAATGGTAGCTACTTGATCAGTGTAAAATTATCATGTGTATACATACATGTATGTGTGTTTGTGTATTTACACATATGCATCACATTGTTGTACGTTTACTTGACATTCTCTTTCTGTTTAGGGGATATTCTTTATAACAACAACAAAAATTCAAGTCCAGCCCATTTAAGCAGTTTTAGCATTGCTCACAGATGAGAGAGACAAACAGACAGAGAGAGAAATAATTTCAATGTTAAGTCTTGTCTGTACATTTTACATACAGTGTGCTGCACAGTTTGTTTTGTGTGTGTGTGTGTAAAATAATGTTCAGTATATTCTGTGTTGTGCAGAAGCACATTAGTCTACAGCACTGTGTAGTGACGAAATAGAGAATAAAAGATTAAAAAATTGCTGTTTTGCATCTGTGGAGTGTTATTTAATATCTGGAAATTTCCAAGATCTGGCAGGGCCATGGATGTATTAGTCGAAATAAATGAAGGATTACTAGAATTTTTCACAGTTTTTAATTTAAGAAGTAAATATTATCTTAAAATATTTGTTGAACAGCATATGCTGAAGGTGTCATCTTATGTAAATTTCAGGCTGGAAGTATCTTGGAGACTCGTGATAATCGTGATTGGACAGCTTTATTTCATGCAGTTTGTACTGGGTATCACAATGTTGTTGCACTGTTATTGAAGCATAGAGTTAACCTCAATTCCTGGTAAGTTTTATTTATTATTATTATTATTATTATTATTATTATTATTATTATTATTATTATTATTAAAATTATTATTATTCATAAAAATCGCATAATAGCATGTCACAAAAATGGTGAGGAAATTAGATATATATGCATAAACAAATGAGAGTTTTTGAGAACTTTCTCAATTCTCTTTCTTAAGGAATCGGGCAAGTTCTCAAAAGCTCTATTTTGTATATACTTTATATTTCTAATATATATTTACATTTACACCATTTGTGATTTCTTCACCATTATTATTATTATTATTATTATTATTATTATTATTATTATTATTATTATTATTATTATTATTATTATTATTATTATTATTATTATTATGAAAACTAATTGAACTAGAAAACTGAGTTACATAGGGTTCACACAAAGGATGTGTTCTTGAATGAGCTGTAAAATCTGAGCAATATAAAGTTTAACCCAAGTTTGCTATTAATAAAAAAAAATCTCAGTATTAACGTACAGAAAATCCCAGTTTCCCTATACGTACATACCTCCAAGGGTTTCTATGAGTAAGCATATTGTTCTATAATAGAAAACAGTGGAAACTGAGATTTAAAGAGTAACTCCTGCTTTCCACGCCAATAAATAACCTGTGCAGATGACATTTGAAAGCCAGAACAACTTAAGTGGATCTGGTAAAGATCAGTAGTAGTTTGAATCTGCATCCCCTGGATTACAACATTTAATGTGACTTGCTTGTTCTATGCAGCTGCTTATACTTCTTATAAATTCATTTGTTCTGTACTTCTCACAAATTCATTTGTTCTACTTCTCATAAATATATTTGTTCTATTTCAGTTTTACAGGCTACTCTATGAGCACGAGCCAGTGGTGGCATAACACCAGCTCAGTCATAAACAACGTTCATACTTACCTGTCTATCCAACTTCTTTATCTTGACTGCCAGTTGTCCCTCTCCTTTCAGAACCAATCCTTAGGGTGACCTTGTGAGATTCTATTAATTTGATTCAGTGGTTCTAGTGAGCTAATTAATGATAATATAGTAACAGTACCTTCTTCATTTCATTCCTAGTAAACGGTATAATTGAATATAGGACTCACTAGATATATCTTCATTAATACTGTAGTCTAAGAGTTGGTTAATTATTACTAATAGAATGCAAAAAACATTCAGGAAATTATTAGGGTCTTTAGAACTGTATTGTTGTTAGTCTGCTATGATATTTTATTTAGCTCATGGGCTTTAGGAGCTATTATAGAAGGAAAAGGTATTTCATTTAGCACCAAAGAATGTTGGCAGATTTTCCATGGAGATTCTATGCAGTAATGGAATTTTAGGATTTCCATATTGCACATCATATATTGGTTATAGTAAAATAACTAACTAGAAAAATTTATTAAAATAATTTACAAAACAAAGTTTGTATTTTACTTTGGTATTCAAAGGAATGCCAACCGAAAAATTTTTGAAGTGGCATTAAACTCCACTGCCTCAATAGCTCTTCTCTTAAATTAATACATTTTTGACCAATCAGAGGAGAATGAGGGACATGTATTAGGCAGTGGTATGAATCTGTGAATTTGAAATTTTAACATTTTCTTTTACATTTGTAGTGCTCACCATTTCCGTACTTAGATGAAATAAGAGAAGAAAATTCAGACTGGTGTTATTATTAAGTGTTGCTAGTGCTTCTGCCAGTCCCATATGTTGACAATCCACTAAAGGATGTACGGTTTTTAGAAGTTCAGGTTGGCAATTTAGCCACTAATAGCTTGTCATAGCAATGGTAGAATAAGGAATGGATTCCAAATGTCAACTTAGAAGGCTACATAGTGATGAGATAAAGTGCAAGAGTGTGGAATGAAATAAGAGCCTTGCCTATAATAGTCACAAATTGAGGTTGTCAAGGGATAAGAGGAACATGTCTTTGAGTTTGAGAAAAGCGGAGATGATTGACTGAAAAGTTGCACTTGGACAAGATAAAAGTGACCAGAACTCAAATTTGTTTTAGTCTGACTTAAGTGAGATTGCAGTTCTAAGCATTAGTAAGTCTTTTGATAGATTTTGAGATTAAAAAATGATCATTGTAGCTAAAAATTTTATCATTGTAGCTAGAAAAGTAAATGTTTAATAACCTTATGACTGTAAATGGATTGCATACTGAAGATGGACATGGAAAAAATGTGATTATGTGTGAAGTGCTGGTAATGGAAAAGTGTATAATTAATGTAATAGCTACCTGAGGATCCAGGTGGTGCATGTTCTGTTACTACTGATTATCTGTCTGTTAGACAAAAGAGCGTAAAACTGAGGACATTTCACAACCAGAAATGTTGGCATATATGAGTGATGACTTTGTATGAGAACTAATTTTGTCTAAAAAAATTCCTGTTGCCAACATTCATTACAGCTACAGTTTAGCAGTTACATACAGAGAAAGAACTTCTGTAGCCAAAGGATCAGCAATACAGATAGATAATTTTTTTTTACATACACAGTAAGAACTTCTGTAGCCAAAGGATCAGCAACACAGATAGATAATTTTTTTTTTTTACAGTGAAAGAGCCACAGGAATGACTCCCCTCATGTATGCTGCAAAAATGGGTGATATAGGATTGGTGAAAGCATTGTTACAAAAAGGAGCTGCAACATCACTCACCACTCATCAAGGCCACACAGCTGCAAGAATTGCTCAAGATGCTGGTTTTTACGAAGTTGCAGCAGCAATTACACAGTGTGGATTACAAGGTAAAGTTACTTATTGGTTTTTCATTGTGTAATTCTAGATTGTCCACCATCATCTTTCTTGTAATGTTAAAGATTTTAGCTCTCCTTCATTACCATTTTGTCTATCAGGTGCTGGTCTATTAGTAGTAAGTTTCTCGGCCTAAGCATTTTGCTCTTAAGCCACATCAGGTCCCACAGAGTTTCTCAGATTTCTTGCAGTCACGTTCCCCCACATTAGGGGTTACTGTTTACAAATGTGTATTAGTAAAGGATTGGTTATTACAGCATAACTCATTTTAGCACATAAGCACTTTATGTATTCTGGTTTCATACTTTCAGTTGGGAGTGCGCCTAGTTTGTATGATGGTCCAGCAGCGATAGAGGCTCGACGAACAGACCAGCAAGCTAACCAGAGAACAAGTAGGAGCAACAGTACTACGCCATCTGTAGATAATAGTAAGATGTCTTGTAGTTTTTCAGTGTGAGGCTAGAACCTAAGAGTACTTGAAAGCATCTCATTGTAATGCTTCTGTCAAGCAAATATTTTTATGCAAGAATTCATTTTTGTTAGGTTTCATTGAAAAATGGTTAAAGCTAGAACTTATTAAAGGAATGGAGGTGCATTCAAGAAATTTAATGACCTTTTTATGTTTTAAATCCCTAGCCATTCAAGAGTACTTTTGTCCTTTTAGTGATATTTAGCTGTTACATACCCCCCTTAAAAATGACCAGATTATATTCCCCTTAAATATGACCAGATTATTTTTCAAACATACTGAAAAATGTAAGAAGGGCTCCTACCTTGTCATTTGCCAGTTTTGTCTTGTTAGCTGTGAAATTATTCCAGTTTTGTCTTATTCCTTGAATTTTCAAATTTTAATGGTCATTTTACTTTTAGATTTGCTTTAGCATGATAATTTCACTCATTCCTACTGCAAATTTCACTCTGGTAATGTGTTTTTCATGTAGAAATATTAGAATAAATGTGGTAAAGTATTAAAGATGTTACTTGGCAGTAAGCAGTTTTGAAATAAGTGGTGCCTTTCTTTTCTGAATATCTGCTCTGTTTAACTTTGTTTATTATTAACTAGCTTAGTTTAGGTTTTGTTTTTCATACCAGTTTCTGTTTGGTATGCTGCTATTACTGTACATGTATAAGGCTGGTATCTTTTATTCTTCAAGATTTCTTTATTATATAAACAGTTCTCTGCAGATATGCTACATTAAAGAAAGTTTCACAGCTTCATGTATGCAGCAATTATTTCTTTTGATCACAGCCTGTGAAATGGTATATTTTTCCATGAGCTTTTCATGAATGCGTGTGGGGTAGTTTCCTTATTTTGATTAATTTAATTACATATGATAAGCATAGTGTTTGCATATCTCTGATTTTCCATTTTAGTATAGGCAAGATTATTAATACTGTAAACTATATGCAGTACTGTTATAATTATTTAGAGAATATGTATTAGAACTGCTGGTAAACAGTACAGTAGCTTCAATAACAGGGTAAGATTTGCTCATGAAATGTAGTTTTTTTAATGGACAGGTTTATGAATATAAATGATAGGTCTGAATTTATTAAAAACAAAATTTGTGAGTGTTTAGAACATTTTTAACATTTCCATTTCCATTTTTACACCAATGTATTTTTTCCTTTTTTTTTTTTCAGCAAATGTTCAACCAACAGACTTGGAAACTTTACTCGGCCAGTTAGGGCTGAGCTCTTACATGAATGTATTTCGAGAACAAGATGTTGATTTACAAGTTTTCTTGACCCTTACAGACCAAGATTTAAAAGAATGTGGGATTCAGTAAGTATATTTGATACAGCAATTAGAAAATATTTTAAGAATATATAATCCCTTTGAGTAAATGGAATCTGAAGAAAATTGAATTTGTGTAAACAAACATTCATTGTTTGATATTAGCCTTATCTTTGCTAGCAGTCATCTTCAGATACTTTACAGAAAAATAATCTGTTTTCCTGACTTTCTGACTGTGTCTCCAGTCTTCACTCTCCATGTCCAGTGTTTTATAACATCTGTGCTCTCATTCTTTGGAAAATTTTGACTTAAAATTTCTTAGAAAGAATTATGGCTTATTAGATCACTCACCCTATATTTATTGATCTTGCTATCACTTCCAGATTGATTAGTGTTGATATTTACTGGTATTTTCTTACTTTTCCCCCCATTTGTAAGTGTATACATTTGCCAGCTTGGACATCTTAGTTACTGCCTGTA
The DNA here is from genome assembly GCF_040412425.1 of Macrobrachium rosenbergii. Taxonomy (NCBI): domain Eukaryota; kingdom Metazoa; phylum Arthropoda; class Malacostraca; order Decapoda; family Palaemonidae; genus Macrobrachium; species Macrobrachium rosenbergii. Next base: position 50,221,286 of record NC_089783.1, on the reverse strand, counting down.
GTTGTCAGCAAAATGTAAATACAATGGTTTTCTTTGAACAGCCACCACCTCACTTGATATTTTTAGCCTAGCTAGCCCTGGCTGTATCTTTTTCTGTATTTCTGGTTCTTGGTGAGATCTTTTAACTGTATTTTCAAGTCTCAATTTTTTCATATAGTGTATTTACAAATTGTAAATTTGTTATTTCAGGAAACTTGGCCCAAGAAGAAAAATGACATCGGCAATTGCTCGCTGGCATAGTAATGCTCCATTACGAAGTGATGTGGAATGTGCTTATGCTGACAAGTTGGAAGTAGAAATGCAAGAATTAGGCATGAAACTTGCAGAAGCCATGAAGACACTGAAACAAACTAAAACTCAGGTATGGGTTTTTCTGTCTGAAATGTGAAATAAAATTTTCTCAACCAAATTTTAAACAGAGCTTTCGTATTCATTTTTCTTGATTTGGAGAATAAAAGTATCTTTCATGTATTTAGATTGTTATGGCAGTATTGCTTGTTAATAAAGGGATTACAGGCAGTCCCTGGTTAACAGGGGGGTTTCTGTTCCCGGCCAAGCACTGCTAACCGAAAATTGCCAATAGTGGTGCTGATAATCGGTTAATGGCACCATTAATCAGTTATTGGCACCAATAAACTGCTTACTGATGCCGGTAAACTGCTTACCGATGTGGATAAACCGCTTACCAATGCAGCTAAACCTCTTGCAGATGCCAGTAACCACTTACTGGTGCCAAAAATTGCTTACTGGCACCTAAAATCGCTAGGTGCCAAAAATCTGGTTAGCAATGTCACTAGTCAAGTGCTGTAACACCGAAACACTGTTAACCGATGCTGCCGGTAAGCAGGGACTGCCTGTATTATTCTGTGGAAGGAGCTAAGATTAAGGTGAATGGTTAGTTTCAGAATACTGTATCAGATTCTTTTCATAGAGACCCATTATTTATAATATACATGTAGGACTCAGCAGCCCCCTTCATTGTTGTTAAAATGCCAATCCAGTTCAGTTGACAAACTCCTCATGGATGCTTCGCTAGGGATCCTACCTTAAAGACAGCATTCTTAGTAACCCTAGCTTTAGCTAGGCAAATGCATGAGTTACTTGCTCTTTCTAGCAAGGTTTCTTACTACACACAACTGGAGAGGAATTGGGCTTCCTATGTGACTGGTTTTGTGTTGAAGATACAGACGGCTGCTTTTCAACCTCATCATACACCTATATCAACATTTCATCCTTGCTTTGACCAAAAATTTTTGAAATTGGGAGCTTACTTTTTCATCCCCAAGCATAAGTACGATAGAACACCCACCTCAAGTTAACAGACTTCTGTACGTATAAGCTACATTGAATGTTTAGATTAGGAACTATGTGGAACTGATAATAGATAATATTCAAATGCACGATTTACAGTATATAGCGTCTTGGTTACTGAGAAGACTTTCTGTTGCATATCAGAAAGCCAGGCCCCAAAGTTTGTCAAGTTGAATGCTATTACATGTATTTCATTCTGCTTTAAAACTCATGATAACTTTCCCAAACTCATACCATTCAGCTCGTGCGATTAGGGCTATATTTACACCTCTGGCCTGTATGAGATACTGTATACTGTATGGAAATTTTTTCTGTTATCAGTTTTGCATTTATGGAAGTCCTCAAATCCTTTAAATGCTTTTACCTTGAGGCCTATCTCATAAATTCTTTGAATTTTTCTCAGTTAACCCTCTTGTAGCTGCAGGCCAGGTTTTTACTCTCCTGTGAAAGGAGAGGATACTCCTGATTATGACTCTTCCTCTTCCTAATCTTGGTCACCTGTTGCTTAGCAAGGTCAGCTTGGTTACTCATTTTTGTGCTGTAGACAGTAGTTGATAAGACCATTTTCTTCTGATAGGCTTTGGAACCCAGATATGAAGATGGTGAGCTGGATTCTTCTTTTCTGTCTGGAGAGTTGAAATCCCTGAAGGCTGTCATAAAGTGATGAGTTTTGAATGAATAAAATTAATGTTTTTTTAAATTGTATTTTTATCAGCAAAATTAATTTTTTCGTATTTATCCATTGCTCATAATGCAAATTTATGTAGCAGATCATGTATCAGATAACACAGATAATTACAGAAAAGCTGCTTAAGACCCATGGATTTGCCCATGCACACACAGTTCTGAAGTGTCTGTAACAATTCCATGGCAAACAAAAAGACAAATTATAAGTACAGTACCTGTTTTGTGTGAATAAATTAATTTTATTTTCAAAAAGTTACATTTTGTGCCATTTATCATGATTTTCTTTTATAGGTAAGCCAAGAGAATGATTTAAGAGTTGTAACAGAAGGTTGGGTAGTTGAGGCTCGAGGACGGTTGCAAGAATGTCACCAGCGTGGTCAGCTCTTGATGTCACATATAAGTACTGTCCAACAGTGTGTGTCAATTCTTTCTTCTCAACCACCAAGTGTGCCATCACCTTTGATGCAGCCTGCAATCTACTCAACTTTAAGGGAAAATATAACCCATATAACAGGTCAAACTGAAGCTATTCTTGCCCTCACAGACCCAAGCACACCAAGGGGACCCCGTAGTCCACTTTTAACTCGCAAAACATTATGAAACCTAAGCAATCATTTTAAAAACAATGGTGTTGAGGGTACTGATCAGCTACAGGTGCTGTGTACAGTATATCATAAATGAATAGGTATATTATGATAAGCCATCTTTAGAGTTATTACGTAACTTTATTATAATTCAAAATAGTTTCCTTTTATTGGTGTATCAGTGTCATAATTGAAGACAAATATTTATATATATCTTCTACAGTTGTGAAGATTTATCGTCAGTTGTAAAGCCCAGTCTATAGAATTGAAAGATGTGAAAAATGACTTGCAGTTTTAAAGAATCTATGCAGAAAATACATTAATGAGGGTAATGAGGGTAATCAACTGAATCGGAGGTTAAGAATTTACTTCATCTGTATAATAGCCATATTTATAGGTCACAACTCCTGTGGAATTTATAAATATTACTTATTACACTTTTATGAAAAAAGCTTTAAGCAGATGCTTTGGAAAAAAAATATATAGGACACAAACAAATGTTACCAAAGGTTATGGGTGCCAAAAGAAGTTGACAGTCTTAGAACCAGGGCAGTTTATTATACCAAAGCAAAGAATTCTTTTTGAAGCTTTTCCTAATAGTAATAGCATTCTGTTATCAGGTCTTTTAACAGCTAGATCTCCCTACCCTGATGTAAATTTTTTTATTGTATCTTGACAACCGTTGGTGCTCCTGCATTAGTTTAAGATAATATCAAATTCAAGTTCCCATGTTTTTTTTAAACGTGGTCTTCTTCCTCAAACATCAATATAGAAGAAAAAATTTAGTGACTGCTGAGTGGGTAGTTAGCTTGAGTTGCATTAGATCAACATTTTATCAGCCATTTAGTACTTCATCATCATTGTGTGGCTATTGCCTTTGACTTTGTTGAAATCACTTTGTTGTTTACATTTTTGTTTTTTCTTTGCAGGAAGTGCTTTTCTTTGATGTTTAGTTTCAGTATGGTGATGTGTGATTTTCATTTTCATGAGCTCTTTCTTTACGTTTTTTTTTTTTTTTTTTTTTTTTTTTTTTTTTAGTAAAGCAGCAAGAGTTGAAATATTTTCTCTCATTTCTGTATGTTGCCATAGTGACATTTGGTTCTTGCTGTTAGCTCAGACAGTCTTAACAAAGATGCTAATGCCCCACCTGATCGCATAGGAAATCGTCATTTTTTTTACTTTTAGGTTATATGTGACAGTAATTTTAAGATGATATCCTGTGATTAATTATGAAAGGGTAATTCTAGTAAGGTAAGCAGCATGGTTGAGATAATAATTCAACCAAAAAAAAGTTATTGTTGAAAATGGATATGCACTAAGTTGAGAAGCATTATTTTTATGCCATATGTACAAAAATAAAAGTACTGCCAATGATTAGATATTAAGATTCCTCAAGATAATAAAAATTTTAAAATATTTTTACTTATTGATGATGAGTCCTATTTGAGCATTCTCATGAAGATCAATTGTATAAATGTATTGTATAAAGAAATAAGATATCATTATTAATTCTGATTTTCATTCTTACTATTATGTTTTTAAATTAAGTAGATGGCAGATGTTACAGCTGACCAATTTAAAAAAAAAAATAATGAATTTGATAGTGACTACCCAAAGTGTTCCATGATTAAAGTACTTAGTTTTTAGTTTGACAAAAGTATTTTGTTGCCATAAGGTCTTGAACTCAAAGTCTGACTGTAGTTGATAAAATCATTAATGACAGACATACAGTGGGTTTAGGTGTAAGTAATGTGTTCCCTGTGTCTAATACTTATCAAGTTTTTATTATATAAAGCATATTTCTACGTAGGTACCCATTTGTCATACAGTATTTAGCATTTATTTAATCTCCAGACATGAATTGAATAGGTCTTGCAGACAGCAGTACTAGGGCTGACCTTTCACATATATGCTTAGGGTGGACGCAGAAGTGAGAATGAGATAGGCAACCTGTTCAAGTCGAAAGAGTTATTGACTAGTGAACTGTGTTCAATGATTGTTTACAAATTTGTGTGTGTCTGAAGTGTAGTTTGGAATATGTGGGTAGGTCAACGAAACTCTAGCAAAAAATGTGCTAACTGTAGCCATGCTTACTGGGACAAAAAGCCACTAAAGGACTAAATACTGTGATTAAGCTCTGGCTAGTTCTCCACTGAGAACTCAAGGTTATCCTCTGTAGACTCAATATGACTTTTGCATCAAACTAAGGAATATACAGGCTAACCCCTGAATGGGGGTAGCGCCGTTAGTGCACCTTGTGCGTTGCACTGTAGGCATTACTTGAGGTTCTTTGCAGCGTGACTTCGACCCCTAGCTGCAATCCCTTTTGTTCCTTGTACTGTACCTTCTTTCATATTCTTTCTTCCATCTTACTTTCCACCCTCTCCTAACAATTGATTCATAGTGTAACTGTGAGGTTTTCCTCCTGTTACACCTTTCAAACTTTTACTGTCAATTTCCGTTTCAGTGCAGAATGACCTCATAGGTCCCAGTGCTTGGCCTTTGTCCTAAATTCTGTATTCAGTCAGTCAATCAGCAGGCTAACTGCTGCAATGCCTAAATACAGCAGTGTCTGCTGCTATTGAGACAGTCCTGTAATGAGAAATACCACAGGATGTCCACGGACAAAGTAACAACACAAACACCATCAATCTGTCTGTCATTTCTCATTGACTGAACCACTTGTTTGACTCTGCAGAGCAGACATACCATCCTGCCCCGATAACAACAAGAGTTCAAAAGAAGGTAGATTATAATGTACAGTATTGTAATTTGCTGGATGTCTAATCATCATCATTGGTATGGAGTAAATAAGGAAGGAATGAAAGGCTCACTTAGTTGGGAGCATTTCATTTGAAGAAAATAGCAAGTATTTTTTTATGTAGTAATTACGTAAATCTACCCTATATAAGCTTCATTGATTTCATGTAGTTATTGTGAAATATTTCTGCTACAAGACTTCTTTTGAAAATAGTGTATGCATTAGAAAGGGAACCTCTCTCTCTCTCTCTCTCTGTCATTTTAACGACAGTGCAATGACTTGTTTTTTGTTTAGTTTTCAGCATATATAACATGGTAATAAAAAAAGAACAAGTAACGAAAATTTAGTACACTGGCATGTTTTATTTGAGCGCATTTTGTTTGCTATCCAATTTTTGACAAGAAAATAAAGTATTTTTTCAATACTTATCAGTTAATTATAATATATAAGAAAAATTCTTGATATTGGATTGTCACAGTGACAGAAAATTTTCCCCTTTTCAACTGACATATTGTGTCTATTCCCCTTTTCAACTGACATATTGTGTCTAGATGTTTGCAAGTGGAAATTAAGATTTGTTCTCATGTGTGATTTTAAAATACAGAAAGTTAGGTGGTTTGATAATGAATATCTAAGAAAAAATTAAAATCTTTATATAGCTATCTTATCAGCACACATACAGAATCAGGGGACCATATAATTTCAAGATAAGATTTGATAAACCTTACTGGTATGCTAATATTACATCATTTTCATTATCACGTTTGTGCCATTATCATCATTGGGTGTAGAACTCATCAATTGTCCCTGTGTATATAATTATATTCTATGTTGAAGCTGCCAAGAAAGGCAACCCAGTAGGAAGGAAAATGTAGGGAAAAAATAGTGGGATGCTAGCAAAGGGACTGTCTTTTTACAGAGCACAGGTAGTAGGAAGTGTGAAAAACAGAGTTTTAGTTTATCATTTTGTCATTTTAAAGATGAGGGAAGCCAGCTGGTAGGTGTCATGTTGCTCCTAAATGAAGGAATAATTTTTTTACCTTAATGGGTTATTAAAATTAATTTGGACATGTAAAATTATTTATATTTTTGATACAGTATAATGACCAAAAGAGAGAATGGAAAGGAGAAAATGCTAGAAAAATGAGAGCTCGTCATGAATGCATTTAAAATCACCATCATGGCACCTGCCAAGCAAGATGCAACCGAAACATTTTTTATCAACATTATGTTGGGATGTGTGTGTGTACGTGGGCTGGGGAGGGGTCATCACGTGTTAGGTTGTAGAGTGGTCAAGAATGATTACTGGTTCCTGAAGAAAACGGTGAAAGCTACTGGTTATCAGGGATGGGATAAAAGTAGCTATACTGGTGCTGCCTCTTAGTAGTCATGACAGGTGTAGTAGAATCTATGAGATTCAAAATCATTTCTCTGTAACCAGATTTGCTGTACTTCACATAGTGTTGTTGATGGCCTTACATCTGTTCCTTTCCCTATTTACAGTGATGTTCTGCTTGACTAATTTCTCTTGCCAACTCTTTATTCGCCCTTATCAAAGATCCACATTGTAACTCTTCACCAATAAGTCAAAACTAAATAACTATCTTCCACCTTTGGCCCCAAATTATTCTCTGTCATTTGCTCAGGGATTCATTATGTCACATCTGCCAGGAGAAAGTTTTGGTGTGCTTTTTCTGTTCTGTTCAGTAATATAAAGTAAATAACTGGCATCTTTATCAGCATTTTATATGTCCAAAACACTTCAAACTTATCTTTTAAAGGTCACATAAGTTAGATCGCTGATTATGCTTCTGGAGATTAGATGTCTCAGATTGATATGGAAGTATCTGTTTTTATATCAGTTACCAAATTTTAGGTTGTCCTTATCCATCCAGGACAGGACTTCTGTAGTTTTCAAGGTTGTTACAGTTTATATTAGCTTGTTCATACATTCAGAATATCACTGTTATATGTAATGTCTTCTTTTTCTCTAGATTCCTTTGTGACAGAAATGAATTCAAGAAATTTTGTGTAATAACACTGCCCCAATTTTTTCTTTATCAGCCCCCCAACCCCAGCCCACATCCTCAGCCTCTCTTTTGTAAGAACATTTTATATCTTGGAGTTGAAAATGAGAGCCTATCCCCTCCCCACTTTTACCTTTATGAACTGACATCCCTTTCTACAGTTGAAATAAAATAATGTACAGTATTGAAAATCTGGAACAATGAATGACTTCAGCAATGATGGCGATAATGATGTTGATGATAACAATAAAATGATGTTAAGTCTATGGCAATAATAGTTGTAATCACAGAGAATGATGGTAACAGCAACAGTAACAGTTTAGACATGATGATGATGATTATAACAACAAAAACAATGCATTGCAAACATGGATTATGCACTAACAATAAAAGTGAATAGGTGTAGTATAAAGAAAAACAAAATAAGATCAGAGGAAGACATTTTGTCTCCATACCGAGAAACTTTAAGAAGAAACCAGAGAGGAGCAGAATAATTGCTGAAAAGACCCTCTTAAGTCAACCAGCAAAACAAGAATTGGAATAATGAGGAGACTTCCCTCATCTGCCTTTACTATAATATAGAAAACCAGGGAAATTGCAAAAATCCTGAATACAAATAAAAGAAAAACAAAATGAAGTACTTCCCATCCGCAAATAATCTGTCTCATTAGCCCTGTAAAGACGTCAGACGTCTGTTGATTTCCGCATCAGTCACGTCATGCATTGCATTTCTTAATATGTCGAGAGACTCATGTAAATATTCATGTGTAGAATTTTCTGGCCTTTCCGTCGATATGTAATTCATCATTGTACATTTATTATGTCTCTCAAAATTGCTATTTGTTTGTCTGTCAATAAACACAAATTGCTCAGAGTGCAGGTCACAGCGATCAGAGGTCGGGCACCACATTTCCTTCCACACTCTGCCATGTATACCTGCGCTCAGGTAATGAACAATTTAATACCCAGTTGACCTTTCTTGTCCTCACAACTGATGACCCAAGGAGTGATGGCAAACACAGCAGTTTTGGCTTCGTCATTAACGGACTCACTACGGCCGCTTTACCTACAATGAGCCTTTAACGGAACCACATGGCGACAAACTCTAGGCCTCTGAAAGCTCCTCCCTCGGAGAACACCCACGGACTAATTACGGCGTACCCCTTCAGGTATGTTCTGGCATGCTCAAACGGTTTGGCCCCACCATTTACGATTCACGTCGACCATACTCAGAAGTCATTAACGGAACCACACGGCGTATAGTTTTGACTTCTGACTAGCCCCAAACACCATTAACGGACTAAATACGGCACGTACTTCGTGTTTTAGTGTGAGGAATAATGTCAGACACTGAGGTAGAAAGTCATTCTGAGGACGCACAGATCCCCTGCATCCCTCTCTCGCCTTCGAAGGTCAGCAATAAGCCAGGCAATAAAACTCTCTCCGTTCTTGTGACAAAACACCGCATCCTGGTTTCTGTGGGCAGATGTCCATTTCTAGGTGGCGAAAATTACAGATGAGGAGACCAAGGCGGATGTAACAATGACAATGCTTCCGGAGGAGGTCTTCAACAAAATCACCCCATGGTTGGACTCGTAGCTAGGGAAAGTCAAGTACAGAGACCCTGCGAGACAAACTCATCGAAACATACTCCATGCCCGTCCCAGAGAGAGCCCAACGCACCCTCAACCTGATGACCCAGCCCCTGGGGGACGCATCACCCAGGGACAGCTGGGACAAACTCCGAGGTCTCCTGATGCTGCCGGGGGTCGAAGCAGACGGTCAGAGAAGGAGATCAGCTTGTCGTGAGAAATATTTCTGCGGCGCCTTCCGCAGGAGGTGAGGAGGCAAATCATGGATGCGTACGCCCTTTCAATGGGCGAATTGGTGAACGTCGCACACAAACTACACGAGGCCACCAATGCCTCCAAACACGCCACAACACCTGCAGCCTGTAACCTGGTAACATAAGAAGACGAGGCAGAGGACACGAACGCAGTGTACAGGAAGAAGGCGGCGCCACAGAAGCAGAGGACGTGGACAAGTCCAGCCTGATGTTACTTCCATCAGAGGTTCGGAAGCGCCGCCAGAAATTGCAGAGCCCCCTGTTCTTTCACAAAAAACGAGAAAAGTGGCCACAAGTAACAGCAGTGGCCGCAAACCTTAAAGACTCCCAACCAGTAGGATTCTTCATCCACGACACCATATCGAAATGACGGATGCTGGTAGACACTGGGGCGATGCAATCGGTGTTTCCGCCGTCGAGAGAGAACTGCGACCGCACATCCAGCGCTGCAACCGCACTGGTGGCCGCAAATGGAAGCCCCATCCGCTGCTACAGAACTGTGACCCGCAGAATATCCATCCTGGGCTGTAAATATGATTGGCCCTTCATCATCACGGATGTCAAGTTCCCTCTCCTAGGCGCTGATTTCCTCGCACACCACGGACATCATCACGCCATTTGGAACATATGCCTTCTACCCCACCTTCGGCCTCAGGAACGCCAGGGCCACATTCCAGCGCCTTATGGACACCATCTTGGGGGAGCTACCTTTCTGCATTTGCCACATAGACGACATCCTGATCTTCTCCAGGTCCCCGGAGGAACACCTGCGCCACGTCTGGGCCGTGCTGAAACGCCTGCAGGAGGACGGTTTGGTCATCAGGTTTGACAAGTGTACCATCGGAGCAGAAAAGGTAGACTTCCAGGGCCATGAGATCTCCCCGGCAGGTGTCCATCCCATGGCCTCCAAGGTGGATGCAGTAAAGAAGTCCCCAACGCCAAAAACCATTAACTTCATACCAGACGTCGCTGCATCATGCATCCCCTGACGCAATCCTGAAGGGGAAGCCGAAAGCACTGGCTTGGGCAGCCCCACAACAGTAGGCGTTCGAGCAAACGAAGGCAGCCCTCACCAAAGCCACCACATTAACACATCACGACCCCACCGCCTCCCTGAGACTTACCACAGACACCAGCAACATTGCTTGCGGGGCGGTGCTGGAGCAGGTGTTAGATGGCTCCCCATGCCCGTGGCCTTCTTCAGTCGCAAGTTAACACCGCCGGACACCCACTACAGTGGATTCGACAGTGAGCTGCTGGCAATCTACCAAGCACTTCAAGTACCTCTTGGATGGCACTCCTTTCACCATCCTCACAGACGACAAGCCTTTAGTACATGCGTTCACAAAGGCGGGAGACGCATGGTCTGCAAGGCAGCAGCAGCACTTGGCCGCTATCTCCGAGTTCGGCTGCATCATTAGCTACCTCCCTGGCAGGAAGAACCCAGTAGCCAACGCCCTATCAAGGGTCGAGATAAATTCCGTCCACCTCGGCATAGACCACGAGGACCTGGCAAAGGAACAGGCCGCAGACCCGGGAACAGCAGCCTACCGCATGGCACTCACCGCACTGAAATGGGAAGACATGCCGATAGGAGGATCTAGTTCAACACTTCTCTGCGACACCAGCATGGGCCTCCCATGCCCCCTGATCCCCACATCCAGGAGAAAGCAGACGTTTGATGTCATCCACGGCCTGTCCCATCCATCAGGCCGAACAATGGCACGCCAGACATTTGATGTCATCCACGGCCTGTCCCATCCATCAGGCAGAACAACGGCATGCCTGATGACAGAGAAGTTCGTGTGGCATGGTATCAGGAAGGACGTTTGGCAGCAGGCGAAGAACTGCACACCATGCCAAACAAGTAAAGTCACCCGGCAAACGGGAATCAGGCATTGGAGAATTCCCTCAACCACGTCGGCGCTTCGGTCACATCCATATACTGTAGACGTCGTAGGTCCTCTGCCGCAATCAGGGGGCGCCAGATACCTCCTGATGGTCATAGACCGTTCCACATGGTGGCCGAAAGCAACCCCGATGACGGAAGCATCAACGAGCACCTGTGCAGAGGCCCTCCTGTCGAGTTGGATCAGCCGTTTCGGTGTGCCTGACAGCATAACTACGGACAGGGGCCCGGCATTCTTGTCAGAGCTCTCGGTCGCCCTGGCACACCTGATGAGGACAACTCTCCACAGTACGATGGCATATAACCCTGCATCCAACGACATGGTGGAAAGGGCTCACCATTTGTGGAAGACAGCTCTGATGGCACACTGTATCGACGACAATTGGAAGGCCCAGCTCCCCTGGGTCCAGCTGGGTCTCCACACCGCACCAAGGGCAGATGACGGCATATCTCCCGCAGAGTAAGTCTACAGCAAAACACCAGCCATTCCAGGAGAGTTCTTCTCCACGGCACTGGACGACGCAGATACCTCCCTTCCAAGGCTGAGGGAAGTGGCACAGAAGTTCGCCCCCTGCTGAAAGACTTTCACGGGCAGGACCCACATCTACAGCCCCGGGGGTCTGGATACCTGCACCCACATCTTCATCAGGATCGACGCCCACCTCCCACCCTTAACCAGACCATACAGGGGCCCATACCATGTTGTCAACAGATCGTCCACGGGCGTGAAGACTGGGTTTTCTGTCAACCGGCTGAAACCAGCTTTCCTGTTAGACAGCGAAACTCTGGAGGAAACCGGCAGGTGCCCCAGAATTCCTCCACAAAACGTGGCCGCAGATGATCCCATCGCCACCCCGAAACGGGGTCGAGGACGTCCCAAGGGCCGCACTAGTTAAGTCATCTGCTCGAATAAGCCGCTGGGCGATTCAGCAGTCGAAGCCTCCCCACGTCTGCTCTGCAGGTATCAAGAACTCGGGACCGGCTCCTGCTCCCAAAGCGATTCCGTGATTGATTTTTTTTTCAGATGTCTTCCAATCATTACTTTTGTAATTATTGTCTAGGGGTAGAAGTACCTGTAAAGACGTCAGACGTCTCTTCATTTTCGCATCAGTCACGTCATGCATAGCATTTCTTAATGTCAAGACTCTCATGTAAATATTCATGTGTAGAATTCTCTGGCCTTTCCGCCGAATAATGAACACAGTAGTAATGGGAAGATTTACTATTAAAGTTCATTACTGGTTGTAGCCCACGGTGCTTTTGGTTGTGGTTGAGAAATGTTTTCCTTTTTTATACTAGTTTGTAAGAGTTCGTTTACAATATGTTTTGTTGATCACCTCTCTGCGATATATATATATATATATATATATATATATATATATATATATATATATATATATATATATATATATATATATATATATATATATATATATATATATATATATATATATATATATATATATATATATATATATATATATATATATATATATATATATATCGATTTCTTGTAACACTAGGAAAATGTAAAAGTAAAGGTGATGGAGGCCGCTTTAAAAATGATAAATGTATAACAATACTTAGTATGTTACGGCAGGTGTTTGGTAGACTTTTTATAGATAAGGTAGAACAGATGACAGAATGATTGATAAGTAAGAGCAGTCTGTGAATAGACAAACATCAAATGTGGTTTTAATTAAATAGATATGTGAGAAGGATGAGAATAAAGGTGAGATTTCTTTTTATACAGAGATGCAATGTGGATCGTGCTGAGGATGTATGGCGGCAAGGTGATATGTTAAGAGAGTTTACAAGTTTTTTCCGGCCTGACCAAAGCGTATAAAACTATATAGTCTAGACTGGCAAGTGTGCATTACAATCATGGATCTGAGACGGGCCTGTTGGGTCTCCCTTTCTGTGCAATGTCTGTGTGAACGGAATGGTGTGAGAAATTAGGTGTGGGTGCACAGTTGCGGGTAACAAAGTAGATCATAAATGGAGTATCGGATGAATGACAATGATACACGGTTTTCAAGGATAATGAAGGAACTATTGAAGGAGTTCGCGTGTTAGTAAGAGGAAGAAGTCGAGAGTAAATACAAAGAAAAGCGCGGTTATGAGGAAATGGAAACCATTTGGAGGGGTTGAAGAACGAAACTGGTGACTCATAGTGGTATTTAAGAAATGAAACGGTTGATGATAAAATGAGAGGAGAGATGAATTGCAAAATCAGGCAACCAAGGAAAGCAGCAGGAGATGTGCAAAACATCTGAAAGAGAAGAAGAGTTTCAGTAGAAGCTAAAGTTGGAATGTATGAAGAAGTTGTTAAGCAATCTCTCGTTAATGACAGTGGAGCGTGAATGCTGAATAGCAATGAAAGGAAACAAAATTTTTGTTGAAGGTCTTAGGTAAATTACGTGTGAAGTGTACGTGGAGTTAGCATGTTTGAAATAGCGAGAAAAGTGGAAATACATAGAAGTGGTGAAAGGGTTAGTTAGCTTAGGTGAAAAGATGGTTTGGCATTATAAACATGGCATAATTCTTAAATGTTACTAGGATGGAGAAGGTCCCCCAAGAAAGTGCTGGATAAATAGAGTGGGAGAGGTATTGGAACAGAAGAATCCTAATACCCAGGAAGCGAGAGGATGTGAACAAGATGGAGGTAAGTGGTATTATATGTGCAAGGGGTTTGATATGCCATCTTTTGTGGGGGCATATTAATGTTGTGGTGTTTTCACAAAAACTGCCCCTCCGATTCAGCTGTGCAAGTAAGTGGTAGTGGCCCTTGTAATTTTGTGCTTTCTAAAATCTTCCCCTATTAAAGGAAAGTCTTAGTGTTGAAAAATATCGGCAATATTGAAGCCATGCAAATATCTGTACAAGAATGTTGTCCACGATTATACAATTAGGACATGAAAAGTGTATGAATATTTGCTGTTTTATCTAGAAAAATTCCACTTTATGATTTTGTCAAAACTGTAAATGTCTTTATAAGCCAGGTTCCGTAGAGTACTTTACACCAGCAACCACCTTAGTGTAACGCTGCATCTTAGTAGATTAACCCTGTTGCCCGGCAACAGACCTCATTGGAACCAGCTGAGCACAAGTATTCCCGTACATCTGGCAACCAATGTCAACTATGTCTCTCCCTTCCCACTGTCTCGTCATTGCCATCTTCCTGGTGAAGTAGGGAAGACCTGTGGTGGATCTGCATCTTTTGCGGGTTTTCTTATCTCTTCATTCGTTTTAGGAAGAGTAATCGTCGACGAAATGACGTCAGGAGGCAATCAAGGATGGCTGGAGTATATTCTCATACACTACCGGTAAGATATTGTTGATTTTAAAGAAAGAATTGTCTTCAGTTTGAAGTATGCAGATGTATATGTTTAGCTTGTTATATAGTACACTTATTTGTTTGCGTCAACGTTTATCATCCAGGAGTGTCGTGTGTTTCGGTTGCAACTTGAATAAACTTTGGGAGAGGAGATTTTTATCACTTAATGTAATATAATTGTACAGTTATAACTGTTGCTGTGGTTGATATTTTTGTTGGTCGAAATATCTTACTGATCATTTACTTTCGTAATCGTCACTTCAAGTAATAGAGCAAATAATTTTATATCTATTAAATAAATTAATGTGAAATAAACTTGAAATTTGTTTTATAAATCTTAAGGCACGCTGATCACGTTTGCTATCCCCCAGTGGTTACGTGGAATACTGTATACATAGAGCAATGTCTTCATAAAGAGTGGAAAGCGATATAGTAGTTGAGCTTCTATGCAACAGTAGCCTACTCTGTCAGGGGAAAAAAATCCCAACTATCCTTCACAGGTGTCAGCTGCTTTTGTTTAACTGTTTGTATACTTTCATCCTACCGTATATAATGTCAGTTTCATTTACTATATACAAGTCTTTTGGGAAATTTCTAAATGGACAAAACTGTTCCGCTCCATATCTCCTTTCATTTTAACTTCTTAAGGTATTATCCGTCTCTCTCTCTCTCTCTCTCTCTCTCTCTCTCTCTCTCTCTCTCTCTCTCTCTCTCTCTCTCTCTCTCTCTATATATATATATATATATATATATATATATATATATATATATATATATATATATATATATATATATATATATATATATATATATATATATATGTGTGTGTGTGTGTGTGTGTGAGCGCGCAAGTGTACATAGAAGAATACCGTCATCACAGTCAATTGCACTAATATTTAATTGCTAGGTAGAAAAATTTTGATGATTAATTTCCAACTAACACTTTCTTTTCAGAGCTAATTAGTTTCTCTTGATTTCTTATTACTCATTCCACTCTTCCGTCTCTCATACCAACAGATGGGTAATCGTCATCTTCTTCCTTCTCCCAGCATCGTTCTTTTATGATATCTATTACTACACGCGTTCGTGGATCATCTTCAAGCTCAACTCGGCGCCACACCACCACGACAAGAGAGTGAAGGAAGTCCAGAAGCAGGTTGGTAATGATGATGGTGATGTTGGTACCAGCAGTGTAAGTTCTCATAGGCCTTCCGTCCGCTTAATGTTTTATTCCCCTTATTTTCAGCAGTTTATTTATAACTGGGACGTCATATGTTTCACTTACAAAAGATAGTAGGTCTAGATTTTGTTTGCAGTTTGTTATATGGCTAATAATCTGGGTTTGATAATTCATTCATTTGCTTGTTGATTGATTGTTTAGAATTAATGTAAAAGGTGAACTTCCTAAAGTTATTAAACTAAGATAAAACAAGATATTTTCTTTACATAGTCGCCGAATAAAGACATTAATCATTAATCACTACGTTGTTGGTAGAAATGCATCACTGAAATCAGTCTGAAGGAATGATATACGATATTTATAAGCTCGACATTTAGTGAATGAAAGAAATAATTGCAAGAACCGGGATCTAAGACAAATATGCATCAGGCAGGTTAATCAAGTAAATGCAGCACTTTACGTGAAAGTTAAACTTCCAACTCCTATGCCCGTGAGCAGAACAAGCAATGTTTTACCCGCGAGACAGATTGCCAACCTAATATTTGTAGGATATACTTGTCTTTCTTTTGGGCAGTTATTATTCATCTCTAATGCACCTTTAACCTGTTATTTTGCAACAACACTTCCTGCACCTTTTCTTAATATCAAGGCTTAAAGTTCTGAATGAAAAGAAATATGGCTGTTGTTTTGCTCCATTTGTTTATCCTTTAGCCGACAGCAGTTTCAGCCGTTAACACATGGCTGTAATAAGGGCAGGTTTTACATAGAAACTACAATGCAGTTCAGTTGCACAAGCAGAAATTAAATATAAAAACAAAAGTGAAAAATAAGAAAGAAATATATGAGCAATCTGCTACAAAGCTTTACAAGACCAGCTCCCTTGACTAAGGTAAAATCCCTGAAGACCTACATCAAAACTTCCCTCTTCTGGAAGAGAGAATGTAATCTGAGGACACTTGAATATTCAGCAGCTGATTTAAATACATGGCAGCATGCATGGAGCATTGCAAGTCTCACTGCAGGTGTACATACTGAGAAGTATAAAAATTAGTTTACCCATTTAACAGTTATTAAAATTTTACTTGCTCACTATTTCCAGGTTAGAGAATGGAATGAGAGTGGCAGAGAAGTGCCCATGTGTACAGCTCGCCCGGGATGGCAAACCATTAGCTTCCGCGAGGGAGCGTACAAAAAGACATTCCACAAAGTTGCAATAAATATGGTTGACATACTGGAGATAAACACTGACAAGAGGGTAAGTAAAAGGTCTTTCTTTAACCAAAAAATGGATAAATTGACTTAAGCATTTTTTATTATACCACGTGAATGGTTTCTATAATTGTATCAATATGTTGTTGTGATGTCTTTATTTTAATTTGTTGGGAATATTAAATTTTTATGCATGCTTGTATGAATGGCTTTTCCTTGAATATAGTAGTTTTCCAGTTAATTTATAGGAGTACAGTATTAAAAACGATTAATTTTTAATTATGGAAGGGTTTTTTTTCATCAGTAATTTGTTTGTTTTTTCAGTTGCATTTCTTTTAGAGACAAGCAACATTCATATTTCTTTATTTTTCTCATTAATTGTCGTAGGGTGCAATGACAGGTCATCTTTGACATATCATTTCTAGACCTTGATCTTTGGTCCCTGACATCAGAATAGGAAATAGATATTTTCAGCCCAAAAAAGTATTGAAACCTTCTTTGATTTTTTTTTCCTGTCAGTTTTGCTAAGGCCCATCATTTGATTAATACAAGTATCATATGCACATTTTTTTGTAAGGAGTTTAGCACTTCTCCACTTAAACTCAGTTAATCAAATAACTTTTTCGAATACTGAAGGTCATAATTTGGTTAAAGTATTTTAATACTGTATCATATCTGTTTTTTTCACCTTTTCCAGACCGTTCGTGTTGAGCCCTTGGTGACCATGGGTCAACTGACGCATACACTCATTGATTTAGGCTGGACTATTCCTGTAGTTCCTGAAATGGATGATCTTACAGTAGGTAAGTGTGAATGTCATGAGAACTGTATTATTATTCATTGTCCTTTTAAAATAGCATGCTGTTTCTGTGAAGCCCTTAATTATTGCTATTGACAGTGAGGTCAAAGTCCATAGAGGGATATTCTTTAGCCATTGCCTAGTGTTGTAAAATCCTATATTCACTAAGAAGAAGTTCACATTTTTGTCCTTTCCTCTGAAGATTCATTGATTACTTTTTTATTACGTAGTTTGATTAATGAGCTTAAATTGTATAGGGGCATCTTGGTTTCTTACAAATCATTTGTCACCTTTTCAGTTAAACTTGTTCATACACTGATGCTCCCCCCGCCCCCAACTCCTATTTCCAAGTCAGTGTACTCACTTCCTGTAACTTCAGGAATCTCTCTTGATATGTGAGTTCCCCTGCTCTTCAGGTGGACTTACTCTCCAGTAACATATCTTAGTCATAGATTTAAGTTTAATCCCACTGGAATCATTTTACTTTCAGATTTGGAATTTTCTTTCCCATGTCATGGCTCTATTATGGTACCAATTTCAAGTTCCACCTTTGTATTTGTTGAAATTATTTTAGATAAAAGATAGTTCAGATATGAAATCAGAATTGGTAGATTAATCCTTGGAGATTTTACAGTTAAATTACTTGACAGATGGAACCCATATAATTCAGGTGCATGGGAACTTAACATGAGGAACATTGACAAATGAATTTAACTATCCACAGAACTTTTTTTTATTGTTTTCTCTCATCAAGGAGATACTTCAGTGACTTAGGTGGAGCTTTTGAACTTTTGCTCCCACCTATCATACTCTGCTTGTGTTGCAGATCTTATTAATAGTTTCAGTTATACAGTAAATCCACTTCAAGTATGGAATTATGATAATGCTGCCTTCATTTCCACATTGTGCTTTCTATGTTAAGCAAAATAAAAACCTTCATTTTTTGGCTTCTTTTTCTGACTGGTATTTTAAACATCTTATAACATTTGAATCTTAAGACTAAGTTTACAACTTAAGTAGAAATCATTCATTTATTTATCATGTGATGTTTGAGCCTATAACAGAAGAGAAGCTTCTCACCTTTTGAGCTAAAAATCTTCTTTGCCTTTTCAGGAGGGCTTGTGATGGGAACTGGCATTGAAACTTCATCTCATAAGATTGGCTTGTTCCAACACATGTGTGTTTCCTTCGAGCTGGTGGTTGCAGATGGTTCCGTAGTCACATGTTCAGAGGTTAGTAGTGGCAATGACTGTGGGTTGTTAAGAAAGCTTGTTTCTAACATTAGATTGACTAAAAAGCCCAAGAAGAATAGTTTTTCTGGTTAAACAAATCATTTATAACTAACTAACTTAAAAGTGCCTTTGGTTATATATCCTAATGAGGAGCATTCAGTGAATCCTACAAGTCTCCTTGGTCCTATTATATATATATATATATATATATATATATATATATATATATATATATATATATATATATATATATATATATATATATATATATATATATATATATATACATATATATATATATATATTTATATATATATATATATATATATATATATATATATATATCATTTTTTTCCAGACAGAGAATGAAGAGCTGTTTTACTCAGTGCCTTGGTCATATGGAACACTTGGATTCTTGACTGCTGTAGAAATAAAAATTGTTCCAGCAGAGAGGTTGTCATTGTTTTCTTGGCTAAGTATTATTCTATATGTTTGGCATGATACATTTCCTAAACAGTATTGGAAATATATCACAGCACTGGAAAATCCTTTATGTATTTTAAGATAACAAGCTGGTTCTGAAGTGACATTGATTTATCTTGCAAATGAAATGTATTTATTGCTGCATATTAAACTGATACGAAATCATTTTCTTTCAGATTTGTAAGAGTGGAATACAAGCCGTGTCACTCCTTGGAAAATTTGGTCAAAACTTTCCAAGAGGAAACCAGCAAAGGTGAGGGAAACCAGTTTGTTGAAGGACTGATGTATTCTCTGCATTCAGGCGTGGTGATGACTTGCAATATGTGTACATCAGCAGAACCTGGAAAGGTAATGATACGACATAAGAGCTCCATCCTCATTCAGGTCTTCACCATCTATAGATGTGTATTCAGAGTTCTCCTATTTTTTCTATGGGAGGAACTTTCATTAGTTAAACATACTGCTTCTACTAATGCTTTATCCTTTGGCTATAAGTCCTTGTTAGAGACTGCAATTTTTAATATCATAACTAAAAATTATTTAGTTGTTGTAATATAATAATCTGCTTCAATTATAATTAGTAACAACGATTTCCAGTGTTCACCATATTTATCAGAAATCTTGGCTGAATATTGCTCATATCATATTATGTTTTATTCATTTCACTTACATAGGAAATAAATTACATATGTGGCAATAGCATGTTCCCTTCCTTCTTGCTCTCTTTTTCTTTGAACATTTTTTACGTGGTTCAAATCTAAATACTGTACAGTACATGATTTCACATTGGGTCCCAACAGCTGAATGCAATAGGTCGATGGTTCAAGCCATGGTTCTTCAAGCACGTTGAAACTTACCTGGAAAGTGATACACAAGGAGTAGAGTACATCCCAATTCGTGACTACTACCACCGCCACACCCGTTCCATATTCTGGGAAATACAGGTATGTCCCTAGTCAAATAGTATATTTGTATTTATAGAAAAGTTGATCCTGTCATATTTTCATTTTTCATCATGTATTGTGTTGATTTATGTTAGAGGTCTTGAAGCCAGAGTAATAAAACTGTAACCAGAAGTGGAAATGTAATTTCTCATAAATGGAGTGATCCTAAATGCAATTGTCATATTCCACTAAAAAAAATTTTTTAATACATAAAATGCACCCGACTACTGTGAAATTTTTTAATCTTTTAATTTTAAGTTTTATCAGACAGCATTCAAGTTGATTTAAGCTAAATTGCTCAGTACATAGATAAATGCAACATTTAAAGAAGTAGTGTAGTGTATATTAATGTACTGTACTTTATTTTAAGGGTTATCTTTGAGGAAGGATGAGTAAGGGATTCAACAGTTAGACAATAAAGATAGCAAATTATAGGTACCAGTTTGTTCACAAACTTCTCAAGAAATACTGGTACATAGGAATACAATGAAATCCAGATGCATTTCTGATGATTAATAACATGAACCTTATGAAGAAATTATTTGGTAAGACATTAAATTAGATTAGGAACAATGGGAACTTTGGTATTACTTAAAGAAGAGTTTAGTGACAGTGAGAACCTATGAGCTAAACTTTCTTCTAGGAGAGCAAACTATAAACCCATCAAGATGGCAAATAGAAGAAAAGTTGGACTTGCAGAATTTTTTTACTAAGGAATGAAACCAGTATGTCAGATTTCCATTAGTATGATAAAACTCCCCTCCCCACTTCAAACCACAGAATTAGTTGTAATTTTTAACAGATATAAAGGAATCATGATTAGCAGAGGAAGGAGAAGCAAGGAGTTGATTAATGAACTAACTTTCACCCTGATGTCTGAGGAGCAAGAGAAAGTTGGGGGAAAAGTGTTCACAAAAGTGATATGAGACTAAGACTTTTGTAATACTAAGTGCTGGGAATCAGGACATTCTTGTGGTAGAGGTGATCCTCAAAGCATCAAAGCTGGCAATGAGTAGAGAAAATTTTAGTAGGAGAGGCGGAGTTAGAAGTCACAGAAGTGGAGATTGTGATCAAATGACCCAAGGGGGAAAGAGTTGTTGTAAAAGTAGTACGAAGTATTAATTAGAAAAGGGGTCAAAATGTGTTTCTGGCAACCAGAAACACATTTTAAAGTGAGGGGCCTCATTTCTTCCTATATCAGTTTGGAGGGAATGGAAGGTGTTCTTTGAGTGTGTATATTAAATTTTAGTGACATGTATATTAAGTTTCTAATATTGACAATCTCAGCATGTGTATGAGAAGGCAGCAAAAACCCATGACAAGAATTAATGTAGTGTAAGAAAGCATGAAAGCTAAATCAAAACCAGAGAATAATCGAAGTATGAAGAAGCTTAAGTCATTTTGCCTTTAAATGGAAGGCTCAAGATCTATGAGTGTAGCTGTGTGTCAGTATTATAGTAAACACACTCCCCACTTTTGAAATGGAACCAAGAGTAAAGGTTGTAGTGAACTTTTTTAAAAGGATCAGAAGCATCACTGAACAGCTGATTTATGGCTGGGAAGTTATAAGCTAAGGGATGACTATCAGAGGGAAGACTAGAAGAGGAGGTGTTGTTTCTTTGTTTAAATAACACCAAATTCTACCATTGTTAAAGATCATGTCATTGCCAGACTTTCAAAATTAGCTTTTAGGGAGTTGCTTACAGTTCTCTTCCTGTAGCTGGGGAAAGGTCATGAAAGTTATTTGTTGTATCAGTCACAGACATTTAATGCTTATGATAAATTGATTTAATGTTGTTAAAAGCTTTATGAGAGTTTGTGCATGTGAAGAATTTTCTAGCATATCCATTCATAAATCTGAAAAAGTTGAATACTGTACAGTATATCAATATGTTGTATATTGATATATGCTAATCAGTTTTGTTATTCCAACCCTGTACTTACAGGATATAATTCCATTTGGTAATAATGTGGTCTTCCGTTACCTCTTGGGCTGGATGGTACCACCCAAAGTTTCTCTTCTCAAATTAACTCAAGGTCAGGCAGTGAAGGAACTTTATGAAAAGAACCACTTCATACAGGACATGCTTCTTCCGGTTGCAGATTTGAAGGAAGCGCTTACGCTCTTTGAAAACGAAGTAAAGGTATGAGACATTTATATTATACAGTATTTCCAGATATCAAGAATTCACTGAGTAAGCAATGGCTCTTGTAAGTTTGAATTTCAAGATGATATTTTTCAGTTGTAAAAGATCTCTAGAGGTAGGCAAGAATATCAACATGCTTCTGATAATTATATGAAAGCTAGATTATATGTTGACCTTTTTAAAGGTAACACATCATACATACATATGAATAAATAGACTTTAGCTTTTTTTATTGGGAAGAAAGTCATTAGAGTTTAGCTACTTTTGCTTGCAGCAGAGTTTGGCAACTTCTGCTTTCATGCAAGATGAACCAGAAGCTCATTATTGTATATGTGCACATGATAGTCAAGTAATTTTTTTTTAATTCTTTGACTTCTCTTACAAATGTTATCTTCATTCAAAGACTGCAGTGAATGTGCTAGTTACATTCCCAAAAATTATTTTAATTAAACTACCGGTAGTGACATGATGAGTTAATAATATCTTCCGAAGATATAACTTGCACTTGCTGGAATTTCTCTTTGGTCTTTGCATTTTGCATATTATCTAGTTTTCAGTCTGTAAAATTTATTGTACAGAGTTTTTTTTTTTTTGTAAATATGGCCAATGTAGATATCTGTAAGGATAGTTTAGCTGTGGTTCAGATAACCAGCTGTCTGTATTTCTTAATTATTATATCAGTTATTATTATGTAAAACATGCATGAAGTAGACTAAGATCTTAATGCTTTATATAGGATAGGAAAACTACTTGAAACTATCACTTGATTTGCAGTAATGTTTGGTCACTATGGAGAGTGTTGCAATTTTCCAGATATACCCCATATGGTTGTGTCCCTTCAAACTACCTCAGAGACCAGGAATGCTCCAGCCTGTCCATGGAAAAGAAACCATGTATGTAGATATTGGTACTTATGGAGTGCCAAAGGTGGAGAACTTTGAGCCTGTTGAAACTACGAGACGAGTGGAAGAATTTGTCAGAGAGAAGAAAGGGTCTGTATTTTGTATTTTTTAAAGTAAACTGTAATAATAATAAAAGTTTTGACATTTTGGCTTTAATTTCTTTAGTTTTCTGTTTGAAATAAACCTTAGATTTCACAGTCTAAAGTATGGTATATACAATGCTGTTACTGTATTTCATTGTTAGATGATTGCCAATAAGCCCCCTACCCCATTCCCCCATAAAAAATAATGCAGTACAGTATATCCATAAAATAGTTAAACTAATTGTAAGTGTAAGAAGTAGAACTACAGTGGATGAAGATCACCATTCATCTATCAGGAAGTTTTCTTTTCTAGCAAAGCACGAAGATTGATCTTTGCATTTATCATAAAGCACTGTAGATCAAGAAGAACCAGTTTGGTTATAGGTAGTCACAAGTTACATTCTTTATTCATGTTAATTGTAATTCTTGACATTTCTTCTCTACAGATTCCAGATGATGTATGCAGACTCATATATGACCCGTGAGGAATACAGGCAAATGTTTGATCATTCACTGTATGATAAAATGAGGGTGAAATATGGCTGTGAAGAAGCATTCCCTGAAGTTTATGATAAAGTCAGCAGACAGGCTCGCATCTGAAACTTGCCTCTCAATTTATATATTTGTTTACATACAGGTAAATTATTTTTGTACCCCAAAGAAGTTAATGTTCCTTGGTTCAGAAGTGTCAAAGAAATGAATATTTGGCTTTTCATTAACTCACTGTTTCATTTTGATTTTGCTACTGCCATCAACGTGGTCAAACATGAGAATGTTGGTGTGTAAGCTTCATAACTTAGTTTTTGTAGGGCACATACTTGGTCTCCAGAGTTTTGCAAGTGACCATAGGCAAAGAATTATTATTAATAGTGTTTGAAGTGAGCTTGGATCTACTTCTCCGGGGCTTTGACTGATTTTAGCCTGTATTGTAAAATGGCATGATTGTCCATCCAGAAATCATGATTGTACAATATGTTGATGATGTAACTCTTGTTGCAGTAATTTTCTCCACATGAATGCAAAATGAAGTTGCTTTTAGCATTAACAGAGATCTTGAGTAGACTGGTAAGTGATGTCATAAGAGTATTAAGAAGCACACACCATGAGCAGTAATGCTTAACAGACCCTTAGTGGAAATAGTAGGAGTAAAAAGAGGCTACACTGGCAAAACTAAGCTTTTTGCTAATGTTTGATAGCCAAGTCTCTCTCTCTCTCTCTCTCTCTCTCTCTCTCTCTCTCTCTCTCTCTCTCTCTCTCTCTCTCTCTCTCTCTCTCTCTCTCTCTCTCTCTCTCTCTCTCTCTCTCTGTGCTGGGTTGGAGATTATGCATGTTTTTTTTAAACTGTACTTAATTGTAGGTCATAGATTAAAAGCATGATAATCTCTGAACCAACAAAATGCAAAGGATTGTTTTGAAATAGCATCTCAGCTTTACAGTCTCAACCAACTCTAACTAGTCATTTCATGTAAAATATTTTGTATCATACCTTGGGAGCATTCTGCTCCTGTCAGGAACAAATCCTCCGTATCATAAATGCCATAATTTCATGCATTTTCTTCAAACATATGTAAAAATTTTAGTCTCCTACCATTTGATTTGTTGCTGAGTTATACCCATTTCAATTTCTTATCACAATGAATATGTAACACAGGGCAAGGCTACTACAAATCATTTCGATCATTATGAAGATATTATACAGTACTGTAATATCTTTCTATACCACTATTAGAAGCCATTCCCTAAGAACTATGGACAGTTGAATGCAATGTGATTCTTCAAATTAATATAATTGAAGCTTAACAATTGTGATGGAATTTCTAAAATGGATAAGTGTAACTGTGTGGTGGTATCAAAGAGATTTCTTACTAGCCAAGCTTAGTGTAAGTATTTGGTGCAGCTGCTCAACTGAAGTTAATTTGGGATTAAGTGGTGAAGTAAAGGACAAGGCACTAATACCATTGCTAAGGCACTATGAATTCCACAGTCAACCATCTCGACAGCCTTAAAGAGAAAACACGACATTGTGGCTATCAGTGAAATAACCAAGGTATGCAAAGCAGGAGTGGAGGAGTTTCAGGACATAAATAAGAGGCAAGCCACCCATTTCTATCCAATTAAAGGATTAGTACACTTGTGAAACTGTAAATTCAAAATACTTGGAATAAGTTGTCTAACTGAATTTTGAATTAAAAATGCAAAAAATGTGTCTGACAGGGTCACCTCTTGAAAATTTATCGTGCAGTACATTTGGTCGATAGATGTAACATCATTTCTTGATAATAAAGGTAGTCAGAGTTTGTAAACTCTTCTGTTTTCATGACAAGGTGGAAATTGCAATATTAACTGTACTTTTCATAAAGTCTGACATTTCAGCATACTTATGATAAAAGAAAACAGTATGTAATTTTAAAAACTAAAATGTATGTAGCTTGAAATGTTTTCAGTACCCCTCTCAACTCTAAGCGCTCTCTCTCTCTCTCTCTCTCTCTCTCTCTCTCTCTCTCTCTCTCTCTCTCTCTCTCTCTCTCTCTCTCTCTCTCTCTCTCTCTCTCTCTCTCTCTCTCTCTCTCATTATCAATAATGCTTCCAGTTATCCCAAGGCCATAGAAAATTTATGTGAGAGCACAAAGATGTTCCTGTCTCTTAGCACTATTTCATTCAGCCAATGAATGGAGGCATTGTCTGAGCTTCTAAGGGGATTATTGTGGGGATTATTAAAGGGCACTTGCATCATCCCTTCAACCCCTAGCCGCACACAACTTTTAGTCTTTAATTTTATCTCTATCCCTGCTCCCTTTCTTCATCTCGCCGTCCAACCTTTGTAACTACTGTATTACTTCAAGTTCATCTTAGGGGTTTTCTTACACTTCCATCTTTAGGTCCTTTATTTTCTTTGGATTTCTGTTTTGCTGTCCAACCATTCCAACTCTACCTTTTTACTGCCCTAATCGCTGAATGACCGAAAGTGCCTTAGTGCTTGGCCTTGCAGCCTAAATTTTTTATAAAAAAGCAAGATTTCTGAATGCAGAGAGTTCCTCGAGTGAAGGACTAAGTAAAGGTTCTTGTTAAGTCCCCTACATACGGTGGTTTCTCCTAGGGGATTGAGATTGAAGCCAGTTTCTCCACAAATGGACAAAAACAGAAAATTGTTGAGAGGGTGCTTTTACAAGACTGTAATATAGCCTACCCTAAGCTTATAGAACGAACATTGACATTAGTAATAACGTCAGGAGGACATCCGAATGAACGATTCATAACTGGACAGTGATACATCATAGCACCTGTGTGAAGTGCAGATTCTGGAGCTCTGATGAGGGTGTAACATGCAAATATCTTGAGAAGCAAATACTAAATTTGATGGTTGGAACGCTCTGCTGAAAAGAGTATTGGTATGAACTAAGCAGAACATCTTGTAGCAGTGATCAAAAGCGTAATGTCATTTATAAGAAAAAGATCCCAGAAATCTGCTGACACAGTCAAAGAAAACTATTTTGCCATTAGTCGCACGAAAAGTTTTTATCATTTGGCATTGTCATCATCTCTTTGCTGACAGGATGTCAGAGGGTAAATAACTAAAAATACTTCTAGGGTATCAAGGGATGATTCGTATTTAAACGACACAAAAGAGAAAGCCTAGAGTCGAAAGTGCCACCAAATTATCAAATATTCAGATCTATTAAATAAGGTGTTACCGTTCAATATGATACGAGGTCATGGTTTATCGGTAATAGTTATGCTAAAGCTCTGACTCATAGCTAGCTTGACTGCTTTGATTATCGATTCCTTTCAGGTGTCTATGGAGGGTAATATCAACTTTTACATTTGACAGCCGATAATTACATCAAGAATTGCATCATCTGTATACACTACTATTTATTTTTAACCAACGTCATTATTATTATTATTATTATTATTATTATTATTATTATTATTACCAAGAGCATATGTTGGGTGTTCCAATCTAGTTTTCTTAGCTGGTCTCCTTCCTCCGAAGTACCTGTAAATTTATTTGTTATACGCACAAGTATCGTTAATATTATTTAATAATCATATTAGTATCATGAAAGGTAAAAATCCTCATTACTGCTGGCAGTGGTAGTGTATACAGTGAAGCATCCCAGGAAAAATAATCTTAACACTGGGGCGAGAAGATGGCAGTGCCGAAGACAGACATAATTTCGACACATTCCCGTGTAATGTAATTAACAACAGCAGACGCTACAGGAAGGATTGTACAAACTGAAAAAAGAAGCAACTAACGGTGAAAACGTTGAAAATTTCCACTCGTTAAACTTATTTGTTTTAAATGCATAGTTTTTACAGGAATGTAATTTAAGCAATTAAATTATCTTCGGATGTATTGAATGTGTATCGTTTGTTTTCAGCAAATCGTATCGTATTTGAACAAACCTATCTTCGAATTTGAATTTCGTTGTTTATAAGCCAACAAAATAGGTATGTACTTTGTGATTTTATTAATAAAATGTCAATGGTGCTGGAATGTCGCGCAATTCAACAGGTTAGGTTATCAGAGCTGGGTTATTGCACAAAACTGGAAGAAGATCCAGTCGGAATGTCCGGCAATGTTTTGCTTTTGACGAGTGATACGACTGATAGGAAACTTGTCACCGAGCAGAAGACGTTTCAAAATTGTAAGTTTTCCGATAAATAATTAGACTATTGGCTGCATGATTTGTAACTTGAAAGTCATCTTTTTGCATGTCAGTAGTTGTAGCTTATTGTGGTTGACACGAATAACGAAGTCTCGTTCGCAAGAAGTTTTATTTTGACAAGTAGTTGAGGCATTGGAGCGATAATGGCGATGTTTTAGACGCGGCTCAGACGGCCAATGAGGTCGTGCCATGTGACCTTAGTGTTTGGGTCTAAGTGGAAAACTCATTAGGGTATTGTAGACCACCTTGTGGGAGCGTTATGGATGTTAATGTATTTCTTGCCGAAAATAGTGAACCAGACATTTTTCCGACTAGCCTAGGCTACTTGTGCTGATGCTTTTCTGACGGAGGGAATACCGAGGCAATACAGGCATTTCAAAAGGGTTACCACCGGTTTGGGTAGGCAAGTTACAGGTAGGTAAGATCCAAGGGTTACCACCGTTTTGGGGGGGATCCAGTGGGTGGACAAACCCCCCCCCCCTCCAGACAGTTCAGGGTACAGTAAACACCTCTCTGTTGGTATTTTTAGGGGTGTTTACTGTTAGGTTAGGGGTGGTGGCTTGGTAGGTAAGATCTGGTTAAGTCAGGACCTGGCATTATGGGAAAGGTTATGTCTGTTTATGGATGAGGAACCTGTCCAGGTCGACGACTGTCTGGAATCAGGCCACACAATTAAAGTAAAGTTTTACAGAATATAACCTAATCAGGCTTACGTTTGCCTCACCTAACCTTGTCCTAACCTGTCTGGGGGATCTTTACCCCCTCTGGACCCATCCCCCAAGTAATTTGTGATCACCTAATCTGCAAAAACAGATTAGGGGGGTCCGGGCTGATATAAGCCTAGTAGACATTTCATACAGATTTTAACGTAATTTCTGACCATTAGCCTGTTTGTGCATTTTTTTTTTTTTTTTTTTTTTTTCTTTTTTATTTATTTATTTTTTTGTAGTCCCCCCCCCACCTTTTAGGCTCTAGATAAAGGTAGGTAACATGTTGGGGGATCCCCTTGGGAAATAGATTTGTATTGGGAAATAAAAGATAAAGTTAATTAAATCAGTAGGATTAGTTTAAAACACTTAAACCACAAGTTTTAACACTCAGAAGATGGTGAAACTGAAGACTGCTACCACGGCCTGGATGTGACCAGTATCAGATCAGAATATTTACTGCTTTTTATTTATGCTTTTGATTATGTTTGAGGAACAAGACAGGTCAGGCCATTATAGTACAGTATTTTGTACAGTAATCTTCTCTGAAATGGAATGCTGATATGTGAAATGAGAAGGCAGAACCAAAAGAAAACATTTATAGTACACAGAAAAAATAATCCATAAACAAAAGAATAAATAGGTAAATAAGGGGTTAGAAATGAATCGGCTACATTATGTACATGATTTTTATTTATCATTTATGGAATGAACATTTTGAAAAAGTTTTTGTAGTTAGAGACCATTTTTATATGCAGTATGTTCAGAGACCATTTTTATATGCAGTATGTTCAGAGACCATTTTTATTGTATGTTCATTGAAATTTTAGCTAAAAAGACTCTTTGTGAATTTGTGTCTTTGTATTTTATGTTATGTCTATTCCTATAGCAACAGTCAGTGTATATTCCTTTTCCAAAAAAAATTTTTTAGTATCCAAAGTGTTTTGTAAATTTATGAACATCAACCTGATAAAAGGATTTCAGGTTTTACAATAAAGGGTTTTCCAGTATTTGGCAGTATCATGTAGTGCCACTGTAAAAGCAAGTTTCTTCCAGTAACTTATGGACAGGAACTGCTTTTCATTTAGAGAAATAAAAGGCCTAGCAGGAAATCTAAGTCTACAGTTTTGACTGGAAGGAAAAGATGTTTAATGTTTAGAGATCCCAGTCTTTTGCTCTTTTGTTAAAATTAATTGTCCAGATCTTTTCCTTAATGTTTTCAGTTTGATTTTTTGCTAGTTCCAACTCATATTATTTTTTCTCGTGGTGAAAAGACTGTCAGGCAAACCTGACCATATCTGTAGTCAGAAGAGTTCATGGGATTCCTGCATTTTGATTGTGGATCAAGAGAAAAACAGGGACTACCAGGTTATAAAAGTGAATGGTAAGGACTGATAAAAGCAGTGGTTTAGCTTGTATTGTGTCTATTGTGTCTGTGAAGCATAAAAGCTGTTTTAATAACAAAAAAATTTATTTTCAGGTCCTGTGAATATGGAGGACAAGATTCTCAACTTTAATGTTGGGGTACTGGGTCATGTTGATAGCGGGAAAACATCTTTAGCAAAAGCCTTAAGTACTGTTGCTAGTACAGCATGTTTTGATAAAAATCCACAGTCAAGGGAAAGAGGCATAACCATAGATCTTGGTTTTAGTTCCTTTGTTGTTGATATTCCAGAACACCTGAGTACTTCAGGCTGTAATAAACTTCAATATACTCTTGTGGATTGCCCAGGACATGCATCCCTAATTAGGACCATAATTGGAGGAGCACAGATCATTGATGCAATGATGCTAGTTGTAGACGTTACTAAGGGGATGCAGACTCAGACAGCAGAATGTTTAGTAATTGGTGAGATTCTTTGTGACCATCTTTTGGTTGTCCTTAATAAATTAGATTTGATTCCTCCAGAGAAGCAAAAGGCAAGTATTGAAAAGATGACCAAAAAAATTCTTCTTACCCTTCAGCATACAAAGTTTGCAAATGCAAAAGTTATACCAGTTGCAGCAAAGCCAGGAGGCCCAGAGTCTCCAATAGTAGACCCTATTGGAGTTGTAGACCTAATTGAAGCTATGAAAGCATTTTCTTACATCCCCAAAAGGAACAGTAATGGACCCTTCTTGTATGCTGTTGACCACTGCTTCAGTATTAGGGGTCAAGGCACAATTATGACTGGAACAGTCCTTCAGGGATCAGTTGCTGTTAATGATAATGTTGAAATACCAAGCCTTAAAGTTGTCAAGAAAGTGAAATCCATGCAGATGTTCCGCCAGCCAGTTGAAAAAGCAACTCAGGGTGACAGGGTAGGTGTGTGTGTAACCCAGTTTGATCCCAAGCAGTTAGAGAGAGGATTGGTTGGAACACCAGGTCTCATACAAACTGCCTTCGCAGTTGTTGCAAAAGTTAGTAAAATATCTTATTATAAACTTCCAATTGAATCCAAGGCAAAATTTCATGTTACTCTGGGGCATGAAACTGTTATGGCTAAAGTGACATTTTTCGGTACTGAAGAGAAGTTGGCTGATAGTGATACATTCATTTATGATCATACTTATAAACACCAGCATGAACTGATTGATTTGAAAAAGGTAGACAGTGATGAAAGTGATTACATACCAGTTTGTCAATATGCTCTTTTGGAATTTGAAAGAGTTGCTCAGATTCTTCCAAACTCTATACTGATAGGGTCAAAGCTTGACATGGATGTCCACACCAACATGTGCCGTTTAGCATTCCAGGGAAAAGTTGTAGAAGTGTTTACTGAGAAGAACTATCATGAAGTACAGTTAGAAAAAATAAAAGTTTACAAAAACAAAAGTAAAGAAGGTGTTGTGGAAAGACTGGTGAGTGACAGTGAAGTGATTGTTAAAAATCTCTTGAAAAAGGATACTAATGTCCAGTTATTTATGGGTTTGAAGGTAAAACTTTCCACAGGCGAAGACGGAATTATTGATGGCACATTTGGCTTGAGTGGAAAGTTGAAAGTTCGTGTTCTCAATGGTTTACTTGACACTACAAAAGCATTACTACAGAAAGCCCCAGGAAAAAGAAAAGGAAAGGCAGCACAAGACAGTCAGCCCAGTGATTCTGAAAGTTCAGTGCTTATAAAGGTCACACTTAACTTCAAAAAGTTTGTGTTTAGTAATGATAAAAAGTTTATACAGTCGTGATGTCTAGCTTTAGTTTTCGCATATAGTTTAGGCCTTTAGTGTGAGAAATTAAGAACTGTTATAATTATGTTGACTTATATTTTATTATTGCTGTTGTTGAATGTCTTAAAAGATTTCCTTTGTTGCGTAGTCCTAAAGTTGATGGTAACAGTACGGTTTGATACGTCAGATAAGACCCACTTTATATATTTTTAGTAACACTGAAACCTTCTTACTGTAGGTTGTTGAACCTTTATACAATATAGCTGCAGCTGTTTAAGTCTCATTGTTTTATTCAATCCTCTGCATAGTGTTTTCTCACTGTGAGTGGAGAATTGACATTCACATATTTTTTATTTGTTGTGAATTTTTTTTCTTTATAATGTGTACAGTAATTCATATAGTAATGGTATTTCCCTGCTATAACCTCCATAAATTCTTTATTTTGTACTAATTTTCATACTCAGTTAAGATGTCAGTAGGTAGCACTAAGATTGGGTTACCTAATTACTGCTTTTTTTTATAGTGCAGCTGCTGTTCTAATTACTGTACATGTACTGCTTTAATTATAAGTTAAGTACTAGTTTCATTTGTTACAGTAACCTAATGTGAGGTGGTGCAATTTCCAGATATGCCCCAAAATAAAAAATTCCGCCTTGTACTTATCTATGTATCTAGATGCTGGAATGCCCATGGAGGTAGAACCGATTATCTGTTTGGCATTTGTAACACCAGCACTCTCACTCCCGAGAATTTAGTTTGTTCATATTTTGCTTCATATCACTGTTAATCCATAAAATCATTGCACCCTTTCGTCTTTTGTATATTAGAACCATACTCACAAATTTGGTGTTAAATTTTCTTCACTGTTCCCCTTTTTAGATATTTTTTGGGTGTGGAGCCCTCCCTCATCATGTGTGATACAGTTTTATTTTTCAAAATCCAATCTGTTCGCCTGTTGCTGTTAGGGTAGTTTGTGGGTTTGGGTTATATATTAACTGTTTTTGCTTAGAAAGCATAGAGTATTTAGTTTCTGTGCTAGTTAGTATTTGCTTCATGCTCAGTAGATCATATTTGAATTGCCATTCATTTAGAGCTTAATCATTCTAGCCTCAAATGTGTCATATTTGCTTGCTACTTATTATTTATTCTATTTATGTCTTGCTTATATTTAGTTACATTACTTTTATGATTTATGTAATTTACCTTTTTTTTTTCTTGCCCATTTTGTTGCTGTGTTTAATGTTACCACTGTACCTCTTGCCCAAATTAAACTCCTGTGTCAGCAGCATCATACCTAAATTATCTCCTGTGTCAGTAACATCATACCTTATTTAGTGAATGTATACTTATATTGGTTTCTACGTGTCTTGCATTTAATCATGCCTTAGTGTAGGTTGTTCCTGCGAGAATATATTACCATTTATATAGAAGTGGGCTTCAGTGTAGATGAGATCTTCAGTAAAGAATATGAGTACCGAGGAGATTATCCCCAATAATTGTTTGATAATGTTAGAAACTGCAATTTCTGGGGTGGCCCCTCATCCTGACAAAGCCATAGAGTTTGTGAATTGTTAGGTGCCAAAATACTGAGCCTGACAGTGACTGATAGACTTTTCGAGTGATTCCTCCTCTAATGAGTGTGAATCTGTGGCAATCCTTGTAACCTTTTGCTGAGTTAATATAGCCAATTTGGACCCTGCACCACTCATGGTTGCCCTTTTAAGGTTCGATCTAGAGTGCTAGATGACCTGGTGGTCTCTGGAGAAGAGGTCAACCTCCTGTTAGGGATTGTAGTGGCCTAAAACAATTGGAACAAACTAGATTTAGAATGCTAGGCACAGTTGTAGTAATTCCCACTCTACATGACATTTTGCCCCAGTGCGTTCTATGATGTTCCTCTTCAAAAATGTGAGTGGAAAGTGCTCAGATATCACTTCTTGAAGGCAGAGGGTATAGTTGTTCCTCTTGGAAAAATGTATGAGTGGAAAGTGCTCAGATATCACTTCTTGAAGGCAGAGGGTATAGTCATGGACTGTGCTGAGTGTTAGAATTCTTTCTTAGGGGTGCATTTGGGAGTTTATGCCCTTGCACATGGAAGCTGCTGCCAGCAAGTTTTCTATGCATTTCAAAGGAAAAATTCCATCAGACACTTTGCCAGCATCTTTTGTTCTTCAGTATAGATGTTGGAGAATGTGCCAGCACTCTTATAAGGAGAGAAGCCCAACTCAGTCCCAGAGCCCTACTGCATGTGTTATCCTTATGCCAGACTGAGCAGGAGGTTACAGGAGTCACTGACCCCTTGCTTGCTTTCACAACTGGGGTCTGGCATTTCCAGGTGGGTGGTTCAACATCCAGTGTTAATGGAGACAGCCTTCAACCTAAGGAGCAAGTCTTGTAAATGAAAGGCTATGGTTTGTATTTCTGAAGGAACAAGTGAAAATTTTTTATTAAAGTTCCTTAAGTTTCCAAAGTACACAGCATCAAAGGAAAAAGTGCATAGTGACAGCAGGTAAGTGAGATATACTCCCCCATTCAACCCTCAGTAAGTTAACCACCCTTGTCAATAAGTTTAATGGCCGTCTCCAGCTCATGCTTAAAGGTACTCCTTAAAAGGCCATGTTCTGTATACAGAGGAGAAAAATACAAATTCCATTAAAAATTTGTCATGCTTCTGGGGACATTTAGACTAAATGTGGGCTCTACAGTATAAGAAAGATGGGTTTGTGTGAAAAACAAATCTTTAAAAAAATATTCATTTCAACAATATGCTCATTTTCTTTTCTTTTTTTTGTTGACTGAAGCCTCACAGAGGTATAAAGGATGAATGAATATGTATTACATATATCTGTAAATCTATAATTCAGACTTGACATAACAAAAAAAATCAACAAAAGGAATCTTGGTTGTCTCCTGTACAATACAAGTAATAAACACATATCCAGTGAAACAATGAAACCAGATTGAATAGCAAAATAAAAGGGAAAGGATATGGTACAGAAGAAATTGTTCTGAAAACTCCTTGTATGGGAGTTTAAATTTTAAATTACAGTAAACTGGATGCTACATGAAGTTAATGAAGAACAAAAACTCACAAAATCTCAATTCCAAGTAATCTCTGCCAGTAGAGATCCAATACTACAAATATATGAAAACCCTATAATCAATTTTCTCATTATAATATCGGCACTCAAGACTACAAGCACCCCCTTGCAAACAGATAAATCAAATTGTAATTGATCTCATATTTTTTTTATTGCAGAAATGTCAAGACAGACATTGCCAACAATGATTGATGAAGTTAAGCCAGAGACTAAAAATTTACAATTCCTTAAGGTAGAAAGTGCAAAGTAAAAGTTTCAAACTGTAGAAATATTGGTGAGCCTTGACTTTGGCTAGAAAACTGGTTTCCTAATGTCACACTGAAACATGACTGTATACTGGCATTCACATACATAACACAGCATCTGTAATACATTACCACATTTTTAACAGTATAAGATGAAAAAATATATTCCTCACTTGCTCATTACAGACATTCATCGTATGCTGTCACGTTTAGAAACCAACTTGATGTAACCAAAACTGTGAAGATACTTTGTGATGCTGAGGAATTCTTCTAAGTGCTTTCAATAGCCTTAGATAACTTATCTTTCAGAGCACAAGTAGGTAACAGCACCAGTGAAAAAGTAATACAAAGGTCAAGGTACTGATATAATCTTTTACAGTACTAGTATGGATTTAACTAAAATATTAATTTTGAAAACTGGAAGACATGCAACCACAACCTGGAACTTAAGCCATTAAAAGTTATTATTCCTCATGGACAGAGCACCTACTACTACTGTGGATGGCCCACTAAGTTACAAGAGTATTGCCAAATACTAACCATGGAATTACCATTTTCTTTCGCAACACCAACCAGTATTAGGCAAAATTCACAGTCACACCTCACTGGAAAATATTCCATGTTGTAGTATGAACAGTACATTTCTCACATCAATTCTTCTTTTGA
This sequence comes from Macrobrachium rosenbergii, assembly GCF_040412425.1. Classification (NCBI taxonomy): domain Eukaryota; kingdom Metazoa; phylum Arthropoda; class Malacostraca; order Decapoda; family Palaemonidae; genus Macrobrachium; species Macrobrachium rosenbergii. Next base: position 50,185,303 of record NC_089783.1, on the reverse strand, counting down.
ATAACCTGAAAAGTTGCAGTATTCCAAACAAAATGTTAAAAGACGAATACAACTTTGATCTTACTTGAAGACTAACAATAAGCCCATAAAATCTGATAAAAAATTGCGTTTGATTTAGAAACCTCAGTGTACTTTATAATAAACCTAAAAAATAACAGTGATATAACATCTGAAACTGCATGATAAAATACATAATAAACACACACTGAACTTAGGCATTTACCAAGAGCAAGGTCAGAGTTACGTGATGCAGGCAATAGCGATGCAATGAGCCACAATAGGTGGAAGATATAAGTGCTGAAAAAGAGTGTTGTCCAACTGCCTTCCATTAGTAACATTTACAAATAAAAAAATGGTTAGAGAAAATCCAAATGGAGCATCAGAATACAGGCATAGTCAGCACAAGGTTTCCATGTACAGTACAAGTAAGTGAAAGTATAAACTTCAATGCTTAATTATATCAGATAGTTCAACATGACCACCGAGCTGAAATTTTCAACTCTCATAAGGCTGGTCCAAAAACCGATTTTTTATTTAATGTACTGTATAAAGTAGTAAAAAAAATTACCAAAGAGGATACTTATACAAGAAAACGAGGCTTAGAAAGGTACAAGCAAAGCAAAAATACTCATAATTGGTTCTGGGTAAGAGCATTTAAAGATAATTACCCATATCAGTAATGAAATACCTTATCACTGATCCCTTACTGGAATGAAATTCTGGATTCTATAAGATACATTTTGTTCAAGCAACAACAGTACAGAAATGTCCAGTACAGTATTTGCTTTTTTTCATGTATTGCACGAAGCATATCATACCACAATAAAAATACTTTGAAAGTCATGTAATTTCTATCCTTTGTTTAACTTACAAGATTTATGTATACTACTGGATAAAGCTACATATTCTTTTGTCATTTGAGACCTGATTAAAAGAGATGAAATAGAAAATCTATGAAAGCACTGATTGTCACTTCTAGGATTTTATGGCTATTTCTTAATAAAACTAAGTATACAGTACAGGATTTCTTCAACTTGTGATATAAATGAAATCATGAAACCTTACAATCCCTTATTACAGTTTTGTATGATAGGAAATTCCACATACATCTGACAGTAAATATCTGAAATACTGGTAACATAAACATTGTGTGACAAAAAAAGGTTATATTTCACTGAAAATTCAGGTGCTGGTATTCTAACCATATTGATGAGCAGATTTAATACTCATAACCATCCAAATTTATATTTTTTTGAAAACAAAACACATTCCTGTAATTAACATAATTTGGCTATACATACTTAAAGTTGGTTATAAATACTTAAAGAAAGTAATTATTTACAGACCTTTTACTCACATTTCAAATTTTTTTCTGCCACTACACATTCAAATACCAAAATTCAGAGATAGGGCAGATGCTTAACAAACTAATGTTACAATCTGTAACTATGTAACTGAAAGGACTCCAAAACTTTATTCTAAACTGTTTCAAGACTGTTTTCACATGGCTTGCCAACCCTATAACCATTTCTTTTCTCAAACAGTATAGAAAAAATAGAGGTTACAAAACACAACATCATTCACACCCACATGCATACAATTTCTTTACGATGTACAACAGTTATCCACTATAATTTATCTTCCTTCAGGATATTTCAACACCCAGTCTAGTGAGCTGGAAAAGAAATGAAAATATTAATTAAACTGTAGATGTGGTAATAATTACAAAGGTATTTGTATAAAACATAAACTTCAATTTAAGATCTACAATCATTGGACCAGTAATGTTGCAATGTACTTTATGGCAGTGAAAAATTCATTTCAAAATTTGCTTTACTACTTCTCCATTAACATGTTATTTCAAGTAAGAAAAGAATATTTAAAAAGACATATTTACCTACTTATTAAATTAATGACATATGATTAGCTACTCATTACATCAAATAAGAAAAAAGTATAAATCCCTTCAAGGATTACAAAATTTTGTTAAAATGTATTCTGAGAAAATCTGGACACTGGGTATTTTTCATAACATACTACAGGAATGATTAATTAAGCAATTCATTTTACTGAAAATTATGTTCAATAAATCCCTACAGTAATTAAAAAAAGCCTACCCTACAGACACCATAATAAAGTGGAAGATTTTAATATGTGAAATATAAACCATTGCATATTTTACCTGACTAAGGAATTGTTCTGAATTAATGACATCTGTGCATCCATATATAACCCTCTTGTTTGCAGCTCCAGCTTTTTTCTTGGCATAACTGGCTATGTTACTATACTCCATGTAGTTACCACCACCCACAACAAAGACAACTGCATCCTTTAATGAAAAGTTTATTTAAAAAATTATGAATAATAAGAAAATATAAAATGGTCACAAAAATTATTATAAACACACAACTTAAATAATAGCCATAAGTACAAGTGCTTCATATCTTAGGCAGTGTATTTTAGAAACAATGATATCAGCTTTCTCTGAATTCATAATTTATGTGTATGATGACATATTGACTGTAATTTTTTCCATTACTGTTCCATACAGTGCAAAATTTTAGGCAATGCACCTATATTAATCCTCAAGTGTCAGCCAAGTCTTCTCCAAACATCCAGTTTAATCAATCCTGCTTGTGATAATCATGTACCTTGTGATCATTGCACTTTAAAGTCCAAAATTAGCTGATAAAACGGAGATTCTACAAACTTTACAAAATACAAATTTGTTTCAAAAGCCACAAGAATTTACAGTAATTATGAATCTACAATATGAGGAATAGTTCAAGGATGAAAATAGATTTGCACTCCCTATGCTTCTGCCAATACAACAACAAAAGTTGTCAATATTGAGAGATCTGTGTTTGGTCAAAACTGAAAATAAGTTGAATTTTTGGTTGGAATATACTGCAAGAACAGAACTGTATTCCTGAGAATAGTAATTGCATTAGAAAGTGCTCTGCCTATAAAAGGACTTCTCAAAATCAATTCATGGACCAAGTAAGCACCAAACCATTTGCAGCCAGTAGAGGATGGTTACATAGGTTTAGAATTAAATTAAGTCATTAGAATATAATAGAACAGAAGATTTCACATTTGCTGATCATGAAGCTACTGCCAGATTTTTCAATTAACTAAAAAAGACCATAAAGGAGAAAGAGTACCTTCTAGAGTGTTACTTCCAACTACAATGAAACATGCTTCTTCTGAAAGAAGACACCCAATCAGAACTTCATTCATAAAAGTGAAAGGAAAGCAAAACGCTTCAAAGCATGGGAGGGCAAACTTGCACTGATACTTTGTGGCAGACCTGCCAGTCAACACAAAAAAGACAAGCACTACTTGACACAGAACTAAGCAAAACTCCCTTAAGAACAAACTCAAGTCATCATCTTTTCTTTCCCCTACCATTTTATTTATGGAGTGGTTTTGCCGTTGTTTATGGAGGAAAAAGCTGTGCTTTTCCATCCTCATTATAAAGAGTACACCTGGCCATCCATAATCCTTAAAACGTGATCAGGGAAATTATGTTGTCACTCCAGCCTCATGACAACGTATAATTTAGTGTGATTCCTACCTATATACACCCCTAAGCATTTGATTGTATTCAACAAACCAACGATGCCAACCCTAATATTAATATCACATGGAATTTTTTAAGTAATTCATCAGAGCAGATGCAGTTCTGTTCATAAAATCTGCAACGGATAAATTAAAACCCGAAAAAGGCAATGTTGAATGACTCGGTGGAATTATGTGAATGACTTCAGTCTTCCATGGAATTGGCAAAGAGGGAAACAAATTTTAGGCAGCAAGAGAAGTTTATGAAGAAGAATTTGACAGATTCATGAATTTGAATATTAAAGACAAAGTTTTACCAAGCAGGAAATTAGATGAACTTAAATCACTGCATAACAAAGATGAAGAATATGAAAAGCAATATGTACACATGAAAAACTTGGCAATTTACTAAATGCCATAAAAATGCAAAGGACTTTCATAGGTGGATTTGAAGAGGGGGAGGGCATAAGGCCAGGATTCTCCCTATTTAACTGTTGATTATTGTATATTACTGTTGCAGTCATTCTCTGCAGGACACAGAATCTTCTTTTGAATGGACATTGTGGTAACTGGACAGCAGAGCCTACCTCAACAAGAAAACTTACCAGTACAATTTAAAAAAAACAGGGCCAAGTGTGATTTTCATGGGTGACCAAAGACTTACCAGGTCTTATGCTACTGATATTAGCAGGCAAATACTGAAAATTTCATTAAACATCATAAAATATTAATGTTTAACAGGACTAGTATCACACTTATTTTAATAGCAAACAGTATTTTGATAATTACCAGAGAACATCCCCTGATTGGAAAGGGTATCTTCCTAAGAGAAGCATTTGAAAGGACTAAAATAATATAACATGCCAAGTACTTCAAATCATATACGCAAAAACTTTTTAAACATTTCCAAGAAGAAATTACATGTATTTTTTACTTGACAAAGAACCTTTCAGTGATATACTTCCCTTACCACCATAAAATATAACTTGGCTTTTGAATGCTTTGAAATTATTTAAATGGATGTTTTTAAACATGCATTACCAACAACTACTTACCCATCAAATATTTTGAATAAGATTTTCTCAGTAACTACCAGGAGAATATACTATACACCCTCTCACAGTATGTGAACAAAATATAATTTAAATGATGCTGCCAAAAAGGAGGCATGTGAGAAATATAAGGAAAGGAATACTTAAAGCAAAAATCAGCTATGAGTGTCTCATAAGAAACTTACTGACAGCAAGATAGACACAAAGAAGCTCTTACCTATATGGAGCCAAAGAGCTGGAAAGCACATTAATTCTTCTTCCAACAAAACCAGTAGATGATCACCTTATAATAGTGGTCAAGGATTTATGAAGATAAACAATTTGGCAATTATAAATGATGGGTTTGTATAACACAAACAGAATTCTGAGCAGATGACCTAAAAGATTATGCATGGATTCTATTTCTGCATTAACTGAAGAACAGAGATTGCCAAAATCACAATGTGATATATAATAAATACAGTTCTATTTTATTACAACTACTTTAATTAATAGCATGAAAAAATGAGGTCTGACAAAATGCAATACCATTTCCATCTCTGAACCTAGAACCATTACAAAATATTAACAGCTGTATTACATTAACATATAGTGAATCTCAATGACTATTTCAATAACTTAAAAAAATTCAATACAAACCTGGAACGGGGTTCTCGTCCGACTTGCAGCAGTGTTATCACTTGGACGAAGTAGCTTTGGGTCAAAGTACCGGTATTCTTTTTCTTCTTCACTGTTTTTTAGTTCCATGAGATGATCTACTATCCTTGTAATAGGCAGTTTCTGAAATCAAACACTTTTTTTAAACACTTCTATTCAAGATGAAACTTACTACTTTAGAAATAACTGAATTAATTTATTTACTTCAGGATTTGCCTTTTATTAATAAAAGGATTTTGACTCTAGGGCCCGTGTCACCGGTGAAATAATCCATTCAGTCCACGTTTTTAAAAAACAATAATTTAGTCTCTGAATACAAACTACTTCATTTACAACATTACTGCTATATCTCTGGTATATTACTATTGAAGAATTCATGGAGAAGATTTTCCTTTGTCAAAAGATCAGCCGGTGAAATAATAACAGAGAAATTAATTTATTTAGAGATGTTGAAAACTCACCCTGAACATTTGCCTTTTATTAATAATAAGGTTTATACTTTTATTCAATATATCATAGTTCTTTGAAAATTTTACAATTAAATTACTTGAAAATGATGGAGATTCTGAAGAAATTTCTTCATCTCATTTGTTTCCAAAGCTTTATATTCATTGTCAATTTACACAAGTCAAGTTTAATTGTTGGTGTTACTCTAAAATGTGTGCATATAGGGATTAGATCACGTGGGCTATCCTTCAAATATCCATGGATCAAGCAAGACTGGCCAATTCCATAAGTCAAAATTACTTTCGATATGAAGGAATCCATGTTTCAGCATTGGGCTTGATCAGTTTTCATTTACTACGTTCGCATCCACCATTCTATGCATTCTGCTATTTACTGATTATAAGAATAAGAATATAAGATTTAGGCCAAAGGCCAAGCGCTGGGACCTATGAGGTCATTCAGTGCTGAAAGGAAAATTGAGAGTAAAGGAAGAAAACCTTGGAGTTGCACTATGAAACAATTGTTGGGAGAGGCTGGAAAGAAAGATGGAAGAAAGAGGATATGAATGGAGTTACAGTAAAAGGAATGACAAGGGTGGCAGCTAGGGGCCAAAGGGACGCTGCAAAGAACGTCAAGTAATGCCTACGGTGTACCGCATGAGGTGCACTGATGGCACCACTGTACTCCCCTACAGGGTTTACTGATTATAGTGGGTAAGTTACCTGCTTGAGGTTAAAACTCCATCAGTATTTCCTCACATCTTTGTCTTTAACATCTGTATTTGTCAATTTTTTGCCTCATCCCCTGCACTTAACCCTGGACAGTTCCATTACAAGAGGGCAGAGAAAACACTGGAAGATGGCTTGTCTGTAGTCTTCCAATTAAATCCCTTGATTTGTTCAGATATACTCAAGACTTCTTCAACAGACAGATTCTTGATAGGCTTTTTCACATTTTTCTTTTAATCTTTATATCTTAATTGTCAAGGGGGATAGTGGATCTCAAAGCTGATATCAAAGATACTGAACTTATTGGATATTTTATTTACATTACTGGAAACACATCATATCCACTGGATGTAAGTATCCTTACATTTATTTTGCAATAAATGAATGGAAAGTTATTAGGACTACGCATCTTCCACACAAGTAGTGCATCCGTTTGCTTTCCAGTAGAGGTATGTTACCCTAGATCAGAAGAAAACACTTCCTGAGAAGACAACCAAGGGCCATCCCTTTCAGGTGGGGAAGATTCAGCAAAGGGGTCCACTGCACCTATGTATGGGACATGAGTTTTTTATATCATTTGGTAAGGTATTAGCCTTGAAAGATATTCACGGTGCTAGTAAATTTTTCTTGCCAGGTCTGTGGTTTTATATTTCATTTGATATTAATGTCTTAGTAAAATGTTAGTCCTTTTTCTTCTCACATATCCTAAACTTTTGTGTTCTGCATCTGACTTAGGTGCTGATTCTTCAATCTGCTACTGAGGGTATTTATTGGTATGTTTAGCAACAGTTGTTAAAGTTCTGTGGTCTGGAGCAGAACAAATGGCACAGAGCTTTCATATTCACAAACCCAAGAATGATGTCCAAGTTTTAAGCCGTTATAAAACTGCAGAAATTGTTCACAAAGCAGAATGATATTCTCATATTTTCAGTATTTACATGGGAAGGTTCACTATGATCCTAAATTGTGTGAATGATCCTTATGGTTCTTAGGGCCCACATCTCTTCTGAGAAGTCATACAGGTCCCTGCTAAAAATCACCCTTCTTCCATAGCTAAATTTCCATTAGGTTTAATATCTGTGGACTTCTCACTGTCATCTATCTTTGTGTGATTTAGCATGAACAACTGTTTTCAATTTGGCAAGAATAAGATTTCTTGATTTGGCAAGAATAAGCTTTCTTGCCAAATCTACAAATGTTTCCACACCCAAATTTCTTGTATGTGAACTTATTAAAATAATTATGGTCATCCCTTCCTGATTTTGCAATAAGCCAGCATTGTTTTTTAGGTACTCTGAGATGGTAAACTGATTTTGGAGTCCATAGATTCTTTCACATACCAGTCAACTGGATGATAAATATCAAAATTTACAAACTTGAAAAAACTCCAAAAACCTCTACATCATTTATTTTTATTACTGCCATTTCTGTTACATGAGACTTGCACGACTGACTGAAATTATGTAAATGGGCCATTTAAACAAACAAATAAAAAGGCAGCATCTGCAATTTTTCATTAGGAAGAGAAAATGAGATACTTTTTCCTCTGCAAATTTGAAGACAGAAACATCTTTCCATATGGAATCTAAAATTTAAAATTAAATAATGTACCTAAATACTGCATAAGTTTTTAAAATGAACTCTGACATATTTATAAATTTCTCTAAAAAGGTTCTATACATTTACCTAAGTACTGCTAGCTGATTTATTTTGCTCATATCTAAATCCCAGTTTTTACAAACAGTGAAAAATTACTGAAGGAGAAAAGATGTAAAACTGGTATCATAGTGTGTTTATATTGAAAGTTTTTACTAAGGCACATCAAGATATCAGCAATGTTTTCAAAACTGTAAATGCTGAACATTGCCCAAGGAATTAAAAGATTAGTTGTTAACACTTTGTAAAAAAAAAATAGAAATAACTTGATATAAAATATAAAAGTCTATACACTGTTTAATTTATATCTACCATTGGTTGCTTGAAACATTTCAGGAAGTGCGAATGAAGAACAAGAAAATTATCTGGTTTCTTAAAAGTCATAAATTTCCTAACATACTGTACCTTTTAAAATAATTCTAATATAGCAGTGAAGTTAAAAATACCACAGCACTTATCAGTTATTCATCCATAAGTTAGCAAATTAGTAAGGGCCTTCTCAAAGCACTTCTCAAATACAAGTCACAACTTTACCTTCACAGGGTTGGTCTGAAGGCCAAATCAGCATAGACATCATTTGAGAATGTAGTACAGTAACCATACAGTATAAGAACATTTCAAAACCTCCCAAATAACAAGGAGCAAATTGACAATATACTGTATTCTTTAATCTAGAACATTTGTCACTACAATGTTTGTAGCCAAAAATACACTGTATTAGGAATTAGGGCTTGGAGGGGGTCAAAATTTATTTGCCAGTTTTCTATACTTACGTTTTCTTTGAGTACGAAGTTGACACCCTCTACTACTAAGGCAGAACCTTGATTCATAAGTTTGGAGAACATAGAGACAGTTTTGGCTACTCCACCAGTATATTCAGACATCCCAGCACCGGCAGTAATCTGAAATTTTGCCCTGATATTAATACTCTACTATACTTAACCATATGAAAATGAATCCTGTAAAATACAGTAATAGGTTTATACACAGGTTTTACAGGCAATAAATAATAAGTAGGGACATTCTTAAAGATATTTTCTGATTTTGGATAGCTGAACCATGCTGGTCACTAAAACTATAATATCAAAGTCTACAACAATCTTTGTTTCTTGGACATAAAATTCTTATACAACTTAAGATAAAAGCTAAAAAGACTGCTCTTTTCACTGAAGGCTATTATGACTTCAAGAAAGTTAAGAATGTTGTTAAAGAATTAGACTTTTGCACCCAAAACGTGTGTCTTCTTAGCACAAAACTCCTTCCTTGGAATCAATTCCTACCACTGGCTGAGGAGCAGAAGTAATCAGACCATGGATTAACAGGAGATTGAGCTCAACAAAGAAGGGGACAGATGATCAACCAGTCAAGTATATAAGGCAAAACCATTTATACTGAATTATTTTTAACTGCTTCAATTACAAACAAATTCTGTGGAGTACATAACATACAATGTAAAAGGAAAAATGCATCTGTCACTTGAAAGTTATCCAATCTGGACTTGATTGTGGGATAGTGTCAAGCACCCTGAAGACAGTCCTAAAGATTCTTTACAGCAATGCTTCAGCCACAGCCGCACTGCCCTCTGGCTTTTACCAAAAGTAAAAGCCAGAAAACAACTGCTAATGGCCATACTACGTTGAAAGCACCGCTTCTCGTCCAATCAATCAAAGGACACCTAAGGGAATGGAAAAAACATCTGTTCCCTTAGGTCTCTTCTCGCTTAGCCATCTAACTTCTTGAGCTTACCTTTTTCTGATTTTCAGTTTTCATTTAAGAACAGGTCCTAAGGAAAGCCTTGTTTGTTTCAAAGGGACCTGGTGAAATTGTTAAACTACTTTGTGATACATAAAACATATGTTCTTGGGCAGCAAGGCTAGAGCAGTTTTTGCCTGATGAACAAATCAACTTAAAAAGACCTCTCTGAACACATTGCATTCATAAGAAGATAATTACTTACAAAAATTCACTCAATGCTGCTCCTTTTCATCATGTCCCTTATTTTGCCCTAACATCTTACTCACACTCATAACTTCTATTGTTTTTCCTATGTCCTGATTTAACTAATCATATCACGTTGGCATACAATTAACTGATTATAATCATGTACCACTTGGTTATTCAAGCAACCATCCCTCTTGACCTTTCAGTAAAGGCTGCACATGTTAATATACTGCAAGATATGTGCTTGTGGGAAAGTCAAGGTTCTTTGTCTATTTCTCAGTCAAACATTTTCCTTGCACGACTACAAAACATATCTGCTGTCCCCAAACAAAAGGTATGTTAATTTTAGTTAGGAGTTATGTTCCAATTTTGTTGAGCAGTGATAAAAATAGGTAGTAAGAAATAGATTTTTGAGCAAGTATTTGGGTAACAAAGGTAAAAAAATTAAAAAGTAAATCTAAAACTATTTTACTAAATAAAAATTTTTAAATACTTAAAGTTTTGACACTACTTGAAAACTGGTCTTTCTAAAGGAAAGCTAACCTTCATTAGTGACTTCCAACGCTTCAAATAGGCAATGGCTCTAGTGTCAGCACCAGCTTCTGTCAGAGCCGTTAAATACTCATTAAATTCAGGTTCAGTCATGTTGCTGGAACAGAGGTACAGTATCAAGAAGACTCTCAATTTATCCTTTGCATTACCACATTCTGGATCTTTGATGATCTGCAATACGAAAAAAATGGCAAACATAAAAAATTCAATTAGTGAAAATTAAATTTTGGACTCATCAATGCATAAATTGCTTGATATTTACCAAGCAATATAATACTGTCTAATCTACAAAATCCTGTTATACCAACACCATCCAAGTACTGCATTCTCTTGAATTAATTTTAGTGCTGAAATGCTAGAGTTCCAAAACTAGTTCTGAAATCTACCAAACCATACGTTTTCCTCTTCAGAATGTTGAAAACCTGGCTTGTTTACAAATACCGTAGCTAAAATGTGAGTCATTCCAAGGAAGCCATACAAATCCCGTGATCTTGTCTTCTTTGCTGTTTATTAAAACCATAACCAGACCCCCCACCTTATCTCACTGCTATTTCACTAGAATTTAAGTTATCCATGTTATTACCAATTGCTTTTGTTTCAACTTCTCTGTATTCCTTCTTCCTACCACACCCATCCTCTTCCTACCTTTCCTACTACTGTATCTTCAATTATTGTACTAATTTTCATTCAAACTCTTTTACTCCTCTAGTGGGAGAGGAAAAAGCATTTGCACACAAATCTTACCTCCATTAAAGGTTTCTCCAAAGTTGTGCGGCCCATAATTTTCTCTTCCATTTCAAAGTAGACATCTAATTTTCGTGACTTTATGCTGTTTAATAAAGCTGTGAATGAAACAACAAAGATAAAATATTAACATTAACTTTTTGTGCATGATAATTTTTTAAATGAACATAAATATCCAACAATTCCAAACACTGTGTATCACAGTGTACAGTCCTTTTCCAATCATAACTCTATAATGCATATATAAAAGTATGGCTTGCATAGATCAAATTACAGGCAGTCCCCAGTTAACGGCGGGGGTTCCATTCCCAGCCGAGTGCCGCTAACCAAAAATCGTCAATAATTGCAATGACAGACCGCTTAACGGTGAAGTTAACCGGATATCAGCATTGCTAACTGGAGATTGGCACCGATAAACTGCTTACCAACACCGATAACCGCTTACCGATGCCAAAAATCCAGTTTACAGCGTCGTTAGACGAGTGCTGTAAAACCAGATCACCGTTAACTGATGCTGCCAGTAAGCAGGGACTGCCTGTAAATGCCTTCAATACCAATATGTGGCTATAAACATTGTCAATTCTGTTGTTAAAGATCTTGCTGTTAATCATCTGGCCGTATCCTCATTTCACAGGTATGATTCAGCTCATGGACTGCTGTTTGCAAAGTGCACATCATGAACAGGTGAATGTTAATCCTCCAAAAATAAATGATTACTTTCTGGATGAAGAGTCTATCATCTGTTTTCCACTCTTGTGTAAGCAGTGACATCTAATTTCCGTCATTTGCTCACCTGCGTACCATTAGCATGGTTATTACAGGGCATGTCAGTGTCCTCTGCTGCTAAATTTTAGCAAGTTGTCCACTTTTCTGAAAATCTGGCAACAAGAACTCACCCTGCAACTGGTTTTCTGAGACATGGTTCTCTCCATCATCACTGGTTCTGCTAATAACAGGAACCAGTGCTAATCTTAAGCCAATTCTCTCACAGAATGCAGTACTACTGGCATCATCATTGCTGCAACCAGACATTACTGAAATACCTGCGTTACTGAGAGGCCTGTGATCACTGCATAAGGATTGAGTTTATGGATGTATCAAGAAAGTCATTTGCAGGATCATCAACAGTGGCAATGGTCTTGCAGTACAAATAGAAATACTAATGGCTGGTAAGAGAAACCAGGTCCATTGAATGGCTTATTCTTTCTTCATGGGTCACAGTAACACCCAGTTCTTTTCTTGACTGAAACAACATAGAGATGGGTAATGCTGATGTTGGAGTCTACAGGTGGTTCTGAGTTAACGCAATGAATTTTGGGAGGCAATCCTAGAGCCCTGGAGGACTCTGAGAACCTTCCAACAGTCGTCTTCTGTAGGGCAAATATGGGTCTGGTTCACGGGCAGCTTGATATCAAGTCTTTCTTTGCTACCATCATTCTCTATGAAGATCCAGGATGACTCATCTAGGAGACCATAGCAGTGTTTAAGACATAAAATACTGACTCCTTTATTTTCCCCCTCTAACTTTGGCAAAACAGATATTGGAAGGAGTGAATGGACTTTTTCTGTCATGAATAATGCACATATCTTGGGCTGGTTCACTAATTCACAAGTGATAGGATGACTGGCAGGTAGTAACTGCTGCAGAATTGCAGAGTTTGCTGGACGTTACACTATGCAACAGCCCTCCTTGAGCTCTGGAGTTATGCTTCTCTCCCTTGCCCTCCTCCTATGAAGATGACATCATTCACCTAACCAGGAGTCTCCTTCTTTTGCAATAACATACATACAAGTCAACAGTATTCCTCAAAACTGATCCAATGAGTGGTCCTTAGAATTCATCTAACTTTTACAGAACAATCACCTCCACTATAGAGCTTCTTTTGAGGCCTCAGGCACCAGATGCTAGCTATCAGAAGAATTTTTTTAAGCCCACTGCAATTGTGCTTCTTTGGGACTCCTAGAAGCAGTGACTGAAAGTACAGCAGGAGCAACTACCACTACAGCAGGCTAGCAAGCACTACTGAAGTGGCCAAAAATGGAGGCATTAAAGCTAGAGTAAGCAAAGTGAGTTAAGTAAGAACAGCATGCATTCTAGCAATTCATAGGGCACGCAGCTAAAGCAATTACAGTCAAAATCCAATTTTCTGGCATCTTTCAGTCCGGAAAAACTTCTGGTATGGTATTCGGATCAAAAAGTCCCATTGTGTATTAAAACTGGTGGTTGGGCACCTTTCTACCAATATAATTTGAGTTTTACACTATCAAATGACATCATGTCAACAGCCTCTCACTCATCTTTTTTTTTGCCAATAAAAAACAATACTTTACATGATGCATTACAGTCCCATCTCCTAATATCTAAAATTCTTGTGATAAGAATTCAGAAAAACTTCACAAACTGTAAATGTATGCATGCAAACTTCTTTGAAAATTATGCAAAATGCTACACTATATTTTGCAACCTTTTTTTTTTTTTTATAAAATGAGCCTTTAGGATTGTAGAAAACAATCATTTTCAAATAAACACGACAGTACATACAGGCATAATAAATATCAAAACAATTTACATGTGCATACATTTGTTTGTTGATCTTGTCCTAGAGTACATTCGGATAATGTATCTATCGTTAACCAACCCTCGACAAAGTTAAATCACACACACACACCCTTCATTCACTCACTCTAGATAACTAATGTTTGTTAAAAACAATGTTAGAAATATACTGGAGGTTTTCATTTTACAAAAATCTATGTATGGTGTGTGTATGCGTGTGCATGCGTTATGTATCTGTGCCTTTGTAACCTCTTGTGGTTACATACATCACTAAGGCTTAAAAAAGTAGTACTGTACATAATGTCAACTGAAAGACAACACAGTATTACAGATTCAAATTACAGACAGCTAGACAAAACATAACTCATATCAGGTATAAAGAAAGCAACAAAAGTAATTTATGTACAGTCCAGCCTCTTAAATCCGGGAACCTTGGGACCAGGCCACTGCCGGACCTCAGAAAATCCCAGAATACAGAATACATACCTAAAAAATGAAGCCCCTACATAAACATAGTCCTGCAAGCTTATTCCACAGAATGCTGGTTTTAAGAGGTCTGACTGTAGTTATTTAGTTAGTTATAAATGATTTACTATGTAATATATATGTATATTGTACATTAAAAAGCAAAATAAAAATACCATGAACAATACTTCACACACACACACAGAAGAGATATGTTACATAGCAACTCACCTCTTCATGCTAAACCATACTTATCACTGAATGATTAGAACAACAAAATTAGAAATATATAAAAATTTTAAACTGTACAAAAATGATGAGAGACCAAGAAAGAAAGGACTTCACAACCCAGTGTGAATACTCTTTGTAAAAAATCTAAAGCAAATGATTAATTCACTGGTAGTAACAAAAATAGCTGAAATAAATGTATACGATAGAAAACATATTCCAAAAGTTAAAGCAAAGATGGGAAACTTTACGTGGTGCTCACAGTATAGACACATGCAACACAATGAAGTTATTATCAACTAGTAGATCACGGTGCATGCATAACAGCTGCATTTGTCTAGTCCATTATATAAATGTACAAGCCAGAATACATGAATCTGATGACATTCAGACTGTAAATGAGGGCTCCATATAACTGAAGGGTTTGTCATAGAACACTCAGCATTTTGGATAATCTGGATATTTTTTTCATATTTAGACAACCATCCATGGTAATACGGAATCTTTCTAATAATATATGTCTACTGACCCTTCAGATTTTATCTTCTTACTTGAGAAAAGATAGATCAATTGTAACTTACCCATAGCAATACTCATATGTTTATCTATATTTGCTTTTTTCTTCAACAATTCTGGCAGAGAGGTAATAGCAGAAGTTAATTTTGCTGTATTATCACTAAGGAGGTCAATGGCATCTTCATCCGGTATATCATTTTTTAAACTCTTCACATGTGTCTCAGCTGTCTTGTAGTCTTCCAATTCCTTTTCTACAGCTGCTGCAACATCAGGAAATGCACTACCTGATGGAGAGGAAATGCATGAACATTAACACAGGTATTACAAAGTCTGAAATGCAACATGAGACCCAATCCAACAAAACAACTAAACTGTAATAATTCCTAAAAGGAAAATTATATATACTGCATATATATATAATAATCTACCTGTCCAAATCCTCTCTTATTTCTTCAGAGCCCAAGTCTTTCAAATTAGACCTTGTCAGATGGCTTCTCATTATTAACAGATATAACAGCCATTTTTTTTATGTTGTATCCAACGACAGACTGATAACTATGCAAGCACCTTAAGCACAACACCCAATGGCACCATAACATTTACCACTATTATTTTAGTGGCAATAAGATCCATCTCAGGCTCTTAACTCACAATGAATAGTATCTCTTGTAAAGTCAATCCTTCTTCCTGAAGAAGCTAAGATATAAAGACTGACTCCTCATCTGCCCTCCAACTTGTATTTGCTGTGTCTTCCTCTTCTACACTGATCACCAGGTGAATGCCTCCTCCACTGTAGCTACTGGCATCTCCTCCTTGTTTCTATTCTCTTATTTGACAAAGTAGGATCTCTTATGTCTCCTCTATTTATGTGCAACTTTTCATGTTTTCATCAAGTGGTACAAGATGAGGTCATGAGGGAAGTCCATGGGCCAGCTAAATTCTCTCCCTTTTATGCCCTTTTATGAAGTCTTCTCTTCTAGCTTTGTGTGGCCACCAATAAAACAGGTTCCATGACATTACCCCCTGCAGCATTTGCATCAATTAGCTGGCATAATCTCTGCAACTCAACTTTGTCTTTCTCTGGGGGAGGCTCATTCTGTTTTTGCTCATTTGACCTATATCAGGGCTTGGCTTGACCTCATTTGGATGGTTCCTGAGTGGACAATTCTATCAACTCTATCTCTTAACAATTGCTTCTATACAATTTTGTTCTAACTTTTTTTCTTTGCAATTCAGATTCTGACTGATTCTATTCCTTTGTTTGCCCACAGGCACTGTAGGTTACAATGCATGGCCATCCTGACTAGGTCTGAAGCCACTAAATGCTCTCCATGGCTTTTGAGGATGTACTTGTAATGGCTGGCTGGAAGACCTGCTGCCTGCTCTTACTGCTGACCCATCAAATATAACATTCATTATCAATATCTTCAGATTCTTCGAAGCCTCCACCTTATGGGTACTAGGGTCAACCTGACTGGAGAGTTAAGCTCTTGATCTGCTTAGTTAGGCTGAAAGTAAATACCTACAGCCAATACCAGAGAAACTTATATTTTGATGTATCACACAGAGATACAATGAATATCCTAAATGTCATTCTAGAATAACTGTCCTGTATAATTTTGCTAACCAACAAAGACAATTTCATATTAGAGAGACAGCTAAGTGAATTCCCATTCTAATCACACAAACATGCATATTTACCAACTTCAAAACTCACAAGTATGTTGCATTTTTATGATGAAAAAATATTTTAAGAATAATAATCTAAACAATTATACCATAATTATACACACTTTTTAATTACAAAAATACTGGAGGCAAAGTGGGAGAAAGACTATGGAAATAGTGAACAAAATGCACACATTTGCTGCATATAAAAAGAATTTAAGAGCTTTTGACAGGGAAAACTGCAAGCTACCTGTGGTCAGAAGCTTCATCCAATCTCTAGCAAACACTATGCTCCATTGTGATTAGAGATTTACACCTGTTTGTTTATCCTGACTAAATTTAACAGAATTTTCCAAGAAGGAAAAGTATGACGGTTCACAATTTGTTAAGAACATATGAGTAAGACATACCTTTATGAGTGCTCCAGAACAAGTCAGAGTTATTAAGGTCATACTCCTTTGTCTTTGTTCTTTTGGTAGCATGTGTGTCATCATTCTCGGTTATAGACACCCTGTTCAAGCTCAGATTAAGAACATCATGTGCAAGTGCTTGGTACGTCCATGTATGATGTAAAGGAGTCGCTAAATCTACACCTCTGTCCACTAACACTAACAATGGGCGCTGAAAACTGAAACAAAGATATTCAAGGTCAATATTAGCATTTGCCAGATTTACTAGCTCAGGAAAAATACAGTATGTGAATGGATTTTAAAAAATTAATATTATATTGGATAAAACAAAATCATCAAAACCTATTCCATATTAGCTGAAAGAACCTCAAAAATTATCACATTATGCTGATTGAATCAGTATACCAGCTCCAAATATAGTATACAATAACGAACATCTTTGATGGCTTATGCACTCCTTGTCAACCCATGGCACCTAGTTACTGGAGTTCATATAACAGCCAATTAATCATCACCATCAATATCAAATACCACCACATTTTCTCTAAACAGAGTTAATTATGAAATGCATTCTTTCAACTCCATTATGCATTATTCCTGACCACATAATTAAACTCTGGACATCTTACTGGTTAAAATTATGGGAACTCACATCTCCTGAATTACTTCAAGGATGTGAAGAATTCATATTACAATCCAAAACGATCACACTAGTTATTCAATACCATAGAGAAAAATCAACATATAATGGTTGGTGAGATGAACTGGACAAAACATGATTGAAAATATAAAAAATTTTGAAAATTAATGAAAATAATGAAAAACAAACTCAGAATTTTATAATTTCTTCCTCTTTGCATGGTACTTTTCCAATAGTTGTTATATCATACAGATTGCTCTTTTGTTGATTTCCTTGGCATGAAGCCAAATTGACCATTAACAGTTCTTTTTCGCAACCTTTCCTATAACACCTTTTCTACATTTATATAGAGTAGTCGAGTAGTCTTATTTTCCTTGGAATCTCCACAGTGCAGTTCATCCCATTTTCACTTGTGCAATGATACTGTAAGACTCCTTTCCCATTTTTCTGGTCCTAGCGCTTCCTTTACATGTTTTCATATATTCTATTAATCCCACGAATGCCTGGCTCTCCTCCTGCTTTTATTGAGCCACTCACTACAACGGTTAGTCCTGGGACTTTCCCATTTTTTCACTGTTACAAGGACCCTTTTGATCTCTTGAGCTGTTATGATGTCTATTAGTCCATCTGTTTGTGCGAACATCCTCCTGTACATATCAATTTTGCCATTCAGGTTTTAAAAATGCTGTTGCATCCATTACAGTATCTATTTTAAACTTTAATTTTTCTATTTTCATCTTTTACATATGTTCCATCTTTCCATATCACTATTGATGGATTTCGTGTTATATTCTCCTTGGCACTAAGATCATACTGTGCTCAGTAGCACAGCACTGCCAAGCATGCAGGTCCTAGACATCTTTTATTTTTCTCGTTTGATTTTCATTGCATATGTTGCTTGTCATACTAGAAAAGAGGCTGTAAAACTATGCTATAAGGTCATCATCATAATCATCACCTCCAAAGGCATGTGATGCAAAGGGTTTCAATAAAATTCTGCCCGTCATGTCTTTCCTGTGCTTTGTCTTTCATGAATCTCCACTCATCTCCAGCCTCCCTCCTCATAGCTCTTATCCAGGTAGGTATAGTTCTTCCAAGTCCTCTGGTGTTCACAGAAGCCTAGCTGACATTATTACTGCCACACTAAAGTTAAAAATAAATAATTAAGTCAACAGTGTATCTAGATTTAATACAGCATAGCTTCTTGAAGGTGACCATTGAGAGGCTTTTGCAATTCAAAGTTGAAATACATCTGCAGTTCTAGAAACATATCTGAGAAGGACTGATTTAACAAGAAATAACATCAATCTGATGGAGCAGAAGTATTGAGATAAGGCAGCAAATTTGGATATAATAAAGCATGCTACATGAAACCAATCAAAGTTACAAATAAAAAATTTACATCAATTTTGAATTACCCATCACTGATTTCACTACTGAGAGTCATGCCCTACATTCTTCCATAGTCCATCACAGCATATGACACTAGAAGCTCTGAGCATAAGCCAACAAAGCATTATTATTATTATTCAGTAGATGAAATCTATTCATACAGAGCAATCCCACAAGGGCCATGACTTGAAATTCAAGTTTCCAAAGAATATGGTGCTCATTAGGAAGAAGCAGGAAGAAGTAAAGGGAAAATAAGGGAACTCAAAGTTATTCTATTTTAACAGGGCAAAAGTATGAGAGCTGTTACTTTGCATTTCTTTACCTGGAAAGCTGAAATTCTAAGACGCACAAATGAACTTTTGTATAAGGTTCAGCAAAAATAAAACAATGGTTAATTGTTTACCAACAATATCCGAATTAAAATACTTGACCACCCAAAATGACCTTACCTGAGTTGTCCAGCAGCAAATGAATCTGTACTGAAACCAGTGAAAAATGAATTTCTTGTATCACGCAAGTTCTCTCTTAATTTCTTGTCTAATCTTTCACCAACACTTTCGGCTGCATTCCCTCTTTGACAACGGATAATTGGAACCTGACCTGTCAGAGACAAACTTCAATATATACATATGTAGTTAAAATGTAAAAAAATAATTAAATTACAAGTCTGAGTTCAAAGTTGTAAAAAACACTTAAAACATCATGTAAATAAAATAAACATTTACTGTATATATACTATCATGAGAGACAATGTAGGCAGGTGACATCATCATTTCCTAAAAACACATAACATAAGCTACCAGTTAAGATAACACATAAACCATTTTCTGTGGTAATCATCAGTGCTCAAAATCTCTTTTCAAGAGTTTTGCTTTATTGACTGGAGAATCTGTGCTGCTATTTTTGGCTGCTAGGTCATCTATGGAGACACCCTTCGTTGCAGTTACTTCCGGCATACATTCCTTTGTTTATTCCTTATTGCTGCTCTTATTCATTTACTTATTTTTTATTATCTCTGCCAAGGAGGTTGTGTTCTATTTCAGCTTGTCTCAATTACACTACGTGTCAAAATTTTGAGAGCAGAGATCACACTTTGCCCAATGTGGCTGTACCCCAGGAGCTCTAAGAGGAAAGCCCTCCGTCATGATAACACGCACTAGCCAGGTCATTACTGAAGTTGCAAGTGAGTTACAAACTGTAGCCCTCACTACTGGCACTTTTACCTTGCAGGAGAATGTAAATAGCTGGAAATGCTTGTGTTCTTCAATGCTGGATCAAAACAGACATTGTTCACCAAAGTATTATATTGTCAAGGAGCTAGGACTCAAGATGGCTGGGCAGGTACAAATGGGACTAGCCACCTCTAACTGACCAGACCTCACAAGATACCTTGCTGGTAAGGGACTGTTTTTTACAGTCTTACAGAAATTGAATAATTCCCCTGGCCACCCAGAATCTCCATGAGTTCTACACCAAAAGTGTTGAAGTCATCTGTTTGACCCTTACAATAATATGTCTCTACTCCAACCTCCAGATCAGGGAATAATAAAGGTGTTAAAGGTCACCACATTAGCTACTCTATGAAGAATTGTTCAGGCTATGGAAAATGATTCACAAAAGAAAACATAGTGAAGATACAAAAACTTTATAAATATCATTCAAGCCATGAAAGCTATAAGCCTGAGACAACACACTCAACCTAAACAACACTTTATTTAAAAGGTAGATCCTATACCACCCAAACTGAGTTAGCTAAAAGTGACTTGACAGAGCTGACCCAAGAAGAAGAAGAATCCTGACCTCTCCTTTACAAAATTAAGAAACCATTCTTGGACAATACCTTAATTTTGTAAAGGAGAGGTCAGAATTCTTCTTCTTCTTGGGTTAGCTTTGTCAAGTCACTTTTTGTTAACTCAGTTTTAGTGGTACTGGTTAAAGGGCCTTATCTTTAGATACTTTCCCACTGACTTTCTTTGCTATTGTCACAATTTATTACATTATTTCTTTGATAGAATCTACCTTTTCAATAAAGTGTTGTTCAGGTTGCATCTCTAAAAGCTTCAAAGTTAATGTTTTATTAAAAAGATAAAGGTGTAAATGTCACCACTGCTGTAGTAACTTGCCTCAATCCAGGCAAGCTAGAGGTAATGTCTTTTGCCTGACACATGACTGACTGAATATAAAAAAAACATCGTGTAATCTTGCTAAATTCAAATGAATTTTTCTGTACTCCAAAAACATCTTATAATTTATTAACACTAAACTTCCACGTTGTGTCAAATCATTTACCACAAGAATCTTGTAAATAACTCTTACCTAAATTCACGAAAACAGAGAAGAGGCTATCTACAATGGAGTCCATGATGAGATCAATGTCTGAATCCTTCACATCACCACGATTTATTGCTGAAACAAGATAAAGTACGTTAAAATGAATAGCTATACCTAAATATACTTGCAATTCTCTTTAGATTTCTATTAATAATTAATACAATTCTTCTACCAAACTTCTAAGCTTTAGAAACAAAATTTATTGAAAGCAGTTACAGTATATGATATTCTGATTACATAGATGCTGGTTTTACATATACTGTTACTTCACTAAAGGTAGCATAAATCAAAGTCACCTGTGACAATATTTGCCAGCAAGCATTATTAAAGTGAGGCAATGGTGTGTTGCATCAAATATACTGTGCACAAAGTCAAATATAACTCTGTATTCTAAAATGCAAATTCCTTATTTTACTTAAGCTATACTACTTTGCACAGAGTGATTATAGAAGTTTCATCAATAAGAGAATCTTGAGTTTTCCAATTAGGTAAGAATCCATTTTTAGAGGTAGACTTTTACTTAATAAATCAAAAATATATCTGATGCCTCAGTAAGACGAAGCAAAAGAAAGGAAGTAAAAAAGATGCA
This sequence comes from Macrobrachium rosenbergii, assembly GCF_040412425.1. Lineage (NCBI taxonomy): Eukaryota > Metazoa > Arthropoda > Malacostraca > Decapoda > Palaemonidae > Macrobrachium > Macrobrachium rosenbergii. The sequence continues at coordinate 50,163,169 of NC_089783.1, read as the reverse complement.
GTCCGGAGTGTAAAGATTAGTATGATGTACGAGTGGTGTACGATACAAAGTACCCTGACAGGAAATGCTCAGGATTTCAGTGTTTAAATGGAGTAAGATATTTTCTCCTGTATGGGGACTCTTTTTGTTATCTTGTTGACATGACAGACTGAAGATGCAATTGGGTGGACACTAAGAAAAAGTGGCAACAGCCAGGCTAAAGTGAAGATGATACATGGGCCAAAGGCAAGTACGAAAACTTTGTAAGATTTTTGCTTTTATATGAAGCAGGGAAATAAACACTGAAAGAACACAGAGATAAAATTGTGAAAAAGAGTAAATACAAAATGTTGAGATGCATGGCTGGAGCGCTTTGAGAAGACTGTCATAAATGAGTAAGTTACTAAGATAAAGATGTGGTGTTCAGTGACTGTTCAACAGACTGAAAGAGTTTGGCACGAGATAAAAAAAAAAAGTGAGGAAGGCAACCCGGGAAGTGACAGAAGAGGAAGTAGTAAGATGCAAGCCAGCTGGAATGTCCAGAAAATCATGGAGAGAGTGTAAAGAAAAGGATGGACCACATTTAAATTGAGGCAGCAGGTGCATAAAGTAGAACAGAACAGAAAGAACTCATCAGATGTCTCAAACAGTGAAGTTAAAACTTGAAGTCATCAGATGTCTCAAACAGTGAAGTTAAAACTTGAAGTAAGAAATGTGAATATAATGACAATGGCAAGGAGCAGATACTAGGGTAACCAATATGAAGGGTTGGAAAGTGGAGACTACAAAACTTATGCTTACATAACTATAGAGGTTGAAGGCAGTCATAGCTATATAGTACTCTTGTTCAAGTGGATTTGTTACCATCATTAAAAATTAGTTTAAACAGACACTGAGTCAGATTTCTGGACCCAATGGCTTGCCTAAAAGGATTTGCTCTAAAAAGGTGGAAAATGAAGCTAGGGGATGTTAAGGAAGTTAAACAGGCAAAGAAAAAGAGAGCCAAGCGTTGATTCTGAGGATGTGAGGAGGAAATTTGGGAGAAAAAATTCAAATGGGCAAAGCAGTAGTGAAGTCCTACCCAAGCCAAGATTCACTTTGCTTAACACAACATTAAAGATACCTAAAGAGACTCTGATAACATACAAGAGCAGTGAAGCTCATACACAATATTTCATTATGATGAAAAAAACAGAGCATAAAATGACTGCACCATTATACCATGTGAGACAAACTTAACACAATGCAGACTGTTGTAATCTGAGCAACTACTGAGGAATAGTAACAAGATGAAAAAAGCAGCAATCAAAAGAATAAAAACATGGAAAATGACCTTTAAAAATAAATGGATGCTAATAGCCATCCATGCACAGAATTCCAAAACATTTAGGCCACCAGTTATTCACTACTACTTACCATAATATGAGAGTGTCTCTGATCCTTGATGTTTTAATGTGAACATGTCATCTTCCAAACAGATGAAATTTACATACTGATCATAAACCTGCAAAAAGAAATCCACCTTAATGAGTTTTCTGCAGGGTACATTACTGATATATTTTTTACACACACTAATTTTTCATACTAACTCATCAATGGCCACATTCACTGTCTTCGAATATCTCTTGACTCAAAGTTTTTGTCTAACAGGAATGGACCACCTGGAACCTTATATATCCACTAATCACGTTCCTCACATTTCACATACCAGTAATCTGGAAATGAGAATGCAAGGCCTTTATGGCAAAGAGGAAAGAGCTCACTTTACGACTGATGAGTTTGTATGAAAAAACTAGTTTTGTGTTATAAAACTAGTTTGTTTCATTACAACCCCATTACTCATTATTTATATTGGACCACAAATTAGCTGGAAAGGCAGAGTTGCCAGCTGACTGTTTTAGCATACACCTGCAGCATCAACGAATGCACTTTGAGAATGTTAGGAGTCAAAGACCAAAGCTCTGATATCTGAGATAGATGTTGAAAGGTAAGGATGAAACCCTTTAGAGTGTAAAGCAAGGCACTTGTAGTTGGTATTTTCTAGCCTCCAAATGCTACATCAGAACCAGTGGGAAAAAGGCAGGGGATCACAACTGTAATTGGAAAGAACAACAAGTCATCTGATGTTGAGTCTGATTCCATGTGAAAATCTCTCACTTCTCAAATGCCCAAAAACAATTCAGAGAAGAGGATGCAGCAAGGATCTCAGATTGAAGAAGTTAACAATTGCAGATAGAGAGGAGTAGACATACAGAAGTGTGACTTAATTAGCAACCATCACGTCAAAAACTCCAATGAACAAAATCTTTAAAGATTACATAACCAAAAGAGAATTATATCTCACTTGCAGACATTTTCACCTACTGGAAAAACATTCTTTCTTAACACAGTCATGAGGTTGTAATTATGACAATGGTTTGCAATTAATATGAATACAGTACAGTCTTCTTCACTTTTTTCTAAACAGATCGTTCTGAAAGTGTATGGTAGGCAGATAGTTTGAACAAAGCTAAATCATATAAGCTTTAATAACTACAATAATATGTTGCTCATATGTTTAGTGTCACTCCATGAAAAAAACTAGTGAAAAAAACCAGTATGAAGCAAAAATAACAGTAGATATATGGAGTTTTCAGTAACATTAATAGTCCCGGTTGCTCACGACGTTCGAGGTTACGACGCTTTTCAAATATATTCATCAGAAATTATTTCCTGGCTTACGACGCATGTGTTCACTCCCGGAAGAAATATGGCCCCAAAACGGCAGAATAATCATAATTTGAAGGTTTTTTGATGTAAAACTCAATAATAAACCAGTTTACATCGTTTTCAATGCACCCAGAAAAAGTAAGGTTTTCTTATGATTTTTGACGAGACGATTTTGGACGATTTTTTCAGTAACGGAACCCCGTCGTAAAACTGCCTGTATTAGGAAAATTATTCATAAAAGGACATAAATATTATGAAGACTCTTACTATTTAAAAGCCCTAGTAAAAATACAAGTATAATACAGTACTTGGATTAAATCTTCATCAATGCAACACACACTTTTCAAGTGACTACATTTGGCAAGAAATTTGCATTTTCTCCAAACTAGCATTTTTCTGATACATAAATATTCAGGTTAAAGTCCCTAACCTTATTAACTGTATTTAAGTAATCTATTTTCTACATACAGCACATAAAATAAATAAAGATCACTGAAAGAAAGTTCCTCTCAAAATTACCTTTTTAATACTAGCCTGGCAGCCTGCTTGCAAGGCCGCAAGAGCTAAGTCCTCCATTTTCTGACGACTTATTGGAGAGATGAAATTGAGGAAATATGAAGAATAGAGTCCCTCAGCAAAATCCTGACCAATGCGAGTCAAATTTTCTTCAGTTGGCTGACAAAAGTAAATTGCTGGGACATCTGGCACCTCCCCTCGTTCACTGTGCAGCAACCTGGAGTGAACCACAACAATTATTTCCAATGGCAAATGTCAGCTATTGTAAATAAAAACAATGTTCTCACAAGAAAAAATAAATAAAACTATTGTACTATAATACATAGAAAAAATAAGATGTTCCAAAAGTAAATGATAATGCATATTTTATTTCAGTTGCAATGTTTTATCACTATATGCAATAAATATCAAGATTAAATTGCTGCTCCATGCAGTCACAAAAAACCAACAACTTACATGTGCAAAGTGACACCCATTTCTCTTAGATCCTTAACGGATAAAAGAGGAGAAATAATGTCCTGACCATGCTTGTCATAGATGAGAACAGAGAATGTGGTTTCACTGCCAACATTAGAAGCCCCTACAGCACTATTCAGGTTGATCATACGTCGCAGTGATGCTAAGGGAAGAATAATAATAATAACATTCAGTTCCTTAATATTGATAAAAGACAAAATTCTATTAAAAATATGGAAATTTTAAGCATAATTTCAATACTACATGTGCTAACTGGAAATGAGACTAGTATTGAAGAACTAAAATTCATGTCCAAGCCACAAATGGCAAAGCACTGCTGAGTAGTAAAATGTTTTCATGGCATATTCAGCATGTTACAAAAATGTTCTTCTAGTGGACAAAATTACATCCCATGACCATACACTAACTTTGAGTGGCTACAACTCTTCACTTACTATGAACTGAAATTCTTTCATTAAGGCCTTATTCAAAACCAGCAAAGTAAAATTTTCTTTGTACAGGTACTATATTTACAAATGAAAATGTTAACTGTGGTTCAATGAAAACTCAAACTTTTGGACATATACTGTTATTACCCTGTAAATTGAAAATTATTTCAAACCTTTTTTTTTCTCAAAAACAGCTGAGCTGCCACCATTGGTCATATGGAAAAGGTGTCTAAGGACTTGTGAGCAACATCCCTAAGGTAAAATAAAGTGAAGTAGTCTGGCATTGCCAGACACTCATCCTCATTACCTGAAAAACTATAAAAATTCCTCTGAAAGACTATGAAAGGGCAATACCCAGGGCTTTGCGAGATCTCGCCCAGTTGGCTTGATCCACCACTTTCTGACAAAATTCTGCTTTACAAGAGAGTCAGGGTTGTAGATCCTAACCTTGCAGAATGAATGACGGGGTTCCGTTCTTCTTGTCGTAACCCGAAAAAAATCGTTGAAAATCGTCAAAAATCAACGAAAAACTTTTAAATTGAAAACGATGTAAACTGCATTATTATTGAGTTTTACATAAAAAAACCTTCAAATTATGATTATTCTGCTGTTTTGGGGCCATATTTCTTCCATTTACACACCGTCGTAACCCCAGAACATCCATCGGGAAATAATTTCTGATGAATATATTTGAAAAGCATTTGTTAAACCGGGGACTTTGGGCATAAAGCAGCTACACACCCTCTCACATCCATCCACTTTGTTGCTTACATTCATGAAGCAACAATAAAACTAACACCATACATACCTAAATATGAAAAAGCTTCAACTCTACAGTCAGAGAGCAGCACACACACACATCTGAACTTACAACAGCTGAAGAAAAAGAGCTGGTATGTGGTACTTAAGTAGGGGATTCTCCCCATTTGCCTACCTACCATCCATTCACCACCTCAATACCCAGTTTTAAGTTCATTTCCAGCTCTCACTGATAATACCCCACCATATAAGATGATGGTTTGTATTCCTTTATAAACAAACTTTACTTCTGACTGCCTCGTTTTATAATTTTAGAGGGGTATGAAATGAGAGAGCATATAAATAGAATATAAATTACAAGATACACAATTAGAAAAATATGGACTAGGCTAGCCTACATATTATTTTCATAGAAAATCATTTGGGTTAATATATGGGAACTTTATTTTTGGATTTCTTAGCAACTTATTCATGTTAAAATATGGGAACTCCATTTGTGGCTAAGACAGAAAGAAATACATGTAATGTCAATGGTTGAATGAAGATGAATGCTGCTTTTTTCCTTGTGGAATGTAAGAGGTGGCCTGCCACATGGCAATAAATTTCCTGGTTAATGTAGCAAGGTTTTGTACATTTTTCAAGTTCCATTTGTTTTCTCAAAATCCAGCAGCACCTCATTGTGCATGTACAGTGAATAGTATTATTCAATTTCTTCACCAATATCATGAGGTTTTTATTTCCAAATTGTTTGTGAAGCCTGAAATGTTTGATACTCAGTGGATTTTCAATTTTTCATGTTCATTTCAATAACAAGTGCTGTGAAATGCCAAGGTGTAATTTCCACTTGAAATAACAAACCGCGACGTTTGGTTAGGTTAAATCAAGGTCCTTCGAATTTTAGGAAAGGCTTAATTTTTATTTCTATTAAACATAAAGAAATCATAAAATTTTGGATTATTTCTGTATTTCAAGCATAATCCACCACTGTTACTAGAGCTTTTCAACCAACATTGTTTTTTCCTCACTCAAAAGTCGAGATTTCAAATCACCACTAAAATGAGTAGGGGAGAGAAGAAACCCAAAAGTGTTGGATTGACACAATAATAAAGAAGGCAAAAAAATTGTACAAGACACAAACTAAGCAGCAGGGAAAATTTATGATTCGCGTTGAGAACGTATTAATATAAAAAATAAGATAATGTTAACCTAAACCCTAAATGTTCTACAGCCACTGTGGGGGATAATTTCTCCGGCAGACTGACTGCACTTCGTTAGCAAGACTCCAAGACGAAGGCCCAGACTTGGTAAGGGTTAGGCTAGACTGGGATAGCCTAAAAGAGGTTACGATTGGTAACAACAATGACTGGTATTGTACAACGAATTCTGGAGCTCTCTCTTTAACTGTACTGAACAGTTAGTGATAGGCTACGTCAGTCTTACTCAAGTTGCAATTGATTAATCTCAGGCAGTCTGCAGGCTAGAATGACCTACGCCTATATCTACGCCTAGCAACCTACGACTGGTCTAGATTCAGTGAAAGATTTTACCCAAAATAACTTTTGGTCCATTCTTGACCAGAACCGATAAATAATAATTATATAAATGAATACATTTTAGTTTTATATATTACCGATCTGTTTCTCCCTTAAGCTGACAGCCATTGTTTACGTGGATGACGCAAATGCTGAAATGTCACTTGACATTACGGATAGCGAATCTTCTTCTTACAAAGAACTTGAGAAGTTCGAAAATGAAGGGGTAATTCTATTTCACGGATGTTAATATTGTGTATATATACAGTATACAGTATATATATATATATATATATATATATATATATATATATATATATATATATTCTTATATAACTCACCTTACAAATGAAATGATGTTAGTGCAATATATACATCCAAGAACTGCTGAAATAAATGGTTTTAAAACGGCTTGCCGTTATCTTAGTAAGAGTAACAATATCGCCTCTGATGAGCTGCAGTGCAAATTAGACCCTATCTCCTTCACATCTTTAAACATCAGTATAGGATTACCAGAGTTTTGGAAATAATGTTTGTATGGTGTAAGCGGGTATATTGATTAATGCCTGTATTTATGCATTGACACCTATAAGCTTATGAATGCATTTTATATCTTTTACGTATATATATGCGTGCATTTTAAAGTATAGCATTGCCTGATTTTCATTTTGTTCTTTTATTATCATAAAATCTTGAGTTATCCATAAAACTCAGCCATATGAACTTCAATGCATGTTGATCGTTATTATTTTTGTTAATATTTTATGGTTCAGTTTCATTGTTTAAATGCCTATTTATTCAGTTCACACATATTTTTCCTCGTTCCACATATCTTTAATTTAACTTTGTTTTGACTGGGATCTGACTGTTCCATGGAGTTCTTCATTTTGTCTTTTATTTTATCAAATTTCTCCTTCTTTTGTACAGGAAAATTTTTTGACAATGAATGATGAAGACTGACTGTAAAAATGAATCGCCTTGGAAGGGGTTCCTGAGAATGTAAAACTGTTTCATGGAATTCTTCATTTTGTCTTTTATTTTTTTTTTTTCAATTTTCTCCTTCTTTTGTACAGAAATTTTTTTTGACAATGATAAAACTGAGTGTTGGCTGAAGATGGTAAGCCCTTCATTTCTAGTACCACTTTCATGCCATCTCTCCAGTTTTCTAAGCCTCTCTCTCCTACTCCCTCTCAACGCTCCTAAATTATACATTCCTTTTACTACGACTAAACTCTCACAAAACACCCTAATGCATCCTTTCACATATGCTAACCTTTTGACCACTTCTATGCATCTCATTATTTCTTACCCTTTCAAACCTTCTTGCTCTACATATACTGCATGAACAGTTTATGTCAGGAACTTCAACCATTCCTTTCATTCACACTTTACTCCCATAAAGAACTGGTAGCTCAACAATCCATTTATAAACTGCCCCTTAGTTTCCATAAATGATTCAAGTCTCGTCCCAATCTTTTGCACACAACGTGCTAGTTCCTTGCTTCACCTATTATGTATATCATCTTCTCTGTCATTCTACCATGATCCATTTATTTACACGCAAATTCCTATAAAAATTTACCGTAGAACCTTTGCGGATGCAAATTTGAAAAGGAAATATCAATTTTTATTTAACGATGATTTTTGCAGAAAATTATTTGGGATATTAGTTTCTTTTATTCGCGTACCGGCAACTGTTCATTTTATAGCATATTTATTTTACCTTTCTGACTTGATAGAATATTTAATATATATGAGTAAAAATGGCATGTAATGTATTCATATGGGTGCTGAATCCGGCACACGAATGGCTTTAGACGATAAACTCGCACGGGTTTGATAAAGGCAACGACATCTTTATACTGAATTAAAGTAGAAATAATTTTTCATTTATAATAAGAGATCGCGTATTTTTCGTGACAAATTAATTTACACAGGGTTATTGTATCTATATATTTGGAAACGTTCAAATCCCTCAAGGGAGAGCCGAACCAAAGATTCATTCCGTAATGAAATTGTTTGAAGTAAAGCCTTCACAAATGCAAAATAGTGCTTGATCATGATTAGCATCCAGCCTTCGTTTATCCACTGTTTTCAGTTACATACATAACTGGCAACTTTTATTGGCGCGGTACTTATGGACAGCACGAACGTTCAGTTTGGTTTTACCACAGGATTCGGTTTTCACGTCGTCAGACTCAAACGTCACGTCAGTCAGTCAGTGTGTTGCTGTCCAGGCATTGATCTACACTTCTGCGCGACGGCCTGCCGTATACAAACGCTTCTCACCGGCATCATGAGTTCTGAACATCTCTCTCTTGGTATGAATAACTGTTTGCCCAGCACTGGATAGGTAGCATTGTTAAAATGGTGCAGCTTGTAGTGTAAACAGGGTTGGACATTGTTTTATAACGAGACGAAGTATGGGTCTCCTTTCCCCTACCGTAGCTCTTCCACTCAATCTCTCGGCAGTGTTTTATAACGAGACGAAGTATGGGTCTCCTTTCCCCTACCGTAGCTCTTCCACTCAATCTCTCGGCAGCGTTTACTTGCATAACAAACAAGAATGTGTTTTGCGGTTACCGCCCATAGGTAAGCTGTGAGAGGGGTTGTCGGTTAGGTGAGGTTCATATACGTCATTTAATAGTGCTTGGTACTATTTAAAGAGTTGTCCATATCGTCAGTTTATGGTATTGAAGCCACATAAATGCAAAATGGACAATTTTTTCAAGTTTGCTTGGCTGTTGTTTCTTAGCATGATGACTGAGAGGCAGAGACAGAGATTTATACAAAATCAATAATATATATATATATATATATATATATATATATATATATATATATATATATATATATATATATATATATATAGTTGTATGTATATGATGGGGTTATGTATACTTTAAGTGTTGAATCATGGATGGATCTTATGTGTAGAGAACTTTCACAACAGTAGCTGTTTTCAGTGTCACCAACTCTATGTTGAACCCCCATACACATCGTGCCATGCATTGCTATCTCGAACTCACCTCCTCCTCGCTTCCTGGATGTTGAGGCCATAGCCCACTCCTTTTCTCCTTTTTCCTCGTAGGAGGTGGGGTTAGTGCACCTCTCGGGGTGCACTGTAGGCATTACTAAAGGTTCTTTGCAGTGTCCCTTCGACCCCCTCCATTCATATTAATTTTCTTTCATCTTGCTATCCACCTTCTCTTAACAATTATTTCATAGTACAACTGCGAGGTTTTCCTCCTGTTACACCTTTCAAACCTACCTATTTTCAATTTCCGTTCTAGGACTGAATGACCTCATAGGTTCCAGTGCTTGGCCTTTGGCCTAAACTCTATATTCCATTCCATTCCATTCCTTTCCTTTCTCTCCTTTGCAGAAAGGAGCAGGTCCCTGTGTTCCTTAGCAATGCACACGCGCATACATACCCACACATATATTTATGTAACTCGTATTGTATTTTTGATCGACGGATATAGTAACTGTCTCCAGTATTATGTTTTATTCTTCATTATTGTCTATATTTTCACATTGTGTTATTCCTCATCACTTTTATTGACTGTTTAAATGTCTACGTGTTGAAGGTAGTACGTTATATAGTCGGATTGCCTTCGTATATTAAGCTGGGGTTATATACATAAGCAAGTGAGACGGCCACTGCTCTTCACTGAAACCCTGCGGTGGTCTCCATGATAGGGCAGATGTTTTCCCATCTGCCAAAGGTTTGAGGGATTTCCCACAAGGTGGATCATCTGTTCATTCTCTCTGTTAAGAACGTGTAAGTGGTGGCTGAAGATTGTGAGTGATAATATGCCGTTTATCGTCTTGTTTCTTATTTAAAGGCCATAGTATACACTCTTTGATGGCAGATTATAATTGTTTAGTGTGGTTCCTTGTTATCACTAGAAATGACCTGTATTACACGTCGATGAAAATATGTAAACAAAGAGACAAAACATGAAAAAAGATCGAATTGAATTTTATCTTGGTAATGAAGATCTGTAGTGCATCGCATAAAGAAGCCTAGATAGAGATCAAAGCATCTCACGTCGTTTAGATTAAAAAGTGACACTGCTCTCTCTCTCTCTCATATATATATATATATATATATATATATATATATATATATATATATATATATATATATATATAATTTGCTGTATTATATCTAAAATATTATGTGGATTAGAAAACAGAATGATTGTGTGTGAAGTAGTGGACACTATCACTGGTGTTAAAACTCTATCTTGTATTCTTAAGGTTTTGTTATTTCAACAAAACCTTAAGACGGTTTCTTAAGTAGCACAGTCACGGTATATTTTTCATTGTGTCTAGATAAGCTGCCCTATTCACCATTATTGCTATAACTGTTGCTTCGAGAGAGAGAGAATTTAATTGCCATCCCAAACAAAGTAATTAAGAAAAATTTTGCACTTCATAGGCCTTGTGACAACAAAAGCTAATAGATTTTTATAAAGATTAAAAAAGATAGAACTGATTTGTCTTAAAGGTGGCTTACCTAACGAACCACAAGAAGCTTTCTTCCACCCAGCCGTGACATAATAAGTGTCCTAGAGATTATTCTTACGTCTTGCCTAGCTGATTAACACTTCGTTATTGTCGCACATTATATTTTGAATTTTAGAGAAAAATACTAAATATCAGAAACTGCGTAGGTTACTACGGGTAAGTTTTGTTTTTTCATCTTTGTTAACTAACACATTACACGATTCTGAAACGCTTCAAAAAGTATATCGGCATTCTTGTGGTTATCAAGAGCAATATTTTAAAATAATTCAAATATGGAATAAATGATTAGGCTTTTCCTTATGGTTTTTAATAATGATAATGGATAATATTTTTATTAAGAGTATTTATTTGCAAACTAGCTTTCTGGGGATTTCGCCATGACAACTCTCTCTCTCTCTCTCTCTCTCTCTCTCTCTCTCTCTCTCTCTCTCTCTCTCTCTCTCTCTCTCTCTCTCTCTCTCTCTATATATATATATATATATATATATATATATATATATATATATATATATATTTATATAGTATACATACAATATATATACATATATATATGGGTGTGTGTGTTTGTAACAGAGTGACAGCTAATATACTTGTATCATACGTTTATATGGAAGTGTCTGATAACAAAAAATGACATATGTGTTATTTTGTTAGTATCACAAAGAGGTTGAAGTACCCTATGTGTATTATCTGATAAAACTTCTGTTTTAATCGAGGGATGATATTTCAGTTCAGCAGGCATTTTTTGATGGCTCAACTTAATACCCGAGAAAACCATTGCTCATTGTTGCTGAATCAGCACCCCGTACAATTTTCAGTGGAAAGGGTTGTATACCGTCAGTGCACCTCACGGCGTGCACTGCAGGCATTAGTCATACTTAAGGTTCTTTGCAGCGTCCCTTCGGTCCCTAGCTGCAACCCCTTTCATTCCTTTTACTGTACCTCCATTCATATTCTCTTCCACCGTCCTTTCCACCTTATCCTAACAACTGTTTCAACATCATTTTCAGCGGTGAATAACCTCTTAGATCCCAGTGCTTGGTCTTTGGCCTAAATTTTATTTTCCAATTCCAGTTGGATATAATATTGCAAAGAATGGACGAACTCATGATTCATTTTATATTACATTTGGCATACAGCGTTCGACTCTCCAACCGGCCAATGAAGAATTAGAGGAATTTATTTCTGGTGACAGAAATTCATTTCTCGTCATAATGTAGTTCAGATTCCACAATAACCTGTAGGTCCCGTTGCTGGGTAACTAGTTGGTTCTTAGCCACGTAAAATAAATCTAATCCTTCGGGCCAGCCCTAGGAGAGCAGTTAATCAGCTCAGTGGTCTGGTTAAACTAAGATATACTTAACTCTGAAGGAATGAAATTAAATATACAAGCAACCGACATTAGACAAGTTCATGTACTTTTTGCCTGTATTTTTGGACCTGAAATGACAAATGGAAGGAAATCACTAGCAATTATTTGTCTGTCTGTTTATTTTCCAGGTTCCGCGTGCCCTCCCGAGACGCCGGGGCTCCTTCGATGCTACTGCATGAGGTTTTGTCCCTATTGCCAGCGCCTGCGCCTGGTACTCATTGCCAAAAATGTGAAGTGAGTACTTTTTCATGTGGAAATTTAGTTGCTTCCCATTTCTCTGTGCCTCCGTTCATATTCTCTTTCCTCCATCTTGCTTTTCACCCTCTCCTAACAGATGTTTTGCAGTGAAGCTGCGAGGTTTTCTTCCTGTTGCACTTTTAAATTTCCCTGTCAGCGCTGAATGACCCACCGTAGGTCCTAGCGCTTGGCTTTTGGCCTAAAATTTTATTTTCTAGTTCCAGTTATATACATCAACTGCCACACACTCCTTTAGTTAGGATTTCTTCTCTCCTAAGTATACTTACGAATAAGCTCTGAGACCATGTATTTATAACAAACAAGCCCCTCTCTACCGATTGTGTGTGTGTGTGTGTGTGTGTGAGAGAGAGAGAGAGAGAGAGAGAGAATGCGCATAACATTAACTTTTCACATTTGTTTCACCTCAGGCATGAAATCGTCAACATTCACCTGAACAAGAAGCCAGAATGGTTCGTGAAGAAGAACCCCCTGCAGAAGGTGCCAACTCTTGAGCTCGACGGGAAGCTCATGTTTGAGTCTCTGGTGGCCTGCGATTACCTGGACGAAGCTCATCCTGAGAATCCCCTGCACAGGAAGGACCCTTGGGATAAGGGACAAGACCGAATCTTCATGGAACTCTTTAATAAAGTAGGTGTGAAACTGAGTTTTTTTTTTTTTTTTTTTACTTTTCATCTTACCTTTTGCATATTAACGCCCCCCCCTCTCTCTCTCTCTCTCTCTCTCTCTCTCTCTCTCTCTCTCTCTCTCTCTCTCTCTCTCTCTCTCTCTCTCTCTCCATATATATATATATATATATATATATATATATATATATATATATATATATATATATATATATATATATATATATGTGTGTGTGTGTGTATTCACACCTTTTGCCTTGAAGAGGGTGTCTCCAGAGGGGGGTTACAATTCCATCTTTTAGCTAGTATTTAGGGACGAGGATATTAGCTCTGCCCCTTGCACTAGGGATGTTCAAGGGACTTATGTGCTAACATTTCATCCAATATTTCATCATCCTTTTGCCTGAGTGTGTGTACGTGTCCATGATTTAGTCCTGTAGCGGCTGGGAGACAATTGAGGAGATAGGGTAGGTTCAGACTAGACCAGACCGGACACAGGAAGTTAAGGTTTCAGTAAAACGAGTCTACAGTCAGCCGATCACGTGAAGCGTACTGGAACGCTCCTGTCCTTACGAACGAGTTGTGTTCCAAACGGCTGTTCACATCTTGATTTGTTCGTAAGTCCAACCTGATATACTCAGAGTCAATATGTACAGTACTGTTTGTTTTTCATACTAAAACACGGTACTGTAGTAGTACTGTACTGTATTTTATAGAGTATATTAGTAATACAAATGATATAAAAACCTAAACACATTAAGCAAATTGTGATAACAATACAGTAAAGTACAGTGTTCACTTGCGATCACGGTTGTTTGTATCTGAAAATTCGTAAGTTGAAAGTTCTTAAGTAGAGGAGCGTCCAACATATGAAGGTGTAGGTTTGTATGTTAGGAAAATACAAATTTTATTTTAATTTTTTAGATTTTCCTTTACGGAAAATAAAAGAAAAAGAGCGTATTAAGGTATGGAGAACACAAAACTAGAAAATTAAAAAATGAAAGCGTGGACGAAGGGTTGCTGTGATTCGGCCAAATTTTGTTTCAAGAAGGAATTTACTTCCGTACCTGAGGAGGGTTTTGAGTCTTACTTAAACATAGTTAAAGTCCATTGCTTTCATTTAAGGCCATATTTCCTCTACGTTGTATTCTAAGAATGGATGGGAAACACTTAAACTTGTTGGTAATTCACTGTCATATAATTTCTATGTACAATATTTATGTACCATGTATTTACCTTAGTTTTTTGCAGGTAAATATTTGACAAACCCCTTTACCTTGATCAGTTTTCAGATGATGGCAGAATAACATCGACCCTACTTTATTTATATGGCTGTCTCAGACGCCTAATTATATGACGTATTCTTGTAGGTGACATCACCAATGTACAGAGTTTACCGCAATCATGTCGACGGAGAGGAAGGGGAGAAGAAGAAGGCCTTTGAGGAGATCCAGGAAGGGTTAGATCTTTTCGAGGCGGAGCTGGGCAAGAGAGGGACTAAATACTTCGGTGGTGATAAACCTGGTACGTGACTTACTTATCTTCTCACAAAGAAACTCAACGTTAGTTTTAGGTACCCCTTAGCGGCGTAACGCTGTCAGTGTACCTCATGTGCGGTGCACTGTTGGCATTACTTAAGGTTCTTTGCAGCTTCCCTTCGGCCCCCTAGCTGCAAGCCCTTTCATTCCTTTTACTGTACCTCTGTTCATATTGTCTTTCTTCCATCTTACTTTCCACCCTCTCCTAAAAATTGATTCATAGTGCAACTGCTTTGAGGTTTTCCTTGTTACACCTTTCAGACCTTTTAACTCTCAATTTCCGTTTCACCGCTGAATGACCTCAAAGGTCCCGGCGCATCGCCTTTGGCCTAAATTCTATATTGTATTCTATCTATTCTATTAGTTTTAAGCAATCTGTGTTATTGACTTTGCTCAGAAAAAATGCTATAGGTGGGTTGATTGGTCGGTCCTAGAAAATGTGAGATGAAACTGTCTAAAATATATAGAGAGCTTGCAAATACAAAAAGACGAACTAGGCTAGGGGAGAAAAAATTAGTGGTAGTGCTCTTTTTTGCCTTCCTGTTTCTACGTTTTTACCTTCACTGCTCTGCTTTTGCCTTCCATGCTCTGCTTTAGCCTTCCCTGCTCTACTTTTGCCTTCACTATTCTACTTTTGCCTTCCATGCTCTCCTTTTGCCTTCCCTGCTCTGCTTTTACCTTCACTGCTCTATTTTTGCCTTGGCTGCTCTACTTTTACCTTCCCTGTTCTACTTTTGCCTTCCCTGCTCTCTTTTGCTTCCCCTGCTCTGCTTTTGCCTTCCCTGCTCTACTTTTGCCTTCACTGCTCTACTTTTGCCTTCGCCCTCGAAAACAAACCATGTCGGTTATGTTTATCTCTAATTTTAAAGAGCAGAGTAACTTCTTAACATTTTTATGAGTTTATCAATTCTTGACATATTTGCAAAGCTGGAACGCTTCAATTGCCTTTTATCTTTTGTCTCGAGGCAATACAAGTCTTTGTCAAAACGAATTTAAAGATTATTGTAAGACATATGATCAGTTTTTTGCTGGTTTTACAAGAAATACTGGTTTATCTTCATTACGACTTCATCACAATAATAGTTACTTTGTGGTCACATCACCCAGATATTCTGTCCAGATAAAATAATTTTTTTTATCAATTATATATATATATTATACATATGTATATGTATATATATTTATATATATAGATATATATATATATATATATATATATATGTGTGTGTGTGTGTGTGTGTATACATATACATATATCTTCTTCATACTTTTAGGAATGCTCGACTACATGATCTGGCCATGGGGTGAGAGACTTCCTGTCATAGAGATGATGGTAGGAAAGGAGCTCGAAAAATCTCGCTTCCAAAAGATGGTGAGTCTCTCTCTCTCTCTCTCTCTCTCTCTCTCTCTCTCTCTCCTAATTATCTCTTTTCTTTAATCTCTAATATGTTCGGTGTCCTGATCATTGGTGAATTTGACAGACTTCGTCACAGATGTAGTCTTCTTTGTGCCATTTCTGTAGTCTGCATTGTTTTATTATTATTATTATTATTATTATTATTATTATTATTATTATTATTATTATTATTATTATTATTATTACTTCAACAGAAAACATGGATGAACGACATGAAGGAAGACCCAGTGGTGAAAGCAACATTCATCCCTCCCGATGTCCACAAGAAGTTCCTCGAAGGTGCATTCTCAGGGAACCCCGATTATGACATGAAATTCTAAGTCTTTTTCCGTTGCGACATGGTAAAAGGAAAATAAAGGTGTAATTTTCATTCATGGATTGGGTAACGTCCTTTTATCACAGTTTAATTTCATTATTGGCATAAGATATATTATTGTTTTTTTTCTCTTCAAACAACCTAAACCCTCATTTTTCTTTTTTGTTGCAAATTTTTCATACAAAAACAAGTTCAATGTTTTGAAGAGTTCGGAATATGAGTGCCATATATGAAGACATTAAATAGATAGAAAATTTAAACTATACAAATGGACAGTCTTTTTGCGTACGTGTTTGTGCATGTGAAGCGCAGTACAATTGTATAAAAAGAACATTGAAAGAGGCTGGTTAAATGTGGGACACCGAGACAGCAAAAACGAATACTTAAAAGTGGGTGTGATGCATAATCAGGCAGTAAAAGCCTACGAATCTTTAAGATAAAAAAAAAAATTGTAAAATAAGAACCATTGTAGGTAACCAGTCGATAGTGAAATGTACTTCGTTAATCGCTAAAGTAGATGTCAGAGATAACAAAATATTTTAGCAAGAAAATAAATGTCATGACATTTTGGAGTAAACGAAGTAGGAGGGAAATGAAGAAAGTACATTTATTCCATGATATTCATAGTTGTGTTCGTTGATTCAGAACCGTTCTCTGGGTTTTAGGTTGAATTATTGAAGGGTTTTGGCATAAAGAAAAGGTATATGGATTGTTCGTGAAGTTCCAATACTTAAAAAGAGTTGTATACATTTATTTCATGGCGATTTACTCATCACTCGGCGGTGCAAGCTTCCTTTGTGCGATAATGTTCCATTCACTGATATTTTTCTGTTTGATTCCCCTTTTAGTGACATTTCTAAAAGTAAATATGTTGTAAATTATGAAAATAAAATGGAATTCTGAGATATATATATAAAGTGAAAATAGCTATATGCAGGTGCATAGATTGAATATAATAGCGTAGGCTATGTGATGACAATGTTAGCATTCAAACCAAGCATAGGATAATTGCCTGTATGAAGGTTATTAATGACAGTAAAACAGATTTTAGATTTTCGAATGAATTATGATTGAACCATTCATCTGCCTAGTAAACCTAAAGGTGCCCCTTATAGGAATTTTTACGAATTACTTTACTGATAGTGAGCGGTAGACTCAGATTCTGCTGGAGCTTCATACACTGGGTAAAATGACTAACATCTGTAGGAAGGTAAAAATAGTAGTATACTGTCTTCAATATAAAACACTATATATATATATATATATATATATATATATATATATATATATATATATATATATATATATATATATATATATATATATATAATATATATATATATGTAGGTTTGTATATATAGTGTGCAAAAAAAACTAATGCCAAAAACCAAGAACGAATTCTCCAGAAGAAATTAACCTATGTGCCCCGCTCCATTTATTTAAGCAGCGGAAGCGAAGAATTCCCCAGGAAATTATTCCCCCTTGACTGAAATTCCCCCCGGGACAAATTAGCCTAGGATTGATATCCCCCCGGGAATTATAGCCCAGGCTGTTTTTCCCCCGGGGGGAATTTTGGACCTAGGATATTTTTCCCCCTCTAGGCCATTTCTCCCCCCTACATTGCGGCTTGTTTAGTACAAACCCGTAGGGAATTTCCGCATAAACATAAACAAAAGACTGTAAATAACAAAGATAATGACCCCAAGAGGTAGTTTAGTCGTGATGATACTCTTATAACCGTAGTGGGGTTGGGGGAATCTTGGGCCAGAGGGGGGAATATTATCCTGGGACCAAATTCCCGCAGGGGGAAATATATCCTGGGCCATATTTGCCCCAGGGGGAAATACAGACCGTTACACCAGTTTTCACTCACCTTCCGACGTGGACTTAGTGATACACACACACATATATATATATATATATATATATATATATATATATATATATATATATATATATATATATATAATGATAAAATCCACGAAAGAAACGGAAACACTGGAGGGCTGCGAGCCCTTTCGACACTTACGTCCTTTACGTAGCAGACTGAAGAAATATAGAAGTAAGTTTACAAAGAAAGCTCATATAAATGACAGATGGGGATTATAAAGGAAACATATGTACCTGGAATCCAAGTACACATGTTTCTTTTATAATCCCCATCTGTCATTTATATGAGCTTTCTTTGTAAACTTACTTTTATATTTCTTCAGTCTGCTAAGTAAAGGGCGTAAGTGTCGAAAGGCCTCGCAGCACTCCAATGTTTCCGTTTCCTTCGTGGATTTTATCTTTATTTATATATTCATCACGTTCCATATTTTTGTGATTCACTTATACATATATATATATATATATATATATATATATATATATATATATATATATATATATATATATATATATATATATATATATTGTATATATATTTATGGGCCTTTAACGATCTCAAGCGATCTCACCCCTGGGGCATCCTCGCCAACAGAGCGTCGTTGAATGGGCGTTTATTTTTGCCAGGAGTGGACCCTTCCCCATTCTCAGCTCCATCAACTAGCCAAGAGAGATGGTATCCTCAGTCATATGACCATACATCATGAGACGCCTGCCAGTCAGTGGAGAACCTCCAGATCATTCCTCTGCGATCGACGGAAAACAGGTGATTTCTTGACAGTCCAAAATCCAGAAGCCAGGTCTCTGCTCAATGTTGGAAACGTGTGGTTCCTTGATGAAATCCATAATCCAATCAGTCCTCTGCTACAGACGGGAAGCTTCCAATCTCCAAATCGCACGACGTTGAATTCCAGCGACTCCTGACGGTGCGTGCCCTTCGATGGCTTTGTGCCCCTGCCACACTGGGATCAAATGTTTTGCATATATAATAGGCATTAAACTTACGGGTTTTTACGCCGCGCCAGAGGTTGCCACAGTAGTATATGCAAGTACTTGATCCAGTGTGCATTGCATAACCCATATTTTGCATATATAATAGGCATTAAACTTACGGGTTTTTACGCCGCGCCAGAGGTTGCCACAGTAGTATATGCAAGAATGGGATCCAATATGCAATGCACAACCCAGTTCACATATGAAGCAGGCATGAAACTTACGGGTTCTTACGCCGCGCCAGTGGTTGCCTTCCAAGCATATGTGATTGGGCATTGATACCCCATTCCCGGGGGTAATCATGTGGCAGGAGTCCATTCTTTGGGCACTTGCCGCCCGTCCCACCAGCCGCTGTAGTCTCTCCATCGCGCAGAGGTGCGTCCACAGCTGTATCCAGGAATGATGTCCATCACAAAACTCAGGTTCTTTCTGTTCCAACATCAGAGATGTCTTGTCTTCTTTCTTCTGCAAGCAAACCACCCGTCTTCCTAAAAATGCAGAGTCCTCAAGTGACAGAGTTTATCTTGTAGAGCTTTCTTACCATTTCAGATTCTTGCTCCAGTTTTCGGAGCCTGGCTGCAGATTCCAGCCTCATTTTCTGATGCACTTGTTCTGTACTGAGGGGCTTCTTAACTGGTGGAGTTTTAGCCATGGCGTTTGAGCGTTTCTTGGTGCCAGCTGGATGCTGTTCCAATTTCCTGAACTGATTGAGTCCTTCCTCGATGTTGTCCAGTTGTCGGTAGAGGGCTTTACAGTCGATCTGAGGTTTCCTCAGACATCGAGTTTTGTCCAGAGCCTTTTTCTTTCCATCTTTCCTTTCTGGTACAGACTGTTCTATCGGCATCATTTTAACCATATTCTTTTTTCCGTTGAACATTTCCTTTTCCTTACTTATCAGATCGCGTTCCTTGACTGTTTCATTGACCTTTTTTTCTTTAAGAACCTTGACTTCCGTTTCCAAGGATCTGATCTTCGCATCCTTGGCCAAGTTCTCTTCTTGCAATCTTTCCATTTCCACGATTGCCTCCAACTTCTCGAACTCCATCGTCTCCAACTCCTCCTTCGTCTCAGCCAGTTCGAATTCTAGTTGGACTATCCTTTTCGTCATTTCATTTAGCTTTCCATTCGCCTTTTCTGCTGCAACACTTTTACATTCTTTCAACAGACCGATGACCTCCTTTTGCTTGAGAGAGCATTCATTCTCCAGTCGGAGGATCTCTCTGTCCCTCAGCAGGCTCTGTTTTTTCAGGTCTTCAAGTTCGTTCTTTCTCTCTTCTGTTTCCATTTTACATTGCTCGAGCTGCTGCAAATTTTCTTCAGCCCTCTGTTTCTCGATAGTGAGAACTCCTAACTGGTCTTCTAAATCTTTAATTCTGAAGGTTTTATCGTCGTTCTCCTTCTGCTTTCTGTTTTCATCTCGAAGTCCCTCCAAGTCCTCGTTCAGCCTGTTCAGTTGGACTTGTGTCGCATGTCTGTCATTTTCCATTTCGTTCAGATGGCGATGATGCAGCGTCTCCTTCTCCATTTCGAGGACTGCAACCGTGCTTTCCAAAATAATTAGCTTGGAGTCTTTATCTTCGTTCTCCTTGATTAGTTTTTCCGTCTCTTTCGTCTTTTCCGATATTTCTTTTCTAAGCGTTTCCATCTGGGCAGGCATTGAGCAAATTTGTTCTCCTTTTCCTGGTTGAGTCGTTCCAGGTGTCTCATGTTCCGTTCCATCTGCATTCCATATTCGGTCAGGCCTTCTACCTTCTTCTTTAATTCCTCTATTATCAGAGTCTTCTCTGCCGTCTCTTTCTCAAACCTTAAGACGTTTTCATTTTTCGTAATTGCTTCCTCTGAATCATCGTCGTCTTCAATTTCTGAATCATCGTCTTCTTCGCAGTCGGAATTATCTTCTTCACAGTCTGAATTATCTCCTCACAGTCTGAATGATCGTTTTCGCAGTCTGAGCTAAAGTCTTCCAAATCGTCGCCCTTTACAACTGCAGCTTCCTCCGGACGCTCAGAGTTGTCCAGAGCCATAAAATCAATGAAGAATTGAACCAAACACATGCACATTCCACGAAGTATAAATACTTCAGTGAAGAGCACAACAAGACTAATATAAAAGAGATTCTCGCGGGGGAATTTGACCCCGGAGCCAAAGCACTGTTCGAGCACGAAGGTAAGCAAACTTAGAAACATCTTTAGTTCGGTACAGATCGACTGCCTTTGCTCTATCGCCAGTTTTCGAAACGGACACAGGTGGGCGTCGGGATTCCGGAGGCATTCTGGTCTCCGAGGAAGCTGCTGCTGCTTCTGTCTTCGGGGATTCTTGGGGATTCCGTGGAGAGCTGGATTCCCTGGAGTCGTTGGAAGTTACCGATCCATTTATCGCTTAAAAATTCCCCTTCGGTGATGAATCTCCATTGAGGATAATCCCGAAACAGCGTGAATTGGATATTAAACGACATTTGTAGCTCCATGATTGTATATAAATCACGGTGTGATAAAAATTTTATATATATGTATATATATATATATATATATATATATATATATATATATATATATATATGTATGTATGTATATATATATGTATGTATATATATGTGTGTATATATGTATATATGTATGTATATATGTATGTATACATACATACATACATACATACATACATACACACATAAATTTATATATATGTATATATATTTATATATATTTCTTTTAAAGAAATAGGGAATACATAAAAAGTATTTCAAATATCGTTTACCGATAGTTTCCAGCTCATTACGCAATAAACTGTACAGCGCATTATCAAAGCCACTGAAAATAGATCTATTTTTCGGTAGTCTCGGTATGATGCTGTGTGAGCCTCGGCCCATGAAACTTTAACCACGGCCAAGTGGTGGCCTAGCCTATATCGTTGCCAGCAGCACGATTATGGCTAACTTTAACATTTAATAAAATAAAAACTACTGAGGAGGCTAGAGGGCTGCAATTTGGTGTGTTTGATGATTGAAGGGTGAATGATCAACATACCAATCTGCAACCCTCTTGCCTCAGTAGTTTTGAAGTTGTGAGGGCGGACAGACAAAGTTGGCACAATAGTTTTCTTTTCAGAAAACTAAAAAGAAAACCAGTGCTCCTGCACAGCTTCATAACCGCAGATAGAAAACTCAAGTGAAGGAGGTCAGAAGACCAACTTACGAAACCCCTATAAAGACTACCTGGGATAAATTGTGATATATATATATATATATATATATATATATATATATATATATATATATATATATATATATATATATATATATATATATATATATATATATATATATATGAATGTGTATGTACATGAAAGTAACAAGGTTTGTAATGAAAGTAACTAAAATAATGAGGCCGCGGTCTAGAGCTGTGGAGAGAGCAATTGAAGGACCCGGTGTAGCAGGAATTATTTCCCCCCTGACTGAAATTCCCCCCGGGAAAATTAGCATAGGATTGATTTCCCCCCGGGAATAACAGCCCAGGCTGTTTTTCCCCCGGGGGGAGTTTTGGACCTAGGATATATTTTCCCCTGTAGGCCATTTCTCCCCCCTACATTTATCCATCTTTGCGGCGTGTTAAGTACAAGCCCGTTAGGGATTTCCGTATAAACATAAACAAAAGACTGTAAATAACAAAGATAATGACTCCCAAGAGGCAGTTTAGTCGTGATGATAATTATCCTGTGTGGCAGGAGGCTGTCGTTGCTACACGTGGCCACCATGGCCATGCTCTTATAAGAGTAGTGGGGTTGGGGGGAATATTATCCTGGGACGAAATTCCCTTGGGGGGAAATATATCCAGGGCCATATTTCCCTCAGGGGGAATTTCGGACAAGGGGGAAATACACCGGGAATGAGCACGATTAATGTTGGAATGATGGCAAAAACATCAGGGGAATGGAAAGGAAAGGTAGACAATACAAAACAGGTCAAGTAATGCGGCTTAAGATGGAATGGCAAATGTGATAGAAGCGGGATGAATAATAATAAAGGCAATGCAAATGTTCTCTAAAAACGCTGCGAACATGAATAGCCTATCAGACAAAAGAATCCGTAGGCTGGTAGTGCCGTCAGTGCATTTCACGTGGTGCACTGTAGGCTTTACTTGAGACTCTCTCCAGCGTCCTTTCGGCCCCTAGCTGCAACCTCTTTCATTCCATTTTACTGTATCTCCGTTCATGTTCTCTTTCTTCCATCTGACTTTCCACCCTCTCCAACAATTGTTTCACCGCAACTGCGAAGTTTTCCGCCTGACACACCTTTCAAACTTTCCTGCTGTCAATTTCCCTTTCAGCTTGAATGACTTCTTAGGTCCCAGGGCTTGGCCCTTGGTCTAAATTCTATGTTCTGTTCCAATCTTATGGGCATATGTGAACTGGCTTGGTTTGAATATGAGTTGGGAAAATATAACTTTGAGAAGGAAGACTAGGAGGAAGAAGCAGCACTGAAATTTCAGTGTTTAAGAAACTCAGAGAACAATTGATAACAAACAAGAGCTGAGAAGCTGAAGCACAGAATGATTTTATTATGATGAAAAGCACAAATGACATCAAAGGAAACAATTCCTTAATATTAACAA
Organism: Macrobrachium rosenbergii; assembly: GCF_040412425.1. Lineage (NCBI taxonomy): Eukaryota > Metazoa > Arthropoda > Malacostraca > Decapoda > Palaemonidae > Macrobrachium > Macrobrachium rosenbergii. The sequence continues at coordinate 50,139,222 of NC_089783.1, read as the reverse complement.
CACAGACTGCTTCAAGTAAATTGACTAAGTTGATAGATAAGAGAGGAAAGATATATAATGAAAATAAAAACGTGCACACTTTAAAAAGAAAACATCGAAAAGGAGTATAAAAGAAAGTTAGCAAATATGGCATTACAAGTGGAAAATGGAAAACACTGAACTAAGGCGTACAAAAGTCAGAAGAAAATGAATACATATTATGTAAAAGAGATGAGAGAGCCACCAAGCTCAGACAGAGATTTTGATATATGTATATATATATATATATATATATATATATATATATATATATATATATATATATATATATATGGAGAAGAGACAGGAAGTTAAAAAGTAGGTGGCGAGGGCATTAAAAGGATTTAGAAGGAACGAAATCAGAATTTCAACAGAACGGGAAAGAAAGCATTCAGGAGATCAACATGAACAAGAGAAAATGAAAACTAATTGTAAATATGGCATAGAGAACAATAAAAAAAAAAATGTAACGTCTAAAGGACTCATGAGAGCCACCACTTCTATTTTCCTCGTGATAAACGGATAAGTGTAACTTTCATATAGGCTAATATGCGCACGACTTATGGTTTCACTGTTGTCGGTCCACGGCTTATGATTCATTTAACAGAGATTTAGGCAAAATCAGTTCAAGCTACAAAATATGGAGGTATGATATTAAACCATAACAAAATTCAAAGTATGATTGTTAGCAGTTCTAAGACAGATCCCCTCCCCGGTTTTCCCTCCTAACTAATTGTTTCATTAACAACGTTATTTTAAATACATGCAACTCATTTGAAGTTATTGGCTTTAATATCAACTACAAATTCATTTTTGAGAGAAATTTCCTGTCTATATCTTTTTCTAATACGCAAAGGAATGGTTATATGAAAGCAAAATCACAAGACTTCCTTTATTCTACTTGGTTTGGTCGCCTGAAACTAAATTGCTGAATAAAGACTTGATTGCTATTAAATTCATTATTCGAGATTTTAGTATAGGTAGGCTATTAATCTTTGGCACCTTCATTAGATAAGCTGAGCTTGAATGCTTTATAAAAGTTTTCGTGATTACATTAAGGTCTCAGAAAATACTATCTCCTTAGGGTCATGAAATTATAGTTAGTTGTAGGTCTTGCCTTTTTCTAAAGTTTTTCTGTCAGCTGCAACCAAATTATGAAATAATCTTCCCAGTCCTGTCGTTGAATCATTGGCACTCAAAAGTTCAAAATAGGTGAAAACGCTTTTTGATCAGGATCTCGCGAGTCTCATTTCAAAGATCATTTGATTTAGCTTACTTTTTTTATTTGTTCTAATTTTATTTGTTACGTCTGTGTTCTATTCCCGTACTGGGCTGTTTTCCTTTTTTTTTTTAGTACTTGGATTTGTAGCATTCTTCTTTTCTAACCGAAGTTGTAGCTGGAATAATCGGTAGAACTAAGCAATACTTCCGCGGCGGCGATTCAGTAAAAAAAAAATCAGTGGCATTTGTGGGTAGACTTCAAAACTAAGATCTTCCATTGTTTAAGCAAGCTCTCTATTTATATTCCTCTACTCTCCTTTTGCAATCTATGAGGCGATGATGTAACGCACGTTGCGAACTTGCAATATTGCGCTCTTCAGCATCCAACTACACAGAAACATAACATGCATTCAAATCAAATTTCAGGTCGTGAGTCCAATCAAATTAGTGAATATAACATTGATTTGTCGATGAAATTTATGGAATTAACAATTAATAGCAGTAAAATGACTTCAAACGAATGGAAATCAGAATGACAACTGTGTCGTCTGCAGTTCAAGACAAATGTGGTAGGTGCGAAGTAGCCATATGTTGTTATTGTCTCGTCTTAGTCTATGCAGTGGTCATCAACCCCAGAAGGATTACGGGAAACTTTTCGTCTTATTTCAAGTACCGTTGTCGTCCACGTGTCAAAAATTTTTACTTCTTATACACACCGGTAAGAGCTTGTTTTGACAAAGATGTGTGGCCCTTTTGTATGAGTAAGACCTATGGTTATCGGATATGTGTTCCTAACCATGGTAGGTTCAGACTAATTTCTATGTAGCCTGTAACCTTTTATTGTAACGAATGGCACTTTTAAACGTAGTTTTGTATTGAGACATGCTATTTCATATTTAAATTTTACGTGGTTTATGCAATTTGAGGTGAGTGCAGACGAAACAAACCTACCCTTTCCTAGAATTCCAAGTCCTTCCTTAACCAGATTTTACCTTCCTGACCTCACTTAGGGCGCCGTGCCCTGACCTAACCCCCCCCCCAGTAACACTAAACATCATAGACAATGGACTAAACTTCCGTTCGGACGTAGCCCTGTCGTTCTGCAAACTACCCTGCAATTTTTGGTAAAATTTAATAAGTTGACAATAAGACTCCAGCCAGCCATTTTTGCATGAAAAACCATTTTGGGGTTTTCATGCAGAAATGGCTAGGAAATGATAGGGCAGTAAAAGAACCTAAAAATACCAACCTAGCATAACCTAGGAATGTTTACTGGTTGCAATTTTGCCATATCACTATGGAGGGGTGTGCGGTATTGTCTTACCTTATAAGTCATAATTTGATTAATTTTTTATTTATCATTTGCGCATAGTTTTTATGGGGTTCAAAATAACGAGAATGAAGAGCTCTTTTAAAAAATGTAGGTTATAACTTCACGTTGTGCATTGGCAAGTTATAAAATAATACCTAAATTTTTACCTTTAGTTTACTAGCCTATTGGACCACACCATGCTTTTTTTTTGTTTCCCCTATCTCCATGTAAAGGCTATAATAATTATCTGGGAACACCAGTGAGATACTGCAGTTTTTGTATTGGGAAGGTCTTCTTAATATGTGTCAGGATTTTAACCTCCGACGCACTAGTTCTGAGTCACGAGATGGTGTTGGACTTAGGATAGTCTGGCCTGAAGCAAAAAGACTAACAAAGAAAAAGAAGGCCTAGCAAGATTTGGTTGAGTTTCTTTCTCGTTTTATTACAAAATTAATAAAACCTCAAATCAAAAGGAAATAACTCTGCTCACCAAAGGTTTTACTACAATTACTGAACTAACGGACCATGAGGTCCAAAACAAAGTGCACAAATTCAACAGAAGAAAATGCCACATAGCCTGAGAAAACTCAACATTGACCTGAAAGAGTTAAATTTCACACTAATCTTACATATGAATAATCAAACAATACTTTAGATGAATTTTGACCACGTCAAACCACAGATGGTGAAAATACAGAGGGATTACATAAGAACATATATGGACTCTCTATAGACAATGTCGGCTTTTGGCTGAGGAAAGTGAGATGTGTACTTGACTTTTACCTGTTTGCTTCTCGTGGTCCCCCCGGAAAAAAGATCCGGAGCGCATCCTTACATGGTCTCTCGTTACCTCGTATTGCTACTCAAATTCTTTACATTGGTTACTTTGTTCAAAATCAATATTTATTTATCAAAAGGAGTTTCATTAGTATTCGTGATACTGTCTATGAAAGCAATCTTGATGTCAAGAATTTTTCTTCAATATTTTCACAGAAAGGGGAACCACAGTCTCGGCTGCCTGCTTGCTACTTCCCCGTGCTAATCCTGAATGTTGTGAAGGATTGTCGTGAAAAAAAAAAAATGGATCCAATTTTTTTCTATGACAATATGCTTGAAACAATAAGCATTAGAATCTGTCACAAATTTACTGTTACTGAGATTTTACCTGCAAGAGGGCCATGGTAAAAAATGCGTAATCCACAAGACAGGCCTAAGCAACTGGAAAAATAAAGGCCTCATCCCTGTATCCCTACTCTGCATGATACCCACATTATTTAACTGCATTATTAAGGACAAAAGTATCACTAGGTCAATTACTGTACAGTTGTGCAGCCCAACCTTACCTTTACCTTACCTTTCCATATCTAGCCTGCCCAGAGCTGGTTGTGGGCCCTTATTTGACCCCGGGGGAAGGAGGTAAAGCATCTCTTTGCCCCTTCCCCTATCTTAGGCTAATCTGAGCTAGATTGCTATAAATTGTGAAAGCAAAACACAGTAATTCATCTCATCCTAACCTTGCTCGCTTGGTTCAGACTGGCAAAGAGGCACCATTTGTCTCCTCCCCTTACCATTGCACACAACATATGCCATCTCCTCCCCTTACCATTGCACACAACATATGCCCAACCTTAAGTTTGTACTTCTTGTCTCAGTCCTAGTCACAGGCAAGAGAGGAAAACACGGCTTTTGGGAGGAAGGGCAGCAGCACGTCCTACCAGCAAGGTGGTAAAGAAGAAACTGAACACGTCACAGGGGTTAGAAGAGGTCGGCAGTTGCCTCCTCGTTCATCCTGATGACTAATCCCCAATGACACCAATTCCTTGCATCATAATTTTAATTGTTTTTTACCAGTTTCCAGCTAGCTCTAGAGGGTTTATTCAGTACGTTAAGATGCAGGTTTGTTAGCTGTGGAAAATACAAATGAATTAAAAATTTTTCATTTTAATTCAATTAGGGTGGGTGTTTATCAGTGGAGGACAGGTATTTATCAGTTATTTGTCTATTGATTTTGTATATCAAGTTTGAAAAGTTATGGTTTGTATTCCCTCAGGAACAAATCCCAAATTTTCAAAGGAATGTGTATTTTTCTTAACTGTACTGTACAAACCAGAGCCTTTTATCATAATCCCACCCCAACCACCCCATGTAGTCCCTGATACCAAAGAAAAAATGCTTGGTGATGGCAGGTGAGTAGGTGGCTTCCCCCACTCACCTGCCCACCTCCACCTAACCACTTGTTACCACATTTCAGTGACTGATAACTGTGCACACTGGAGAATCAACTACATAAAAGGCTTTGGTTTGCACATCTAGGAAAAATGCTGATTACTTTGAAAATTTCTTATTTTTTAAAGATTTTGACATTTAATGTAATAGCTACAACACTGTTATCATGAGTGGGGTAACACTGGAAGGTAAATTAGAAAGACTTCCCTCAGAAATAGTATGTTTATACCATTTGAGAACCTCCTTGCAATTGTCAGTTGAAAGTATTCATTATGTTGGTCTGGCAGGTATATACAATATGTCATATTGTTTAGTGTAAGGAGATTTATTCTCAGACATAAATGTTGATAACATCTTTTTCCTAAACTACTGATAGTACTCTATTTGTCAGTAACCTGTGATGTTATTGTTATACATATATAATGTACATGTTTCTTTGAGTATTCAATGATATTTAATGTAGACCTTTACCAACAGATGAAAATTTTCTTCCCCTAACCCCATTACTAATATAGCTTACATTCAGTTTGGAATGTTCCCAGGCAATGCAAACTTTAGTCCAACAAACAGACATAGTAGTTTTGTTCCTGTCTTGTCTGTTGGAATACCCCTAGAGTATTAAGTACAGGCTGTACTTTTGCGATGCTGCTTCCTTCCTTGATGAGATTTTCTTTTATAACTAATGAGAGTAAGACTCTTGGAGGAAGTAAGTTAAAGAAATGCAAGTGCATAGCTTCCTTCTCCTTGTTGAGTTCTTCCTCCTCTTCCTCCTCCACTGCCTCTTCTTTCTTCTGTGGGAAGAAATATAGGAAGAGGTCTGTGAAGTCCTCTCATAAGAAATTCCGTTGGGTGCAGATCACCACAGGATTCAGGATGACCTGGGCAACTAGTTGGCCACAGGCTGAATGGTATCTAGATATGCTGGCTCTTCTCATTGAAGTACTGAGAGAGATTCCTCTCTCTCACTCTGTCAGCACCGTAGCTAAGTTTCAACCAGTCCATAGAGATGTTTTCTCATCATGGCTGGAGATTATCCAGTATCTTCAAGAGGAAGGTTTTTCTTTCAGGGCTGTGCAGGAGATGTTTGGGACAATCAGGAAACCCTCAGCTAATGGGTAGTAAAGGAAAGTGAGTCATCTTCTACAATTGGGATCATAGACCATAGAAAAATACCCATTTTATATATATTTCCCATTCACTCACATTTTCTTTGAACATGCATTGAATATGATACAGGTACTGTAATTTACTATAAATTCACAAATGTTTGTTAACTGTTGTTTCCTATTACCATAACTTCTTAACTGAAAATGCAGTACAGTATTATTTTTATATGGAATTGTTTGTTAAAGTTTGGCCTCTTTCATCATTTTTTCCTTCTCTCAATCCATCATCCCTTAATTATGTAATTTGTAATTAAAAGGGAATTTAGATTATATAGTGTCCAGTGTTTTAAAGGTAGATCAAACCTTAGTCTTGATGAAAAAACCCTTTCAGAAATTTGCTTGTCAGTTTCATGCTGAAAATTCCTGTCAAGTTTTCATTCCTGATCTAACCCCTGAGGCATGGTATAAATGGTTGTCTGAACATTATTTTTGAAGGATAGCAAGAGTAATCAGAATTCAGCTGGTATAGCAAACTTGTAAACTAAAAAATCACAAGGCCCAAGCTGCTTTGCTGTCTAGCATAGAGACCCTTGTTTAGGAAGAGAGATGTGATGAGTAAATTTTAGCCAGAGTCATCACTGAAATGTACAGTGTTGTGGCAGACACCATCAGTTTAGCATAGCAAGTTATATCTGATCCCTACATCTGAGGATTTACAGGGCTGCAATGCCTGCCTCTTATGGACAAGTTTACAAGCTACAACTGCATTTGTTGGTTTACTGCTCAGCCCATCCCAAAAGTTATCCTGGAGAATGGATACTCATATGCTTTCCTGGGGCAATCTGTATGCCTTTCCATCCTTCAGTTTCATCAAGCAGGTGTTGGGCAAACTGCAAGAGTTCAAGAATTTTTCCAGGATTCGTTGCCTTAATTTGGGTAGTGTCCCCTGTATGTTGGTAGACTGAGAACCGAAACATGTTGCACCTTCATGTCAGGAGATTATTCAGCAAGATCCTTGTGGCAGAGAATTTTCAAAGTTGCAGGTGCAGGAATCTCCAGGTCTTGCAAAACTTGTGTCCAATCTTCTAAGCAAGGTGGGGCAGTTCCGTGACTGGTGTAGTCAGTGGAGTGTCAATCTACTCAACACCTTTATTCCTCCAGTCACTAACTTCCTTCTTTTTCTCAGGGGGTATAGGAAGTTATTGGTTTTAACAGTCAATGGCTATAGGACAGCCCTGATTCAAGTCTTTGAAGTTAATTACTGTATACAGTACCTTAATATTTAATATGCATTGAAAAAAGAATACATTTTATTGGTAGTTTGCTGTGTTTACTTCAATATTAATGTTTGAAAATTAGTAAATCATTTTTTATCATAAAAAATGTATTTAGTCATGAAAATAACATGAAAATACCGTGAAGAAAAACTCTGCGAATTACTGAATTTTTCGCAAATAATTCAGTGATAAGTTCCACAGAAAAATCCACAAATAGGTGAAGCCACGAATCCAGAACCGCAAATAGGCAGGGGTGGACTGTAAAAATGTATATGCATATGGTGAAATGTACACATATAAGCACATGCATCTACACATACATGTGTACGTGCGTCGATGGCCATAGTAAATGTAATCACTTATACCACAGAGAATAAAAGTAAAATTTGTGGGCATGTAGCCGATGGCACACACAGACCAATCATAGGGCTGTCTCAGCCTCACGCACTACTGTCGAACTGCTTTCAGTGAATCATATTGAAAATATATTTATAAAAGGGATAACAAATTATATTACAGTAATACCTCAAACTTACATGGGTTAGGTTCCAGAACCCCTCATGTAAGGCTAGGATTCGCCTAAGTTTGGTACGGTCACTAAAAATTCTAATATATACAGTAAATGCGTATTTCTAGAGCTTAAACCTTAAATATGACAAAATAATGCTCCCAAAGCGCTTTAATTTCATTTAAAAGCTTAATACCGTACTGTAATTCATATTTCATTACAGTACAGAGAGAGAGAGAGAGAGAGAGAGAGAGAGAGAGAGAGAGAGAGAGAGAGAGAGAGAGAGAGAGAGAGAGATGGGGGTTGCCCTTACATTAAATATCTCTTGAAATTATTCATGAATTATTACGGAGAGAAAGGTTGTTCTTATGTTGATATCAAAAGATGGAAATCCTTGATTTATGGAGGAGAGAGAGAGATAGATAGATATTTTTTAGGCTCCTTTGTAGTGGTACAGCACATATTTTATTTGATCATGAATGGGCAGCATATTTGACCATTGAATGGGCAACATTTTCTACCCTTCATGGTCAATATGTCAAGAATTGACAGTTAGGTTATAGCCCCCCTCGCTGCGAAGCTTCGGAGAAGACTGGGAATCAGTATGTGTTCTTTTAAAACTTCACATAATTTACTTTAGAAATGCATAAATGTAATTATAGCATGGAAAATATGAAAAAATTAATAGCAAAGTAACATCACATTTATCTATAAAATTACAGTACAGTATACAAAACAAACAAACATATATGTTACATATGCATAAGAAATCTCTCTCTTATCTCAGTAGAGAGAGAGAGAGAGAGAAACTAAAATATAACTTATACATCAGATTCACGCAACTCAGAGCGTGTAAGATCAAGGTATTACTGTACTGTGATGAATAAATATAAGGCTGCTGTAGCATTTCTAGTAGAAAGGCATCATAAGATACATAACGAAGTAAAAAAAAAATAAATGATAGCTGAAAAGTTTATGCATGAGATGATCCAAACCAGTCTGCGAGTAGCCCATGAATCATTTGATTTTGGGGGCATTCTTGTAGATTACCCAGTTTGACAAAAGAATACATAAGAGTCAGTAAATTCTCTCTCTCTCTCTCTCTCTCTCTCTGTTGTTGGGAGAATATTTTAACGTATACTATATTCATAAAGAACCCGATTACTTTGAATTAGAATAAATGACTAAATTTCAATTAAAAATAGTTGGCAGATAATTCTTTACATTAGTAATTTATGAACAGGTCTATGTTTATTCTGGAATGTTAGGTCACCATGTGAAAAATTTTTGAAGACATTATAAGCACCATAACAGCAACAATAAAAACAAGAATAACCACAATAACACGGCTGAATATAAGGTAGGCCTATAATCCAAACGTCATAAGCTGCATAAACCAACAGAAAGACATTGGACATTATAGGTCTACGTAATTTTTTTATGATTCTGTTATTTCGAAAGGAGATAATGTCCTTAAGAAAATTCTCAGTAAATTATATCCTGTATGACTCATATAGCCTATCATATTGTAACTTTAAGTTGAACATAGGCCTAGTCTGGGTTTGAAGACTGCAGTCACTGCTTGTCATTCCACTGAATGTGTAAATGATTGCAATGAAATTGATTTTATTAATATATAGTCAGATTTCCTGAAAACAATATGAAATACGTCTGTATAGCTCTACAACAGTCTTTGTTTAAATTGTGAATGGTGAACATGCTTGACAATATCAGATGGTAATCACCATTGCCCTGCAACTTAAGTGCACTGATTCGAACGCAGGCATTCCCTGTGTCACCTCCATTTTTTACCATTTTTAGGTAGATGTGTATTATGATTTTATTTCAGGGGATTATATAACATTTCCTTTGGGTAATCACAAGAACTTATTTTAGTTCAGTAAGGTAACTATTGCTAAATTAATGAAGATGAAAAGAACCATAGATTAACCAACTTTTCAAAACGATTGCCAGCCAATCAGCTTCAAGAAATGGTCATGACGCAAGCAGTGGGCGGGGTTTAGCTACAGAGAGCGTTGGATTTTGCTATAGATCCTTATCCTTTCTCAGTTATCACTACAAGGCAATTAACAACTCAGTTCTCGCACCTACATTGAAATTCAAGCTATTTAAGTGACGTGGTTGGATGAAACAAACAAAATTTTTAGGTACATAAATAGTTGTTTTTTTTTTTACAATCCCACCTGTCAGATACTGAACCCCTCAGTCCTGTTTCTCATCCAGATCCCACGAAAAAAATTTATGCTAATGACTGGTGGATCCTGGAGGTTCTAGACAGTATTTACAAAGTATTGATACTTCCCGTAATGATTGGACAAAAGTTTGCAGTATCTGGGGACATTGGAAGACTGATATTGCTAGATATATTAGTGTTGGGTGTGTATGGAAAAATTAATTTATTAAAAAAATTTTTTTTTTGCAGACTTCATCATGACTGTGTTATCAAGATTGGCTGTTACAACATTCAGGCACTCGAATGGTAGTTTATTTAGGGGACTTGGAAGAGGAGGCCCACCACCTGGTCACATATGTAGAGGGTTACGTCAGCCTCGGAGAGCTAACAGAAAAGGTGGTATGAATTTGGCCCCAGAATTAGGCCTAGAAACACCAAACGAACACAACATGGGACCAGGCTTATTAAAGAGTATTTTATTTGCAGCAGGATTTTGTGGTACAACATTCGTTGGGGTTAGTATATGGCAGTATGAATCTTTAAGGGAAAAAGCAGAGAAAAACTCTTGGTCAAGATGGGCCAACCAGCAGTGGAATTCACTGGAAGGCTGGCAACACAAAGAGGGTGGTTTTCGCCAAGAAATCAACAGGTTATGGAACAGTCTTAATGAAGGGCAAAAAGTGTTTTGGCCTATATGCTTTCTCAATGCTGTTGTGTATGGTTGCTGGAACAATCTCTCTCTACGATCAACAATGTTTAGGTACTTTTGTTCTAACCCAGCAGCTCGTGCTGTATGCTGGCCCATGTTTTTGTCAACATTCAGTCATTATGCATTTTTCCATTTTGCTATAAACATGTACGTACTCCATAGCTTTAGTAGTGGTGTTACTTCGTCATTAGGTAAAGAACAATTTTTAGGTATGTATCTTTGTGGTGGAGTTATATCTTCACTAGCAAGTCATGCCTTTAAAGTTGCTTCCCGATGTCCAGGGCCATCACTAGGTGCTTCAGGCGCTATTATGGCACTTCTTGGTTACTTTTGTACTACTCATCCAAACGCACAGCTTGGTATAGTATTTCTACCAGGCTTTACGTTTTCCGCAGACACTGCAATAAAAAGCGTCATGTGCTTAGATGCTGTAGGTATGGCTCTCGGTTGGCGTATGTTTGATCATGCGGCTCATCTTGGTGGGGCACTGTTTGGGGTGTTATATGCGTACTTTGGTCCACGATACATATGGCCCAAAAGTGAACCTCTGATGAGGCAGTGGCATGAAGTTAGAACTGAGTTATCAGAGAAAATAGAAGGAAAACCAACTAAGGATTAGACTTTTCAGTTAATCGAAGTGTATGGAGGCTGTGTAAATGATTGACAGTAGTATAATAATACAGTGTTTTTTTATCAGTTTGTTACTGTGCTTCTCCCAGGGAAATGAGAAGTTGGCAGATATAAATAATGACAGAATTTCGTATGGTGCTGCATATAGTGTAAATAGTGTTATGTGAGATTATGTAAATACAGTAAGTTGACAGTAATGAAGGTGCTTTACAGCAGCACTGAAAATTTTTAAATTTGATCAGCAAAGTTAAAGGTACAATTGTCTTTACAGTAAGTGGAGTGTTTAATGATCGTTGTGTAAATAGTGTCATCGTGTAGAAGCATGGTGATTGTCATACTTAAGGTTAATGGGGTAATTTCAAGTACATTTGTCACTGGTTTATATGAACGCATGAAATGTATTTATATTTTGTTAGATTATACAGATTCACTTGCTTTCTATTATGAATAAAACTTTTCTCTTCTACTTAGTGTTTTATTGGGTCTGATGTACCATATAGGTGGTACAGGTTACTGTGTTACAGTGAAAAAGTCATTGCAGAATTTAGGATATTTTAGTAAGAAAAGTGTCTTGCAGTTTTGGAACGGTTCGGGCCTAACTTAACGGATGATGCATCAGCTACTTTTGTTACTTAAAGCATCTGCATATGACCTCATTCACACTGTTGTTTATTGTTGAGTGCACTTGTTATAGTCTCTCACTTTCTTTTCAGTGCATTATTACCTGCATGATATTGGCTTTATTTGGTCTTGTGCCTTAGATTTTTAATTGTTCTTTTGGTCCAGAAAGAAACAGTGTTAGTAATTATAGCTCCTACATCATGAAGACCTAACTGCCATGGAATGAAATGAAATTTCCTATAGAATCCCTAGAAGGTAAAAGTGTATATGTGTATCGATGCAAAGATCTTCATGCTCTATGCATGCTATGAGTATGGCAGGAAGTGAAGTACTGTACAGAACTGCCTTGACATCAAGAATACCTGACAGAAAATCCTGGCACATAGCCAAGATTTAGAAGTTGCTGGGGTTGCATAAAGTGTTCCCAAACCAAGAGCAATCAAGCTTGGCAAAATGTAAGGCAGTGTGTGCAAGTGGTACAAGAAGTACTTGTCATCAAGGGTAAACTTGCATAGTCCGTACCTACGCGATAATATTTTGAGGTTTTCACAACATGTAGAACTATAAACTGTCTTATCACAACTATTGATCATAATAGATGCCCACATTTGTGTTCACGAATGTTCCCGGGGTCACCAGTCTTTTGTCTTTCCTACACACATCCCCTCTGGACTCTTTGGTATGATTAACCAACAACATAACTTTCTGGGGTCCTGCAGTGCTGTCAACAGCTCTGCGATTGTTCTCCAGGTATTTACATGAGATTGCTCTTCCAGCTCTTATTGCAAATATGTTTATCAATGTTTCTCATTTAAGATAATGTATTTCACTCCTTTTCACCTTAGATACTATAATTACCAACATCATCTGTGGTAGTTAGCACTAACAAATAATGAGCAATTTCATTTTTTTTTAACCTTTTGAGAATGTAGTTCTTTTTGGAGTGCTGCATCATTCTAGCATATTCCAGTACTTTGTGCAGATTTCATGCTTTTTTCTAAATCATTCAGTAAAACTGTGTTTTCCATTTTAGTGTGAATGATAATTAGCTAACAAGTTATTAACAAACTGGCACTCAAGAGTATTTCTAATTCACTTTAATCACTTGTTTGGTTGTTGTTTACTGTACCAGTACAGCGAAGAGCAAGGATTGTAGGCAGTCCCTGGATAACAGCGGGGTTCTGTTCCCAGCCAAACGCCGCTAACTGAAAATTGCCGATAATACCCCCAGTAAACTGCTTAATGGTGCTGATAAACTGCTTACTGGTGCTGAAAATTTGGTTAAAGCGGTACTGCATGAAAATCTGGTTAACAACGTTGCTAGCCAAGCGCCATAACACTGAAACGGCGTTAACCGATGCCACAGGTAAGTGGCGACTGCCTGTACTATGCTTTGCTTGTTTTTTTTTTTTTTTTTTTTTGTAAATATCACAATTTTTAAAAGTAAATTGTATTTTTCCTAACTATGCAAACCCAAGGTCTTTCACATTAGGAATTACTTTCAGCGAAGCTAGAAATGGCCATTAAACTCTTGAACAAGGTGGTTAGGCTATAACTACCATCCGCTAGGTGGGAAGACCTGCCTGCCTGGATGTAAACATTCCAGTTTGCCTTTCGGCCCAGGTTTCAGATTGAGGGGTGGCATGAGGCGGGCATAAATGTAATGTAAAGGGCCTCAGGTTGTAAAGTTAGGAAAAATACAATTTACTTTTAAAAACTGTCACTTGTTCCTACACGATATACAAACCATCGGTCCTTTACATTAGGAAGACTCACTGGTCAGAGGGAGGAATCTGAGTGAGTCTCTTTGAACTGACTGTAGTTTGCCACATCTGGGCTGCTCCTCCTGGTTGAAAGAGCAAGGAGTATCCTCCTCTGACATATTGATCAGAGTATAGGAACTGTGAAATCAAATGCCAAACCTCTGGACCTTTTTGAATGAGGAAGAATCGTTACTCGTACAAAAGAAAAGGGCTGGGAAGAATCTTATGAGTCAGAGGCAGTAAGGCAAAGGCCCAAAAAAAAGGGTTTGTCTTATTGCTAGAGTCTCCCCTTCCCCTTGCTAGAGGAAGGAGCAGGATTGTTTCTATAATTCTAAAGAGAAAAATAGAAAGACACCAGTTCCAGCAAGTGTTGGTTCGAGTCCTATTCTCAGCCTGAATGAAGAGACGTAGGAGGATGCAGTAGGAGGAGGAGAGGCCAGTCACTCTCGTAATCCCTCTCACTTCCAGAACCACACACCTTAGGCGAGATGCTACCTATCCTCTTAAAGGAGCCAGGTAAGAAAACACAACTTGTTGAGCAGCCACCACAGAACCAAGGAAAAAAGGTTTCAAGGGCTTGTGGGCAAAGACCCGAAGGTAGAAAGACATAACGTGATGCGATGAGACCACATCTTTGCTTCCAGGCCTACAGATTCTTCTAAAATGGGAGGGATGGACCAAGCTATTGACTTCGTGAGCTCTCGGGCAGAGTGTACAGGTGTTGAAGTCACCAGCTGCAGAGTACATCCCTCTGATCGCCTCACGAAGCCAGAAGAAAGACGTGTCCATAGACACTTCTTCCTTGGGAAAGTTAGTGCTCGTGAAAAGTCAGCGATATCCAGGTTAGGGATGTCGAGCCTTTTTGGAAAGTACTGCAGCACCGTAACAGGACAAAGTAGCGATTGATCTGGATCATCCAAGGAGGAGGGGATCACGAAGGACTTGAACCTGGCAATAGATGCCAATGGATTCAGAGTTTGCTACGACGTCCAAGATGGAGTCAAGGCATTGATCTCATCCCTTTGCAGGCTCACATCAAAGAAGGTCCATGAAGATCGTCTATCCTCTGATCTGAGTGGGCACAGCTGAATTGAGCGAGCCAAGCCGATCACATAAACACAATCTGGGACTGGGCAGTGAGCAGGGCAAGCTGAGCCGAGCCGATCACGCAAACGCAATCAGGCTGGGTGGGGCAAGCACGCCAAGCCAAGATGAGCGAGCCAAGCTGAGCCAAGCCAATCGCGCAAATGTGATCGGGGGCTGGGCAGGGCAGTACTCGCCTGCCAAGAACTATCGCTGCCCTCCCAATATGCTCTGATCTCCTTCGAGGCCAAAGCTCCTTGAGAAGAGGGCTCAAAGGGGGGACTCTGTGTCTGCTATCCTGAGTGCTCGGACCCTAAGGCCTAAGACATGAGGATGGGACCTGACCGAGCATTCAAAGCAGGGCTGGCAGGCAGTGTCAAAACACCTGACTGGCTCAGCACCTTCTCTCATCATGTGCCTAAACCAGACCAAAGAGCGAACCCCCTAGTACTGGTATGGGAAGCGCCCGAGATTCCACAGAATCCCAGGCACTCGACGACTCGCCAGCCAAGCGCTCGCGATTCCAAGGAATCCGAGAACCTGGTGAGACTCCTGAATCTCATAAGAACATTCATCGGGAGTGGTCTCCTCTCTGCTTCCTAAGAAACCAAGAAGGGACAGGCACAGAACCAGTCTTAAACGTAGACTTCTAAGAACTGGAATTGAGAGCGCAGCCTCGAGAGGTCGTGCACTCGAGGCCCCCAAAGCACAAGACCCCAGAGGAGGATGTGAATTGGCTCCTGTCCCAAGGGCAGGAAGAGCCAACGAGAGAACCACTGCCTCCCTGGAGAGAGGCAGTCCCTTAGAAGCCCTGCAGGACTTCTAAAGGAAACTTCCTCCTGACTTCTCCAGATGCTTGAACCCTTGGGATCGAGACACCAGGTTGGGAACCTGACCGAGCACTGGTGAGTGCTTGAGGTAGCACTGGCAAGAAGAGACAAGACACCTAAATGTCGGCTCTTTCTCTCGCCTAGCTCCTGGCACCAGTTCCGGATGCTCAAGATTCCTTAGAATCTTGAGCACTCGGAGCGACTCACAAATGAGCACCCGACACAGCACCAGTCTTAGAGGCTTAACCCCTAGAACTGGCAACAGGAGTGCAAACCGAAGTCTGCACACCTGTGGCTCCCAAAACACAAAACCCAGGGGCATGCAAATCAGTTTCTAAGCCTAAAGGTCTGAAAGAGCCGAGAGATCCCGCTGCCTCCTCGGAAGGGGGCAGACCCTTGACGCCCCGCAGCAGTACTTCTTTGGGGGGAAGCAGCAGCCTTCCTCTTCTTTGGCCAAAGGGGGCCTATCCGGTTTCCTGGGACCTCCTCGAGCCTCAGAAGAAAAAAGGAAGAGGCAGCAGATAACAAAGTCAAATATAAAGCTGAAGGAGACGACGCCTACCTCCCACAGGGCTTCTTTCTTAATCTCCTCTCTGACATCTTCTACAGGATGGTGGTCAGATCAACCACCTTGCTACCAAGTTTCAACTGGTTTCCAGATACTGCTAGATAATAGGCTGTAGTTTGCAAACCTACGAAGAATTATATTTGATGGCTTGGGAAACTGGAATCCAGGTTGAATTTGACAAGGAACTAGATTACAGGTGGGCAGATTAGTGAATGTCTGCCTGCACATGAAAAAAACTGGCTAGTAAAACAGAAAGGTAAGCTGAAAAGAACATGACTTCCTAAACAATACTACTTGAAAAATAGACTTTATTACATTTTCATTTACAAAATTAAAATGAAAATTAACACATCTGCAATGTAGTCAATTATACAACACAAATCAAACTTAGAACAGCCCGAGGTATAAACAATGAACAAAACATTCATAACCTTTATACATAAAAGTTAAATTAGACTACATATTTGAAGATGTGTTTTAAACTATCCTTTTGTACAGGTTCTCATATATATGAAACAAAATTGGCCAAAAAGAAATTAACATTCATATGGCTGTAAATAAAAACACTAAGAAAATATAAGACACTACCAGGGTGGTATAAAATGAATGTCAGCTACAGAAGAAATATCAGTACAGTAGCGCACCGAGATATATCGGTGCGAAATGGAAATATCAATTTGAGGGTTTTTGCCTTCGGATCGAGTCCCGAACTGTTTTTTCAAATCAGGCACCAAAAGGAATGCTGGGAGTCTGAGTGAGGGAGAAAGCGCATCACCCACACATGAATACATGTTTATGCTTACAGTACACTATAATTTCACTTTACAATACTGTACTATATACTGTCCTGCAGTTTATATTAACCTGTTAAGTGTCCTTTGTGAGAGACATCGCCGCTCCCTTATCGTCACATTTTCTAGCTTGCAGAGTGGTCATTTGGTCTGTTAATTTTTATGCTTTTTTATGTGTTCTTTTTTACAATGATACTGATTTTTGTATAAAGACATTAGGATACTAAATAATGTAGAATAAGAAAAGATAAAAGAATTTATTTTTCTATTTTTATATCCTAAAGATTATAAGCATGAAACATAAAGGGAAAAAATTATTCTTTTGAATGCCTTTCCCTGAAACATAGAGCCAGTAGATTAATGAAGTGCTTCATTTCATTTTCGTTTGTGTCATACTATTTTAGGGCACTTGATATTGTGGGCAAACTCTATATGTTCATCTAGAAACTGGATGGAAAATCTGTTCGTTACAGCTACAACGTTCTCCATGACTTTGTCAACAAAAAAAAAAACTTCTAAAAAAAAACTCCGCAGGGTTTCCCTTATCCTGAACACTAAGTTTCACACCTTTGGGTGAACGAAAAGTAAAGGGAACACCACTGGGTTTCCCTTATCCTGAACAAAAAGTTCATGGAATTTGTAGCAGAGAGAGGGAGAGAGAGAGAGTCATTTTTGTGCTGATTATGGAAAAGGTGCCATTATTTCCTTTCATCGTGGTCATCATCATTCTCTGCAACGAGTAGTGATATCCCTTCAGGCAACAGATTTTTATTTCGCTTTAGATCGCTCATAATGGGGGGAAAAATGGGATTAAACAAAAAGAAAAATGTTGTTTACCAATGAATGCCAGAAGCATAGCAGGAGGTGAAGGTCATTGTCCTCTTGTCAGACTCTTTCCCCTACAAAAAAAGTTGCCATTTACTGCTAATTTAGCTCATAGTGTTACCAACTGACATTCCTACAATTTATATAAGAGGGAAGAGCATTTCACCTCTGAATTCAGTGGTGCAATATCCTTGAAAGAGGTAGGATGTGTTACTCCGTTGAAGGCATTGTGATATGGGATGCAGCCAACTGAGATATGCCATCGGTGACGCTTAACAGGTTAATAATAAGGCTTTTATTTTACTTTACCGGTACTGTTTGTTTATATAAATATACTTTCTAGCAAAAAAGAAAATGGAACGACTTCAATACTATGAGAAAAAAATGCCTCAATCAATTAGTTGTCACACTTCTGTAAGACATTTATTTAATTTGTATTAAAGATTTATTTAATTTGAGTTAAACACTTACAGATATTTTGCTGTGTTTACACTAATATTAATATTTTAAAATTAGTAAATCATTGTTATAAGCACTTTAGGGGTGTATATACTTAAGGGTAACAGTTTTAGGAGGGTAATCTATGAAGACTTTGGGTGTTTTGGGATGATGTTTTGGGTTGTATTTTCTTTGAACTGATATTATTAAGGTATATTTTTGTTTAAACAACTAAATTAGGCTGTGTACTCTTAAAATAAGCAGTTATAAGCATTTTACAGTAGTTTAAGGGGTACAGGGTATAAATATACCTGTACTTTATGGCAAAAACATGCATTCATGTATATATACAATGACATATCAGTTTCTTTTATAGCAGGGTAGGCTCGGATGCTTTAATCCATTATCTCAGTGAGCTACTGTACTGTGAAAATCAGAGGCAATGTCTTACAAACTTTCAATACAAAAACTTCACATTAATATTTTGCAATATGTTAATATGTTAATTATAACAGGTGATCTGACAGTTAATAAAAAAATTCCAAATGCATTTATATTGGCCAAAATTATTTCATTAGGTTTCTGGTAGCACCTTATAAGGGTTGAGGATCCCTTTAGGATCCATAAGCATTTTCATTTGTTTCATTAGCTTTACTGCATTTGAAGACTTTGAGAAATGTATGAAGTTTCTTTTCTTGAAACCTAGTCCATGTTCAGCACTAATGCTTCCATTGACTTCAGCTGTCCACTCATACACTTTAGGTTCAATGAGGTCCAGAATATCCTGTAAAATAAAACTTGAAAGCTCAGTTCTCTCACCTACAGATATAAATAACAAAGATATAAAACATTTATCATACAAAACCATCAGTCATATTGAGCCCAAACTATGGTTTTCATGTTCCCAGAATCTTTCAGAAAAAACTAAGAGAGCTGAGTGACTGCATACATGTGTACCTGTGAATCATTAGTTGAACGGAGCTATCTAGCTCATTCTATTATATAAATTAGATGTGTTATAGCCTAAACAAACGGGAAGCAGGTACTAGAATATATGATTAATGGGTTTGTATGTAAGATGTTTCATGTCAAAACTTGATGTGTTCTTAGAAGAGTCCCATCTACTGCAAAGGCCTCCTGGATTCAGTGGAGAACTGGGAAGAGAGTAGGTCAGAAGTACTGTGATAGTCATACACCCAGAAAGTAAGACAGGTGGTTGTAATCATTTATTTGATAATAAAGGTCCAGAGACTACTTATGCTTTTAATTAAGACATAGTTGTCCAGATCCCAGAAGAGTACATCTCTAGAGAAAGGAAGATGTAATATCTCAAAGAACAAAGTGCTGTAACCTCCATGCTTTTCAAAGTATGGGCGTGAGGATGACCCTGATTGCAGGTGTCATCCTTTACCTAGGGAGCCTTGTCCCTTGAAACATCAGTTAGAAGGATACCATGATCTAGAAGCTCGACTCTTTGGGCAAGGCGTCAACAACAAAAGTTCCAAACCCTTGCATGGTCTCCCGAGGCAGTGACATATGATTCTCACAGGTAGAGGAAGGAGTCAGGATCATGACTGAACGGCAAGACTAGAAATGTCCATGGGGCAGTTATATGATCTTCAACATAGTCAGCTGTACAGTGGTAATAATATCAGAAATGGAGGCTCTGGGGCACATCTGTAGTTGATTTCTTTCTGGAAAACCATGATTCTCATTGCACTATTCATCAGTGCAACCATGATTCTCAGTGCTCCAGGCTTATCACTCCTGGCCAAGAATGACTCATTCAGGAGGAAATCTCCTACTCTTCTGCAGAAACTTGGTATTAAACATACAGTAAAGCTTTATGTCCAGTCCAGTCATTCTTATCAATAATTCCGATATTGGGAATTATATCCTTCCATGTTATTTTAATGTTATGGTTGTTCTTGGCATGATTATAGATGGCACCTTCCTGAACATGGCAGGAGATCCTCTTAGAGAATTTCATTGTGGTCGTACCGATGTAAGAGCCAAAGCATTCTCGGACTGGGAATTTGTACTGGTAGACCAAGTTGGCACTCTTCAGGGGATCCTGTGTTGAGTGGGCTGGGTTGCTCTTGTGGTAAATAACTAATTTCACATTTTTTCCCAGGTCCGTAGGGCAGACGTTTCCTTCTATGATGTTGCAAAGGGCGTGCTCGTCCTCTTTGTACTTCTTGTGAAACACTCCCTTGTAAAAGAGAGTGATGTCTTAAAGGGTGTTGGGGTCACGTTCTAATTTGGTGTGTGTCCTTCCAAGATGAGCAGTGAGAGAGCTCTTCTGATGAAGGCGCTGATTGCAGTGCATTTGTTTCTCTCTGGACACTCACTCTTCCCATTCAGGCACATACCCAGGTTCGTGGGTTTTGTATATACTTGCGTTACAAAGCGCTCCTCCTGTTGCCCAACAAGGACGTCAAGGAAGGGGAGGTGATGGTTACAGCAATATTCTGTGGTTAGCAATATTCTGTGGTGAAGTTGAGGCGACTGTGGTCGTGGAAAGCTTGTCGTAGACGTTCTACTTCTTCCTCCGTGGTGAAGATAACGAAGATGTCGTCAATGTATCGGATATACATCAACGGTTTATGGATGGCAGTGGATACCCAATGCTCCACAGTATCCATGTAGAAATTCGCGAAAAGTACTCCAAGGGGAGAACCCATCTTTACACCATCTTTTTGTATGTACATATGGCCTCTGTGGGTGAAGAAAGGGGCCTTTTTGGTACAGATTTTGAGGAGTGTCCCGAGAGCATGCTCGGGGATGTTCAATGGGGGGTGGAATCATCTCTACACATGGTCCAGTATTTATTGTGGATTGTTTCAGCCATGGGGACTTTCTTGAAGAGGGAATCCACATCTATTGAGGCAATAACTCTCTCTCTCTTTGTCTCTCTCTCTCGCTCTCTCTCTCTAAGTGACAGTTTTTCCAAGGAAATTTTATTAAAATTGGAGATTTTATGACATACGGAACAAACTTTTCATTAATTCTGAATTTTAATGTACCGTAAATAAATTCTGGTAACTGCCTTCCCTGGAACAAGGCCATGGCACTAAGTTTTTGATCTTACTGTCTTCCTAGTTCCCCCTATTTTGTTAATTAGTCAAAATTCCTACATTCATTATGTATAGTTTTCATTTTCATACCATACACTCATTACTTTTGTCTCAAAAATAGGTATTTAATTATAACATAATAAAAAATTTATGTAGACTGATATTTTCTATCCAATTCTACTTGTATAAACAAATATGTTGACATGCATCACAGAATACTGTAGGTAAATGTGCACTTACCTTTTGAAATTCCTTACTAACAATGTTCAGGTGAAGATTTCCATCACCAATATGACCATAGCCACAACAACGTATAACACTGTCTCCAAGTCTATCTTTCATGTCTTCCACAATCCTGTAGAAATCTTTGTATGGCAGTGATATATCATACCTGCAATAAAATATTAATGAATGCAGAAGCATAACAGAAAGTATTGTATATAAAGACACATCCAGACATAACTGGGTTAGGTTCCTGACCATCAGGTGTAAGCTACACTTTATGCATTACGTACCAATCACATTTCTAAGAGCGCATTTATCAATACAGTTATTTTAAGCAAATATTTTTCATCACATTTTCATTACTTATATACATAAAGCTAACATTATGGCCTTTGAATGTCCCCAAATCTAGTCTTTTGTCTTATAAACAGAGGGAGATCAGTGGTAGTAAGATGCTTTAGCCACCCAGATATTCAAGCTGCCATTTACTTCATTGCAGGATTTGATGAAGCAACCACTGAAACAGTTTTGCTCCAGCTTTTCCACGGCTCCCTCACCCTCTGTAGGCCATGCCTCAAGAAATTCCATTCCTGGGAAGCCATCTCCTCAAGATGGCCTGACTCCAATTACAGTCCAAGCAGATCCATAGCCTGCCACTGTGTGGAATTCTAAGAGATTGACATGCCTTGATTGTGGCTACTTCTGAGATGGGATCTTCTAGCAAGAAAAGTACCATCAGTGATACTAGAGGATGTTAGGACCATGACCAACCTGAGTAGTGACAACCCAAGCCTTCCTAATTCTTCTTCCTGCTCCATTTGGGATCATGACCACAGTCAGGACTACACCAATGTGTGGATAGTGACTGTGACTGCAGCCAAGGAGAAAGACCATTTAACTATTATGTTGTTTAGTAGTAACAGTAAGCCAGGGCATGGCAGTGACCTGTCTATTGATTGCCCTTCCATGTAGGCCAAACATAAGAACTTACCCAAGGGTAACAATGATCATGACCCTTTGGATGCTCGCCTTAAAACGTCAGCACAGTACAACAAATGTGGCAGGTGATGTCTGCTTGTTTGCAGGACAAGTGGTGTTAAAATATTAAGATACCTACTACTATTTGTTATTGATCCAGAGTAGATTAATGCTTCTTCCCATACATGAACCATAGATCTGCCACTTTTACTGATAAATTCTAGCGGTAGCCTTCCTTCTTGGGTTTTCAAAGACCTTGACTACTCTGATAAAAATGAATAAAAGTAAATGTGGCATCGCTTAATAGCCTTCAAGCATGAAGGTTCAGAATATTCATAAGAACTTCTAAGATGAGGTTGCTGCAGCAACTCCATCCACACTGGAAGGACCCTATGTTCTTTATCGCCAAATTAACAATTGGGAACCACTCTTCTTTGGGTCAAAGTGGTTCCACTAACATCATCACTCCATTGAAGGGCTGACATAGTTTGTCTAAAATTGGAAGCATTATTCCTAAGGAAGGAAATGCATAAAGTCACAGGTTGTTTCATGAAACCATTACAGGACTAATTCCCCTGGCTCTGGACCTGGAAGGGCTGTGCAAGGGTTTGTAAATGTGTTGGAACAAATGACAAATTTGTAAAGTACAGTAATCTGTATTTTTGATAATGTAGTCGCTTGTTTCGTCCTCAAGGAATTACCCCTCCATGGTCTGCCAGAGCTCCATGGTGACTAGACTAATATCAAAAGCATATCTTTTAGCTTGGTCATGTAACCGGGTATTGTTTCATAATGATAAACACTATAACACGTGATGGAGTATAATGGAATCAAAGATAAGAGGGCATTTTCCCTTATCTTCAGCGAAGCTGAACCCAGTTTTCCAACATCAAATCCTGCAAGAAGGAGAAGTGACTATTGCACATGTGCATCCACCATCTTGTTTATGACCAGGCCAGTAAAAGACCATGTAAAGCCAATGCTCCATACTAAAAGCTCCTCGATTCTCTGTTTTTTCATTGGGAACATCCAAACTGTTAGTTTAAACTGTGGAACAGGTGTTTAATTTGTGTATAAAAGCTGGAAACTAGCCTTTGTTATGTGAGCACATGGTCGGTGCTTTCTCACAATCTCTGTTTGATATCTGTCAAAAGCACAAATTGTTTTGAAGAATTTGTCATTCTATTTAGAAGTTTTAACTAAAGAAATGTTCCACAATTTATTATCAATTTAGATAATCCTTTCAGAAAACAATGTCTACAACAGCCTACGCAGTAGCCTACATGAGATGGTAGCCTAACAGATTCAGTGAGAACAATTTAGACTATAGTAGATGTTGTCTGGAGCCTATAACCTAGGATTACATACCCTAAAGGTGATTTAATGATTTAAATAACCTGGATTAGGTAGTAACCTAAATTAAGGTAAGAAAGAACCTTTTAAGACACATCCTTTTATGGGCCTAGGCAGCAGCCTAGTTCACACCAAGGACCCTAGGATTAGATAAACAGGCTACAGACGTCTTCCCTTTGTATAGCCTGTATACTTAAGCATGATCTAAATAATCCAGGACTAGGCAGTACCTTATATTCAGTTAAGTGATAACCTTTTAGTAAACATTCCATTATTGGACTACATTGTTAGCCTAGACAATGTAACCTAGGACTAGATGAAAATAGTAACCTCTGCCGGATGAGATGGTAGCCTAGCTTTAAGGTTACATACTAATATAATTGTGTTTTATGTAATCCATACCCTTAAGTGTGAATTAAATAATCCAGATTACAGTAGGTGGTATCCTAGATTAGAGTATGTGATAGTCTAGCTATAAGGTTACACATTAGTGGGTTACTGTTTTATACATAGACCAAATAGCCTAGGATTGGATATAACAACAACCTTATAGTTAGTAGCCTAACTATGAGGTTACATATTAGTAAGTTTCTGGTTTTATATAGCCTATACATTTAAGAGTGATCTATAATAATCTGAATTAGGTAATACCCTATACTAAGCTAAGAAAGAACAAATAAGCCTAGGATTATATATAAACAGTATTCTAGGCTCAATAAAAATATCCTAGTTTCTTACGACTCGGTAGCCTATCTGTAAGGCTACATACTAGTAGGGTCTTATGTAGCATATATCCTTAAAAGTGATATAAACCTTGAACAGGCAGTAGCCTAACCAGATTAAGTAGGAACCCCTTTTTAGCCGAGTATCGGACAAAATAAAACAAAACAAAATTTTAACAGGGTTATTTTCTGTATAGTTTATATCCATAAGTTTTAAATAAGCCTAGAATAGGCAGTGACTTAGGACAGGTTAAGTGAGAATCCTCTAAGAAATCCTCTATGCTTAGCTTAACACAGATTATCCCAGAAGCATTAACCTAAGCCAAATAAAACAGTAGCTTGGGATAGTTAAACAAATTAGTCCACAGAAGATTAGTCTGAATGGCGTGACAATTTAGAATTAAAATTTCACATAGCCATTGCAAAAGGAGTAATAGTTTAAATAATACAGCCATATACAGGTGTCAAAACTAACCTAAACCTCAAAGGGTTTAAGTTAACATAGATATTTAATAAAATACATTACAACTACACACTTGTAATCAAGTTAACCTGTAATATGGAATATACTAATGATATAGGGATCTACAGAGGTGTCCCTTATTAAAAAACAATTTATACTAATTCTAATAACAACTTGGTTTTTTCACTACAGGACCACCATTATGCAGGACCCTCAGCTCAAGTGTTCTGTAGCAAATTGCTCGGTTCACTTTTTGCCAGTTGGTACAGCCCATACCACCTGTCATGAGCATAGTCCTTGTAAAAAGCAAGAAAATTTGCTTGGTCGCCAGATATGTGCAAAATTTGTAGTATGCTCCTGGCAGCAAGTTTTGAGGACAAAACAGCTCGTTTTAAGCTGTCTCGATGGGTCAGATATTTAACCCTTTCTCAGAAGATCTATGTTTGGGCCAAAACCCAGTACTGTAACAGTCCCCAATACCTCCCAGGTTAACCCTGCGGGGGAAGTAGAGGAATCGTCACTTGGAGGTGATTTTCTTACAAAAGAATATAAAGTTGATATTGCTATCGAAATGACCTTGCTGAACCCAGAAGGATCAGGGACACAACTTTCAGCTAACCATGGAAGAAAGTCTCATGGGAGTAAAAACTCATGGTTAGTGTTCCAAGAGACTTAAGAGAACATCTATCTTTAACACAAAGAGAGAAAGATATATAGTATTCCTGGTCCTGTCCTGACATCCAGTTACCAAGGAATTGAGAGTAGCAGGCAGAAATGGCGATCCTAGCGTCTTTATAGCAGTCTTCGTTGCTGTTACATTGAACCTTAATGTTATCTCCTTGATCTTTGTATCACGTCTTTGTGGTACACAGGGAGTAGTCAGCATGAAGATATTTAAAATGGAAGCATGACCCTAAAGAGGCCTTTAGCCTTTTGGTCTTTGTTACGTTCTCCTGGTTTTTCGAGGCATCTTCCAGAAAATTTATTTTGGTGCCTAGGACCCACTCTTACCAGTTAGCTACTACAGCACTACCACTTTCCTAAGTAACCTTTCATTAAAGTCCACTACTAAAGGAGTAAGAATTCAATGTCAAATAACTGGATTGCTTATAAGGTAAGAATGCATTCTAATAACCAGACCCATAAATCTGCCGACTGCATGTATAACCCAACATTGTACAATCAAATAACTGTAACATTAAGTTGGGTTAGCTGTACAGTGGACCCCTGCCTCACCTATTCACCAATTCTCTGTGGAACATATATACACATTATTCACAGAAAATTCGCCTATTCGCGGTATTTTTCATAGAGAAATAGTCACAAACTACTGTATTTTCATATCATATTTGTGACTAAATGCGCTTTTTGTGATAAAATTATTAAAATATTCAGGTATAAGCATTCTTAGAGGGTTTTTTGGTGTTTTGAACTATCAAAATAGGCAGTTAAAAGTATTTTTAGAGGGGTTTTAAGTTATCGCGGGGGGGTAGTGGTTTGCATCCCCTGTGAATACCAGGGGTCGGCTGTACTCTTAATCGTTAAATGTCAACAATCAACATTTATATAACATCAAATTAAATTTCTATAGAGATTTTGGTTCTTCATCTCTAGATATTTTAGAAAAAAAGAAAGATCACAAAGAACTTTTTTAATAACTGACTTGTATGTGTATCCTTCATGGATAACCGCCTCAGCAATTCGTTCTCGTAGGCCCCAGACGTACAAAATTCGAGATGGTTCACATGCGACAGTACCATCCGATACCTTTCCTGATCCTAATGAGTCTTCCAAAAACATGTTCAACTTTTCTTCATCATGATCACCATTTGATCCTGAAGAGAAAAAAGGAACATTAGAATTTCTGTACACAGTATAGTACTATACTCAATCAATTCCTAAAAAATGGATATGTATTTATAGTTTAATAATACACAACACTAACATGGGGAGTGTTCTCAAAACATGTTTAATTTTTAATGCATCCATATCCTCATTTGATCCAGAAAAAGAAATGGTTTACATGTTTCGTAACTAGGGAACACTTAAATTTATATTACAGCATTACAACAAAATCTGAAATTTATGCACTTTAGAATCTCTAGCTTTACAATGCCCAATTTATAAAAACTTCCTTCCAGTGGTACAGTACGTACTAAGGAAACCATTCAAAGTATAGTAATTAGGATAGAGCCTTCATAATAAGTATTAACAATTCAAATGTCGAGGAGATCCTCTACCTAATGCTTAGCAAGCTATTCATCCAAAGATGAAGTACAGTACAACTAAGAGAGTAGGGAGGTGGACACTATTAAAAATCATGTTCCATACTTAGGGAAACAATATATTGCTTTAAAATTATGAACATTTTAAACAATTTTATTCTCCATACATACAAGCAACTGCCTTACGTAGCCTTATACTTCAGTTTGAAGATATGACTGTATACAGTACTCTACTTACATTTCTCAACTTCTTGACCACCTTGGCATCCCGGGTCTCTTAGACAGGGGCAATGTTTCATCACCCAGTTACCTAGCCGTTACTCTTGTCTCCTGGCCTGTCATTTCTGGCCAAGAATAAGAACCCTTTGAAGAAGAAGTCCCCTATTCTTTTACAGGAACTGCTAGAATTCAAGATTAGGCATTATGTCCAATCCAAACACTTCAGGTTTACTTAGATGTTGTGGCTAGCGTCCCTGAAAGTTTTTCTTTTTTACATCCTATCACAATCAAGTCACTCTCTGTGCATGGGCTGAGAATTGTCCTAAGCTTCCCTAATTAGAAAGGTGGACCCCACTCCCTCCCTGGGTCGTGTAATGTCGAGGAGGAGTGGGTGTACCACTAGCTTTCTCTGAAGGCACTCCTTTCGAAAATGTCTGAGTTTACTAGGTGGTTATCAGAGATAGTATTCCTCGAATACTGCTGCTACGTCACGAAGGGAATTCAACTAGGCTGTGTGTTGGTGGGTAGCATGGTTAGTCCCAGCTCAAAAGGTACCTTAGCAGACAGTGAAATGGACTTCTTGATGCCATGGTAATTCTGAGATATGGCCAGAGAGAGGGTGCAATAATCCTGTATTAGGTAAGTAACTTTAGAACCACAAGTATAACACATACTACATACAGGTTCTTGTTTTTTCTGTTCTTCTTTGTTAAACCCTCATGGGAATCCTGAGTAATAGAAGGTTGGTAATAGCTTAGTGACTTTACAGTAGACCATTTTTTCATCTGGTCATTGGAATTTCTTAATTAGGAGCTTTAGCAGAATGAAAATGGCATGCATTTGCTATGCTCATAAATTACAATGCAACAATATGACAATAATGCATGAAATATAATTGCATACAGTATATAAACAATAGTTTTACTAAAATTATCATTCTCTCTCTCTCTCTCTCTCTCTCTCTCTCTCTCTCTCTCTCTCTCTCTCTCTCTCTCTCTCTCTCTCTGACACACACACACATGCATGTTTAAAGAAACAAAAGCAATAGAACCTCTAAGTTTTTGCTGGAAATAAAAGCCAGAAAAGTCTGAAGTGCCAAGAAACAATGAAGGGTGGAGGAGATCAGAATCTGACAGTGCACTTATAAGAGGTTTAAGCTCCAACGTAGTGAAGATGTAAGCATTTCTGGAGAGATACTTATGGAGCAGGCGAGAATTTTGCTAAGGAACTAACCTAACGAATGACAGTGATTATTTATAAGTTTTGTTCTACTTTTGATAACAGCACTACAGGTAGTCCTCACTTATCGGCAGCACTGGTTAACAGCATTCCGGTTTTACGGCGCTTGGCTAACAATGTCGTTAACCAGATTTTCGGCAATGGTAAGCGATTTTCGGTGTCGGTAAGCAGTTTATTGGCATCAGTAAGTAATTTATCAGCATTGGTAAGGGTTTATCAGCACTGATAAGAGGTTTATTGGCGCTTATGACACCGTAAACACCATGTATTACCATAATTATTGGCAATTGAATGGAACCCCCACTGTTTACCGGGGACTGCCATGTACGTGGAATGAGTTGGTAAGATTGTTTACATAGGGGTTTTTTTATGGGTGATTTCTAAAATTCAGAATTTTCTGTGGTCTGGCAGTGGCCTGGTCCCAAGGGTGCCAGACTTTTTAGGTCAGACTGTAATTCTAAATAGAAAAAAATCATTTTACATATCCTAAGATGTAAACTCATATAGTACTAATATTCCTTAGGTGCTGTTGACCAAAGGAAAACAAGTGCTGTCAGCAGACACTAGGGCAAACTAATTTGGTCAAAATACCAGGATGATGAAAAGATCATAATGTGAAAATTATATAAATATGTGAAAATAAATGAATACAACAATCCTTGACCAATTTTTTACAAGTTTGGGTAACAAAGTATGTACACATACAAACAAAGAATGAGCTGGGTTGAGATTGAGCTCAGACTTACTGAACCTTATGTCCTATCTTGGGTGAAGGTTCATCTGGGAGCATTTTGTGTCACAAGAAATGGCATTGTAAGTTATAGATTTGTGGTTAAATCTGCTGAAGGAATTATAGATCAACTTCAACACAGTTCTAACTTTACATGATGTATGCATTGTAAAAATATTAACAGCAATAAGCAAAGTACAATTAGCCATTAAATGCTAAATATTTACCTGATGTCTCAATTAACATATAAAAGGGATGAGGATCAATAGGAGGTTTCAACTTCAAATTAAGCTCTACACATTCCATGGAACTCCTATCAATAAATTCACATGAGCTTAGAATTTCACCAAGTTTTGCTTTGGCTTCCCTGAATGTATGAAGAACATCTTCAAAGGTCTGCAAACCCAGGAAGGCAAGATTTACTGCTTTTGGCCGAGGTGGGCAACATATGGCAATCTGTGAATTTGAAAATATAAAATTTAAACTAAGTTCTGTTTCAGAAATGAAAAACTCATATTTTACTTCTGCTATACTTCATCCAACAGTGTACTGTTAGCTGAGAATAGTCATCAGTATACACACTGTATTTTATTATTATTATTATTATTATTATTATTTTTATTATTATTATATTTCTACGTTTCTTGTTATTACTGGTATTTTCCTTTTTTATTATTACTGTACTGTGATGAATAACATTGTAGAGTTCTGCTATTTTCAGGTTTCATATTTAGCCTTCTGGAACTCACTTCGGTAACCATCCTAAGGTTTCAAGCTGAAAATTAATCGTCTGCAATCTATATTTTTAATTGTTATCATTTTTAATATTTTTTTTTACTATTATTTTCCATATAATTACTGTCTTTACCATGATTATAAATTCTATTTTACTACTTCTTCAGCAACTGTGTGGATACTGCTGATTATTATTTTTATCATGTTATCTTATGTATCTAGATTGTGTGTATTGTATTTGTATATTCCATGTATATGGCTCTGAGCTGAACTAAAGGATATTATTATTATTATTATTATTGTTACTGTATTATTATTATTATTATAACAGGTTTTGAGTGATGGATGGGCTAAGTCATATGAGTATTAATATTACGTGCCATACAATTTGGATGAATTTATCTGGAAAGATGTTCGCATCACTTCAATGGTCGATAAATGACTTATGGCAACTGTAGTAGCTCAGCACAGGGCAGAAGGGGATCAGTCTGCTTTCAGACTTGATGGGGGAATGTACTGCACCTCTCTATCCCATGATGTCTTTTTATTGATTTGCTCATAAATATACCAGGGATTATTGTTGGTTTTAGTTCTTATCTTTTATGATAGTATTTCAGCTATAACTGTAATTTTGCAAAGAAAAGTGCAAAGAAATATTAGAAAAAACATATATACCTCACTAAAAGTTACTGCATCTTCCCATCTCAGTAAATCTCATAAATATTTTACAACAGATATACACAAAATTTGTTACTGATTTTAGTTCTTATCTGTTATGATACTGTGAGCTGTATAACTTGGTAAAATTTGCATATTTTTACAAGTGTCTTGTAAAAGAGGCCCCAGACAGGGTTGTAAATAGTCAATTTCCCATGGAAGGTAGGGAAAAATAAAAAAAAAAAAATTTTTCCCACCATGTGCATTTGCAAATCTTCTTCTTTCCATTGATGTGTGTTATCTCAAATTAGCCAACCTTAAAGTTTGCCCGGTCTAGGGGTGTTTAATATATATTTATCCCCTCCCTTAAGGGTTAAAATTCAAGTAATTTAAAAATCTTTTGGTACTGCTAACCAAAAATATTGAAAAACAACATTGTGAGAAAGGAAGTCTGTATTATTTATACAGCCAAGCAGGTGTTATATCATCTGGGAACCAGATGACTACAATGTAAATATAATTACTGTAGTACCAAGGTTGACATAAAACTTCCTTAGTTGTAAATATAATCTGTAATCCAGGAAAAAGTATTTTAGTTTTTATGTAATCTGTAATAGAGAAAAATAAAATAAAAACATTTATACTGTATCCAACCACATACAGGTTGTTTAAGCCTATAAATACTATACCCTCACACCCTGGGCCTATACAATACAGTACTGTATATATGAAATATACTAACTCGTTGCAAAAAATATCTTAAAATGAGAAATCCAGAATCTTATTTTGAAAAGAAGAAGGCATGCCTTCACAGACAAAGTTAACGACTGTTTAATTATATATAAAATTTTCTCTGGGCACATTCAAAGCAGGGTCATTACCTATCTCATCCAGGCACTCGGAGGAAATGTATACCTTACATCCACAAGGCAAGGACACTTGACCAGCTAATGGTGTCTTGTTACAAAAACAAAACAGCAGTTACATCATGTATCACTCACATGTGGCCAATTCTGATTCAATGAGGAGCAGTAGCCTTTCTCCTTGCTTGAGAGGGTCTAAATGAACAGTGAATCCTTTTTAGTATGTTGTTGGATATCTTGTCCCTTAACAATTAGTTTACCATTTGCATAATTTTCAAAATAAATTACCAAAAACAAATCTCTATGGGGTCCTTTATAAGTACAGCCCTTTTATAGAGTTAACCTTAGGCTGTCAATGTCCACATCAAAAGGTGGCTAAAAAAAAGTGCCCCTTGAAGTCAGACAAGTTGCAAAATTTTCATGCTCAATTATAGTCTCATTTTATTTCTGGCTTTTATATTAGCTCTCTGGAGCACAATAATTTTTGTACTTGTTGAGATTAGCTCCCTAAGAAATCCTCAAGGTTTTCAACATTTTGATATTATAACAAATCTGGATAAGTGACAACAGCAAAATGTCTTTTAACTGTCTCTACCAATGTACACAACAAAAGCTGCATGAAAACATGTCTCATGAATGCATAGAAATTTGCAAAATTTCACATAAAGACTACAAATCAATATATTATTATCTCTTAACTAGACTATATTTTACCATTCCAAATTCACCTTCCAAGGGTATGACACACACAGTATAAAGATGAGGTGCTGTACCTCCAATACTTAAGAAGAGGGTCAAAATGAAGGGGGGCACAATTGCTGCAATAAGACTGCTTGGGAAAACCTATACTGTACTATATACATCCTAAATCTATAACTTCTCTTCATATGATGTAATATTTTGTTAGATAGAACATTTTATCAATAACTTCTAGTTATAAGATGCTTTTCTTCTTAGGTGGCTTTTCAATGTCTAATGACTGCATAATACATCCAGTACTGTACAAGGAGAAGCAAAACCACAAGATCTGTTAACAAGGAACATACTCTGGCGAAGACCCAAACATGAAGTGTTTTATTTCCAGTAGCGGGACAGTTTAAACAAGCCAGGTGTATTAGTAGGTTAAGTACGACAAATAACAAATTCAAATCACAAAGTAAGTTTCATAGTGAATTTCTGTTACACACCAAGACAAAAAAACATAAACAAGGTTTTTACAACAAAGCACAAATGTTACCGGTAACCCAGACATTAGCTCAACTACCCTCAAACACAACAACAAAAAAGTCAACATCCAAATGTTAAATCAATTAGTGCAAGGCAAAAAGGAAAGCTAAGCAAAACACAAGGTAAAAATGTATCTACATATTGCATGTACAGTATATACCATAAATAAAGAATCACAGAAATTTAGGACTTGAATGTACTGAAATAAACAAGAAAAAATTTTACTCTGATGTTCATAAACATATCTTAGAACTCATGAAAAAAGCTAAAAATTCTGTTATAGGGCACTAAAAAATACAACAAAAAACATTCTGTTATAAGGCACTAAAAAAATCAGCCCAAATGAAAGTTCTTACCTTTGTTATGATTCCTAATGTTCCCTCAGAACCAATAAAGAGGTGCTTAAGATCATAGCCTGTGTTATCCTTCTTCATAGCAGACATGCAATCAACCACCTCACCAGATGCCAAGACTGCTTCTACTCCAAGAACAGAACCATGGAGACCACCATACCGCAAAACACGTAGTCCTCCTAAAATTTGAAGTACATAATTAGCTACTACTGTATTCACTAATACAGGTACAGTACTTCCAAAATTTTAAATATAACAAATTTAAATTAATTTGTATTTTTCAAAGCTAACAAACCTACAGTCTTAACATTAGGATAAATCTTCTGGCGCTAGCTGGAAACTGGTAAAAATAAAAACAAGAATTGTTTATGCAAGGAATTGGTGGCATCTGTCACGGACATGAGAAGGGAAGCGGCCGGCGACCTGATCTCAACCCCGTGACGAGATTAACCTTATACTACCAGTTCTTACATGAAGGGCACATCAAAGGCAGATCCTTATCTAAGGATGGAATAAACAAGATACAAGAATTCTCTTGTGCTCCCGCAAGTAACAAGGAATGGTACATATTACAAGACTAGAAAATATTATCTTGAAGCAGTTAACATTACAAATGAATTTACATTAAGAAAAAGCTGTGAGCAGAAATAGAGATGAAAGCATCTGTTACCTTGTAAAAACAATTACAAAATGTAATTAACTAAAAATAGAAGGGAAATAAAGACAAAAACCACTATGAAAAATTTATGAAATATATGACAAATTTTTTAAGTAATTTGTATTTTTCCTAACATACAAACCCTTGGTCTTTACATAGGGGATTTATTTTCAGTGCAAGCTGGAGCTGGCCGTTTAACTAAAAGCAAGGTGGATATTGGTAGGCAGTTCCCAGTTAACAGCAGGTGTTCTGTTCGGCTGAGCACCCCGGCTGGTAATAAATGGCGTTTACTACTAACCAATAAACCGCTTATCAGCACTGATAATACCAACACCCATAAATCACAAAGCCGAAAATTGCTTCTGTTGCCGAAAATCTGGTTAACGACGTCATTAGCCAAGTGTTGTAAAACCGGATTTCTGTTAACCAAAACTGCCGATACGCGAGGACTGCCTGTAGTTGGCTACCGACGGCAGGGGAGGAATCCCCGCCATCAATTGGTACGCATCCACTTTACCTTTTGGCTGCGTCTGAGACAGATGTGTCTCTTCTGTTGCCTGCCGTTCGACTTAACTCTTAATTATTCTTTTCATTTTTTAATATAATTTTTGTTTTGAGATATTTTGCCTAATTTGAAATAATGCAACAGGTTCTTTCTGTTACATTCTGTTATTTTTGTCCTTTCTTGCTGCATAGTCATTCCTACACAGTTATGCTACGTAGTTATTAACTTGTTTTAGACTATGAGCCTTTCTCTTTAATTTCCTCTCTAACTTGGTTTTGCTTTTTGATATGATGCAGACCTAGCTTGGTTTTAGCCTTAGTGTTTGTTCTATTATTCTGTTATATCTTTTTTCTATTATGCACACAAGGAGAGAGGCTTCTCTCTTGCTACCAACCATTCTATTTTTTCTGTTTGTTCTGAAGTGTTTTCTCTCTCAACAAGCAGAGTTTTTCTTTTAACTACACAATTACTTGGAATGCTGTAATGTTTTAGCCTTTCAGATGATGCAGAGCTTGAGAGACACTGAGATGTAGGAGGGTTCTCTTGCTACTCTGTGGTGGTTTTGTAGCCCATTGTACAAGACATGCTCCCATACCGAACAATGACAACAAATAGCATCTAAATACAGAAATAAAGCTACTAAGATTCAATAGGTAAAAAAATCACATAATCTCTGAAGAAATCTCTGAAGAAGTTCCATAATTAATAAATTAAAATACTCACCAAAATCAATGAACAAGAAAGCCCCTGGATACCAAAAAAAGTACAGAATTAGATTACAATATTCCCATATCACCATAAAAAACACATGAAAAAATACCAGTGTAATAGTAAAGTCCACAGATGAATGACAATGAATGGTCCATCACGATAACATGTGATTGAGTAGGATGTTTTCTAGGATGCTGAAGTGTGGTCTGGCATATACAGTGTGGTCTTTCACCTTTTAAGATCTATCAGGTTGGTGTGATTGCAAAATGTCTGCATGCAATATGGCTATTCATGATTGATGGGTTTACATGAACAAAGGTCATTGTAAACTAAAATTATAAAATGCAAACTATGCCACTGTTTAAAGTAGTGTACCCAATACAACTGATCATGGTGACAAGTTGTGAGAATGGTAAAAGAACTCATAACCACAATAATTATTTATGAACATATAAAATTGAAACATCTGAGAATAAAATCAGTATAAACATATCTTACCTGCATTTGTTGACACATTTCCCCCAATGTGACAACTCCCTTTTGCCCCTAGATCCAAAGGAATCATAAGTCCATGCTCAGCAACATGCTGATCTAAAGCCTCTAATACACAGCCGGACTGGCATGTCACAACTCCTGACAAGCAGTCTACATTTTCAACTTTATTCATAAGAGATGTGGATATAATTATTTCATCGAAAACAGGTACACTCCCACCTACTAAACCTGTGTTGCCACCTGTAAGAAAAACAGTTATCATTAACCACAATGTGCAAACTTACATGAATGCATTTTGTTCAATTCCTCTTCATCTAACAAGCTTAAAATATCTAATTTGAATCCAAACATTTTTCAATACAAACACTTCTCCCTTACCTCACCTC
Organism: Macrobrachium rosenbergii; assembly: GCF_040412425.1. Taxonomy (NCBI): domain Eukaryota; kingdom Metazoa; phylum Arthropoda; class Malacostraca; order Decapoda; family Palaemonidae; genus Macrobrachium; species Macrobrachium rosenbergii. The sequence continues at coordinate 50,103,281 of NC_089783.1, read as the reverse complement.
TGCAGTGCAAGATCAAGAAAAAGCTACAGATCTACAGCATGTTAACTATGAAGTCAGCAGCTGCTCAGAATATACTTATGAGTTATGGGATGTGTGCATTTTTTATAAAAAATTTTATTTGTACAGACTCTAAGACAAACAGGCAGCTACACATGCTAAGGAGAATAACTGTTAAGTAGGAAAAAGAATGTTTATCTTTAATGAGATGTGACGTTGAATACCCCTCAAAGTCTGTCTCTCAAAGGACACATAAATGAGTAGGCAGTGCTTGCATTATGGCGGGGTTTCCATTCCAGCAGTGTGCCGTAAGCCGGAAAACACCATAACTCGGAACACCAGCCATAACCCCGAACCGATTTTTTTATGAATATATTTGAAAAAGCGCCATAAGTACAGAATGCCATAAGTCGGAGCTGCCATAGCCCAGGGACTACCTGCAATTACAGCCTCAAAAGTTCAATGCAATGCATTACTATCCCAAAACAATTCACCTTGTATTTTTAATTTATTTATATTTTTATCTATTTCTCTATTAAGTTATTCATTTATTTTTTCTTTTCTTATAACTGATTTCTTTCTATTTTCCTAGTATCTTCTATAACTTCTTTCAAATTTACACAACATTCTTGGAAGCTTGAATTTCATTTCAATGGCCCCTGTAGGCTTGTTCCATATGAATAGGAGTTTATCTTCTGCATAATAATAATAATAATATTCTCCACTAATGCAGGTACTACCTGCCCCAAAGAATAAGCTTCAAACCAGGATGATCATCCAAACAGAGATGATCGAGACTTAGCCAAGAGAAGTCCATTCTCTTGTTTTTTGCAATCTCATCTGATGCCTCGACTCAGAAAAGAGCATGTTAACTGCACCCAAGACCCATTCTTGCCAGGTATTGAAAAAGAGGATAACACAAGATAGCTGACAGGCTCAATGTATATAGGAGGTTGCTGGGTTTGGGATAAAAAAAATCCTCCAAAGATGCCAGACTGACAGGGAAACATGATGAGGTACCAGGATGTTCACTTTTGCTTTAACCATAGGAAGACTGAATACCAAGTCTGAAGAGTTGCCCTGGATTCTATGACTGAATCAGCTTTTCTAAGGAGATTTCAAGAAGACAAACAATTTGGCTATGTAAAAATAATGGGTTTGTATGAAAAAAATGCTGTTTTTTAAAAAATGTTTGTATAATGTGTGAGCACCTACTACTAACACCGAAATCACTAAAAAATGATGATCAAAAGGAGAAAAACAGAAGGTAACGACAAAGCACTAGGCACACGCGTTTGAGTGAAATTGAGTTCAGAAATGAAAGTGTTTTAACAAGTGATACTGAGAACCATTCCTGGAGATGGTCTCAACCTTTGCTCACCATTGTTTCTCTGGTTTAACCAGCAATTCAAGACATAAATTAATATGTGAGGTTAGTAATTTGCATGTACAGTATACAAATTTATTACAGTACACTCTCCAAGACATGATGTCAACATACAAGAAAATTAAATAATAGCCTACATCTAACATAAAATAGGATATGTAAATATTTGCTCAACATTACTTGAAGTAGGTCCCTAGGAATAAGGTAATACTGTACAGTGCCTACATGAAGTGAGAATTTACTATCTGAATAATTGTTGTGTTTATAACAGGGATACCCAATGGTATTATGTTTAAAACTCAAGAATCAGTAATCGAAAAAAACATAGAGCAACATGAGAATGTTGGAAAAATCATAACAGGGTCAATCTCAAAGAAATAAGTGGAGAAGGGACAAAAAATATGCAAAACTTGGGGAAAATTATTAATATAATAAATGTTCAGCATGAAGAATAAAGTCAATCATATGTATTATTGCTTGAAGATGGAAGCATCAACGTGTTGGGGGAAGTTGGGAAAAGGGGCCATAACACCACTTGAGGTGTAAGTCCTAATTCTTTTCAAAACACCTCAGTAACAGTTTTTACTTACTAACACATCATGGACCTGGTTTCCATGAAAGTCACCAGTTTTTTAGAACAATTGCATCTTGAAAAATGATGAATTAAAAGACGAAAAGACAGCTGCACAAGCAAGATAATAATTACTGTATCACAAACCTTGTGGACATACTGCAAGTGTTCGCTGATTGCAATAGCTCATAATTGCTGATACTTCTTCAGTGGTCTTTGGTTTAAGAAGTACTGATGAAGCACCTCGAACCATTCCTAGCCAGTCAGTATTATGACCTTCAAGATTGGATTCCCCAAGAATAACTCGGTGGCAATCCAGAAGGTTTTTGAAGAAATCAATATCTTCTTGACAAACTTGACTAAACTGACCTCTATCAACCTTATACCTAGAAGGACATAATTACAAAATTTAGCATAACAATCACAAGCACCTGATAGTTTAGCAACTTGCAAAAACATATGGCTATATAAATGGAAGAGCTAGTGCAGTACATCTTACAGTTTAAATAATTGTTAATGAGTTTTGGTTCATGTTATAAGTCAGACACAGATGTTCTTGAAGCTGAGTTTAATGCTACAGCCCCAGTACTGTACACCAAAAGCTATGGCAAGTGTTTTTATAAAGCATTTTCACGAACATCTGAATTTCAAACAATCTGAAATTACTCTACAAGCCTTTCACCCAAATTATATCTATACTATATAATATATATATATATATATATATATATATATATATATATATATATATATATATATATATATATATATATATATATATATATATACATATATATATATATATATATATATATATATATATATATATATATATATATATATATATATATATATATATATATATATATATATATATATATATATATATATATACATACATATACATATATATATATATATATATGACTCATATCAGGATATATATATATATATATATATATATATATATATATATATATATATTTCATATATATATATTTCTCTTCATATCAGGGCCTTTCAAAGGCAAGGGCACTGCCCACTAGGCCATACAAGTCTAAAAAGTTGGAACCTGAGAGCAACTGCACCCAAGGAATTACATGGGTAAGCCAACTGCTTGCATACCAGCGAGTTTTCTCCAATTTCCCGACTCAGGGAAAACTCGCTGGTATGCAAGCAGTTGGCTTGCCCAGGTAATTCCTTGGGTGCAGTTGCTCTCAGGTTCCAACTTCTTTTAGACTTCTATGTCCTAGTGGGCAGTGCCCTTGCCTTTCAATTGAAAGATCTGGGTTCGATCCTGATGTGAGTCAGAAATTTATTTCTGTTCCACACATGATTGTTTGTTGATTATTTCTATATATATGTATGTATGTATACACACACATATATATATATTTACGTATGTATGTATAACTGAATCACAAAAATATGGTACGTACTCACCTACTGGATGTAATGCAACTTAGGAAAAGAATGAGGGTCTGCCTTTTTAAGGAGGAGCCCTTGTAGAGAGAGTGCTTTGTTTGTACTAGGGTGTTTGAAAAAGAGGACCATCTGGGATGCTTGCCGCGACACCTAGGTAAACCATGAGTTTTTGAATCGGGCATAATGTTTTATCCGAAATACTGAGTGCTCTTATCAGAAAAGGAGATTTTTCCTTTAAAAAGTGCTCATTCTTGGTCAGGATGATAGGTCAGGAGGCAACTGTAAATGACAGCTAGGTGTGTGAGTAATGAAACTGTCCCTGTCTAAGAGAGTTCATTTCACTAATCCAAGCTCCTGATGCCTATGCAGTTAAGAAGACTGCCTTTTAGAGCATATGAGTTGTAATTGTATTGGGGCCACTGAACTGAGGGGATAACAGCAGTCTAACAACCTTATTCAGGGACCAGATATGGGAAGCCTTGCAGGAACTGGCCTTTGCAGCACAAAAGACTGGAGAAGGGCATTGACAATTTCTAACTTGGAATAAATTTCAAAACCATACAGCAAGGGTTCTGATAATGCTGCCTTGTATGCCGTGACTGTTGTAATAGTACAGCACTTGACCTCATAAGCTATATAAAAAATGTAAAACTGTTTCAACAGATTTCAACTGGGCTCTCAGTGGGAGGTAATCTAACCACAGTTTCCATATGGATTGGTATGTCAGATGGATAAAGTCAGTAGTTTTTACCAATGGCATGTCAAATCTAAAAGAGCATTGCAGGTACCTAAGTGCTTCATATATGCATATTGAGTATCAGATAACAATCCTTCAGATTCCATATACTTATATAGTGGCTTAAAAAAAAGATTTTCTGCAACTTCGGACAGCACATGGAGAACAGAAATCAGTCTGTAGTTACTGCATTTTGCAATATGCAACTCTTTGGAACTGGCAATGTATTACTCATGGGAGGACAAGGCAGTAGCAGACCTCATGTCTAAGTGGGTGGGCGCAGAGAAGTCAGCCTTACCAGAAATATGACGATCACTTACTGGTGATCTAGCATCTCTGGTCTCCCTTGAGAAGGAAGAGTTGGCAAGAGATGTACACCTCAACTTCTTGCATGAGGTCTTAGACTTTCCTTTCTTCTTCCCTTTCCTCTCATGAGTTCTTGCCTTATGCACTGAAGGGCTAGTTGACACAGGAACTGAAGGATCCCTTCCTTTACAACAGACAAAGAAGTTGAGGCACTTGTGGTCACAGCATGAAAAATGCTCAAGTGTCTAGTCTCCCTCCTTCTCCAAGTTATTGAGTAAGGCTGTGAAAGGATTACCAGGAATATTCAGTTTAGGCCACATCTTTTCCAGGTACTCCAATGATGATGTAAGAGTCTTACAGGTACCTGGTTTCATCATAGTCAGATGAAATGGAGGACAAAGCAGTTGCTGAAGGAACACCTCCAGCACCAACTACTTCATCCTAAAAGGAGGGCTCCAGTAAAAATGCAGAGCCCTTAACTCCTAAATCCTTGTTTCGAGAAAATTGAAGTTAAAGATCTAAGTACTCAAAACTTTTCGCTAGTTATATCTGTGCCATAATGGCTGCATTCATCTCTCTGCTCTTTCCATAAATACCAAATTTGCAAAAATCGTATTTTTGGAGTTAATGCATTCTGCCTTTTACAGCAGAGAGGGTGTGGGCAGGTTACCTAACTCTAGCACTATCCCTTCTAGAAGGGGTAGTACCACTAGGTAGTTGGACAGGGATGAAGGAAGCAGAGACAAGGAGCTAGAAGAATTTGGGGGCATATTCCCCCCAACCCCCGAAGGAAGCCAGCGAATGCTTCCTGTCTTTCACCCTCTGCTTGTCAAACTTCTCCCACTGCAGCAAATCCCAACCAGCACACTTCCTACAAGAAGTCCTAGGGTAAAACTTACCCCTATAAAAAGAGGAATAACCATTAAAGGAGACATGAACTACCCATAAGGATACCCACAGTCCTCACAATGGCATTGTTCATGATTTTTCACCATAGTGATTAAAAAAGACAACAAAAACACATTCAAACAGAGCAGGTTACTCATACAAGTTTCTCAACCAAAAGTCAGGTAGGTCAGTCAAGCGATGCACATCTGCACTATTCAGCAATCACAGAAAAAGTAAGTAGCAACAAAAGATGAGTGAAGGTTACTCCTCCACAATCTGCCTCATCTCCACCAGTTAACAACCTTGTTAATTTTCAATGACTGATCCAGCTTGCTCTGAAGGATACTCCTATATAAAAGTGAAGGTTTGTATTTCCGTAAGAACAAATCTACTGTAATGCCAGTTTGTTCTGTCACTGAGTTGACTCAAACTGTCATGCGACCACACCAATAACAGGCATTTCACACTCTTAAACAGCAAGTTTCAACCAGCACTTGGATGATATAATTAATATATTTGTAAACAGTACACTTGAACCTGCCTTTTGGCCTAATGTCAAAGCACGTTAAACAGAGGTTTTTTCAAGTCTATCATACAATACAAATCATCAAATATCTAACCTCACAGATGTGAGTTCACATCTTGGATAGGAAAAAACTGCTGATGTATGAATCTTCTGCCATTTACGGGGATGAGCCACCTGAGAAATGGGATACAACAATCGAGATACTGCATCAGGGCGCCTAATGACCCCTATTCTACCACACCGCATCATTAACATCTTTATCTGCAAGGAAGAAATGAAAATACACTTTAATATTCTTTGTCTACAGACCACTCTAAACTGATGAAAAATTGCCCTGAGATATGAAAGTTATAGCCTTAATCAATACAGCGAACTTCAAATTTCAGCTGCCGCATGAGTTAGAAACATAGGCTATGTGATTACATGGTATGCTACTTATATAAAAACAATTTTCTTTCTAAAACTTAACTTCATTTTTTACATACATCTCTCTCACTTTACAAATAGTCTTAAATGTGCATCAGCTCATTTACCAAACACTCAAGAAGCAGTGAAAGTTTTACACTAAAAAAGCAGTAAAAGTTTCCATCTTATCATCTGCTCATTCACATTATAAAGTGCCAATCAATAGAAATAATATCACTTCAATTGTTGTCTGAATTACTGCCAAAGGGAGAGTGGGTTGGGATAAGGGCCCTGAAAAATTTTGTAGTGATGTGCTTGTATAAAATATATTTCATTCTTAAAATTTTGTAGTGATGTGTTTGTATAAAATATATTTCATTCTTTAACAATTGTATTTTTTTATCATGCCCATTATTTTACAACAGCCTGAGTAGCTATTTAGGAAGGTGGACCCTCATTGGTCCTACATTGTAAGGTTACAGCCTTTGCAAGAGAATGAACTACTAGAATTGAAAGTCTACTGGTCAAAGTCTTTAAGAGCTAACAAGGTGCCTTGTTTAACCCTTAACGAATGGTCATCATCAAATGAGTATCTATAACAGGTTTTGAGTGATGGATGGGCTAAGTCATATGAGTATTAATATTATGCGCCAAATGATTTGGATGAATTCAGCAGGAAAGATGTTCATAGCCTTCAATCGTCGATAAATGACTTATGGCAACTCTGTAGCTCACCACAGGACAGAGGGGGGGATTAGTATGCCTTGAGACTTGATGGGGGAATGTATTGCCCCTCTATCCCATGATGTCTTTTTATTTATTTGCTCATAAATATACCCATGGATTGCTGTTGGTTTTAGTTCTTACCTTTTATGACAGTATGTCAGCTATAATTGTAATTTTGCAAAGAAAAGCACACAGAAATATTAGACAAAACATGTGTAACTCACAAAAAGCATCTGCATCTCCCCATCTCAGTAAATCTTGTCTTATTGCCAGGGCCTCCTTCCTCCCCCTGCTACAGGAAGGAGCGAGATTACTTCTATGATTCTAGGAAAGAAAAAAAGAACAGGTGCCCAATGTGTAAGCTTACTGCATCAGACACCAGTTCCAGCAAGTGTCGGTTCAAGTCCCATTCTCTGCAAAGTCAATCGAAGCAACAGGAGAGAAACGAGACCCTCTTGTTTGTTGACATACACCACTACTGCAGTGTTGTTGCTAAACTCACGGAGGGCCAGGAAACTGCCTTGAGTTCCAGGATGTTGATGAGAAGGTACTTATCATCTTGGTCACACACCTCGAGGACAACGGGCTTACAGTTGTGCATCTATTCCCCGGTTGGTGTATCTGAGAACAGAAGCATGTTGCAAGGATAATATGCGGGCATATTCAGAGGTTCCTGTTGATCAAGCACCAGCCTAAATCCTCCCTCATCCTTTGAGAGAGGAAAGGATTAAGAACTGGAAGCAGATCTTCATTCTTCATGAAGAGAATAGAAGGCGAAGCTGCCCCTGAGGGAACAGCTTCTGTGGCGACGACAGGACACTGAAGATGACTAGCTCTAGCCAGGCTGGCTGCTCCTGAAGTCGGGAACAGGGGAGAGGAGCCGGAATGGAAGATCAATGAAAGGTGCCCAGGACCCAGAAAAGACAGATACTTCTCCTGAAAGATATCCACTACCAGGTCTTGGCTACGTTACTGTCATATGGTCCAGTGACTTGACAGTCACTCCATCAAGGCAACAGCGGGAGGAAAATGCCGTTCCAAGCATTCTCCCTTCCTCTCCTCCCTCTGCCCTCTTCCTGATTGGAAAGAGGGTTGAAAGAGACACATGTATGTGCCCTTTCTAAGAAGAGAATAAGGAAGGTTGGGTGTTCTGTGAGCTTCCTTTGAAGCCTGAGCCTTCTAGGGGCTGAGGAAGGGCTAGCCTGCCATTGTCCAGAGGACAAGCAGAAGGCTGAACGGGGATTCTTGTCTGCTAACTCAAGTGCTCGAACCAAGGGCCTGAGACACAAGTTTCGGAACTGGAACTGACAGAGCACTCAAAACAAAGCAGGCACGAAATGTCAAAACAGCTGTGCCTAAACCAGACTGGACAGTGAACTCCCTAACACTGGTTTGGGGAGTGCCTGAGATTCTGCAGAATCCTGGACACTCAATGACTCGCTAGTCGAGCACTTGCGATCCCAAGGAATCCGAGCGCTCGAGATTCCAAGGGGTCCGAGCGCATGGCGAGACTCCCAAATCTCGTAAGAACAATCATCGGGAGTAAGCTCCTCTCAGCTTCTGAAGAAAACCGAGGAGGGACAGGCACAGAACCAGTCTTAGATGCAGACTTCTAATAACTGGAATCGAGAGCACGGCCTTGAAAGGTCGAGCACTCGAGGCCCCCAAGACAAGAGACCCCAGTGGGGAATGTGACCCACCTGTCAGGTTAGACACTGCTAGGTTAGGTTAGAATGTGTCCTGTAATTACTGTACCACTCCCACATTTCCGGTTTTTTTCCTCTTTTCTAGTGACCATGATTACACACATTAACATTTATTTTCTAATCTGCTTCTCTAGTGTTTTGAGCATATTTCACCATTGCAAATGGCATTTTTCACTTTTTGTTTTTTTTACCAAAGCCCCAAGTTTCCTAACAGTTAATTATTTTCAGTGATATTAGGGCCTTTATATAAGAAATATTCTTGTAGATAAACGTCAACAGTTGTTGAAGTTTGTTAACAAGGTGATTTGCAGGTAGGTGAGTAGTGGGGTGCTGCTTAGTAACCTGTCAATAACAGCACTTTTGCCTTCACCACCAGGAACTGTGCAGGGATGGTGGAGAATGGATTAAAATAAATGGGTCTAGTTTGTTATTTATAAAAATACACCAAATTTTTTAAGTAATCTGTATTTTTCCTAGGTTTTCATAACAGAGCCTTTTATGTAGGATCATTCATCAGTGCAAACTGGGAATGGCTGGTGAAATTTAGGAACAAGGTAATTAACTGCATATAGGCAAGTGAGTTTTTCCTTTTTTGCATCATGGACTATGCGAGGTAACTCAGTTAGGATTATGATACGATGTTCTGGTCTAAAAAGCAGTGAAAAATACAGGTAACTTTGGTAGCTGTTCCCATGGAAATACAAACCATCGCCATTTATGTAAGGGACTCACTCTAACTCTCTCCATACGTCCATAATTCCCTTGTCACTTTAATTTATAAAAACTTTGACTGAATTTCAAGGCTGGTGACAACACAGTGAATTAAAGGGTATTATTTTACTTTAAACCATTAATGCACTTTGGACTTGAAAATATAATTTTCCAATTCTTCAATGTGTGCATGGAACATTTCTGACATCAGATCTATTAGCAAATGAGTACTTTTAGACATAGTGGACCCCACCCTAATATCCTAAAATCTGAGGGACCACAGTGGGAAAGTGGGATTTTGGGTGGGAGAAAACACAAAATGATTGAAATACATGGACATTAATCCCACTTATAGTTCTCATTCAGGTTAAGGTAAATTTATGGAATGCTTTCATATCAATATCATACACTAAGTAAGGACCTGGTATCCTAGGTTAGATTAGGTTAGTTAAGTCTTTGCTAATGAAACTAAAGACAGAAATGTTCAAAGCACACATTAAAACACTGGAAAAAGATATTTTAAAGTCCATAATAAAATACTGGTTAAGACATAAAATTTTTCTGAAACTAAAAAAAAATGTAAAAAACATTCACATTAAACTTAGGCCAAGGCTATGAAAGAATCAATTTCCAGATAAAACTGAAGACTACTAATGCATCCAGGTTCCTACAACTCGCCAACAGAAGAATATTTACTGTATGTTTTTGTTTATGTTTTGTCTTTTGTTTATATTTCTGCTATTTACCGTCTTTTGTTTATATTTTTATATTCACCCCCAAGGGGATGAATGGTACTGAACACGACGCCCATTTATCACATTAACCGGTAGTTACCGAACCAGAGGGCCTATAGTTTTCAGTTTTACCCAGTTTCCTTCTGAATGGGCCAACATGCTTCACTTTTGGGAGAAAAACTATAAGTTCATACTATGTAAGTTTAAGTGCCCTCAGAAAGCTTTCTTACCCTGCGTACAACCAACCTGTACTAACCAAAATTGTGTCTAGCTTTTTCTAATATAAATTTATAACACCTCAAACTCAGGTGGTTATTTTCATCATCAAATTATGCCGAGTCAGTTTTACAACAATTTTGCTCAAAAAACTGTGCGCTATCACGGAAATGAAGATACTTTGTCCTTGAGTGTTTGATAGGGTTGTTTGTCGCACCACCAGCCGTGAAGAGAGAGAAGGAAAGGAATTCAAAGGATAGTTGTTAATGTTTTGGTTTATCAGCTGACTACAGATGTGAAAAATGTTTAGAGTGCAACTCGCGATTTCTCTTCTTATTGACTTGAGCATCTGTTATTGTAATGAAGAGAAGCTAAATTATTAATGTGGTGGGCTTCGTTATGTTATTAATTCTTTCTTGAATATAAATGCCAGAATGGCCAATAAACAATATATGCACATACAAGCTGGCACATCATGTTTGCATATAACTTAACCTAAAATACGAGTTAATTCAAACCTCATAAAGACCCTCACACACACACACACACACACACACGTGCACGCATAATTATTATTGGTCTCGTTGTATGATGGGAAGCATTTCCATTTATCGAGAATGAGAAGAGAGGTTCGCTTCCTAGGGAAATGCGGGCGAACGGGCAAATCTCCCGTAGCAACAACAGTCCTCACATTGACAAGCCTCTTGGAGCTACCAAGCTCTTTCATAATCATTTACTTTTCTTATTCTTTCACAGATTTATCATCATAGTGATCTAGCTATCGTGGAAATTGATGCAGTATACGGAATGTAAGTAAAAGAAGCTTTTAATATTTGAAGCGAAGGTTAAACGGAAAGGCTGTTTAACTAAATCAATTCATTTTAATTTCCAATAGAGTAACTATCAATAAGTTTTTATTTTTGTAGTCTACAAAATTGCAGATCGGATAAATATGGAAAAAAATAATTTCATCTATCTGTCCATCTACCTATCTATCTCACAATATTTTTACACATGCTCAATTTCCTAGAAATACTTTTTTTTATTTTAGATATTTTTCTACATGGTAGTATTTTGATATCTTTTCCCCAGTTTTTTCAATTTTTACAGAAATCATTTCTAGGCTTCAATCGTCTTTCATCGCATTTATTTGCCATTCTAATTCAGAAATACAGTATTTTCTTTAGATATTTGCGCTTTTGGATGCTCATAAGGAAACTTATGAAGAAAAAAAGATAATATTTGAACCCTTATTCCAAAATATTTTCCAATTGTTTTACCCTCTATAATTGAGCATTTATGAAATAATTCTCGTTTTCTCTGATAAAGCCATTCTTCAAAATGTTGACTGCGAAAGGTGTTATGTCTTCTTAGCCCTCTTTTATTATTATGGAAAGAGTGAGACGAGAAGCCTTAGAGAGGGCATGCAAAAAAAAAAAAAAATTGCCCTAAGGAAAGCAACAACATAATACATAAAATCCCATGCTTGGACTGCCCTTCTTTTTATCTTGGCCAATCCAGCAAGGATTTAGAAGTACGAATTAAACAGCATAAGTAATCTGTCAAAACTTGGCAAACATCCAGTGCAACATTCATTCATTTAAGTGAAAACTGTCACAGGATAGATTGGACTGAAAGCTCAGTGATTGCCAGATTGAAAGATTTCTTTTCACGAAATCTTTTAGAATCTGCTGTTATACAGCTTACTTCGAGTTGTAATTTTAACCTTAGCCCTGGCATGTATTATTTGGACCCCTGTATTAGTAAAATGTTCAAGATTGACCTTAAAGGTAAAATCACTGACTTAATTACTAATTAGTTACCTTATATATATTTTCTATGTATTTGTGTGTTTAATATATTTTTTTGTGAAAATGTTCACTTTGCAGAAATTGTTATTGTTTACCAAAAGGAGAATTATTGAGTTGTAATTTTACAAAATATGTAATCAGCATATTCTTTCCACAGTCATTTTTTGGTGGTCATTCTCTTTCCCTGTATAATCTTTTAATTGTCTTTTCCTTGCTTATGAGCTGTTGGGCCTAATCTTTTGTAAAACCTCTTAAATATTTACCCCTGTTTTGGTAGGCCCACTAATTCTTCAACTGTGTTGGATTCCAGGTACATATTTTCCTTTATAATCCCCACCTGTCATTTAAACAAGCTTTCTTTGTAAACTTATTCTTATATTTCTATCAGTCTGTTAAGTAAAGGAGAGTAAGTTGAAAGGCCTTGCGCCACTCTGTTGTTTCCCTGACCTTCGTGGCATTTGCCTTTATTTATACATTAATCACGTTAAATATTTTCGTGATTCAGTTTTTTATATATATGCATGTGTATATATATTATTAATTTATATATGTGTTTGTGATTCAGTTTTATATATATATATATATATATATATATATATATATATATATATATATATATATATATTGTAATGACCACCTTCGACTGCTACAGTAATTTACGTAGATATTACCCAAATCAGGTTCTTTCACACCTTAGTGATGTGGGCCACAGTGGATATTTTATTAATATACTCCAAAGAGCTGGACCTCAGTAGCACAAAAGGACAATAGGGAATACTCAAAAAGGGGTAAAAAAAAAAAAACAAGAAAAATAACCAGATGAATTTATTACAAGAGAGACCTTGGTGAGTTAGACAGTCCCCAAAAAGCTGAATACTTAGGGGTTAGAAACACATTCAACATCAATACACAAATACTACCGTCATTTGCCTAGCTAACTTTCACTCATTTATGAAGTCAAAGTGAAAGAAATTAGGAAGAGGTAGGAATTAAACTGACACACTTTTTGAACTCTAGCACATGGCAGCAAGAGAAAATAGAAAGAAGAGAACTTTAAACCTATTCTTACAATTTATACAATACCAACAAAAAAACTAATATTTACACTAATAATTGATGATGCCATAATGATTATATATAAATTGATGCTGGTGAGGAGCACTGAAGTAATGCAGCAATAAGGCTATCCAAAAGGCAAGAAGAAATGCTACACACTGGCAGGGTGAAAATGACACGCGTCAGTGACATCCCAAAGTGGAATGAATAATTCTTATACCCTCACAAAATGTATAATACAGAACAAGCCTTGTCACGACTCTGAAGGACAAGCAAGGCAGCAGTGGCAGGCGCTGAGCTGTAAAAATCACACCCACAAGTCGAGCGGGTATTGCAGGTGAAAATAAAGGAGAACTCCAGGAGGCAAAGGAGCATAATCCATCGCAGGGAACCAGGAAAAGGTAATCTTTGGTAGGTGAGGGATTATGGCAAGCACCAAAGCATCCCACAACCAATCCTCCAAAGCCGTGATCGATTCCTCTTAGAGGTACTGCTAACATAAAGCCGTAGGTAAGAGCCGTCCTTCCCGTATGAGAGAGCCGAGCACAATCCTCAATACTTGACCAAAAAGGTTCCCACTTAAATACAGAAAAATCCATGGTTGGGGAAAAGACTAATTCAGCTTTTCGTGACTGAGCAAAACAAATTAAAAATAGCTACTACGTGAAAGTTACGAATAATTTACATGCAATTATTGCAATGTATATATATATATATATATATATATATATATATATATATATATATATATATATATATATAATATATATATATATATATAAAACCATGAAAGTAACATTGCCTCTTTAGTGCTGACACTTGTGTAATTGACAGATTAAGCCAACCGTGTGCCCATAAGCACTTGTTGTTTACTACAAATAATCTGAAAATTTAAAACTGAAATAAAAAAATAATTAATTTTTAATCCTTAAAAAGATGTGACTAGAAAAGGAAGCAAAGAAAATTAGAATCTTATATACTATATAATTATGAGGTTACCGCTGCTTCATTTAGTCAAGTTTTGTTTGCACAATTGTGAATGTGGAGTGTTGATAAAATGCTATAAAGTTCTACACGAGTTGAAAAAATAATTTTTGAGTTTAAATAAAGAAGTGGGAAATATCGGCGGCGAGTTCACTGCAGAAATCTCATGAAGTAAAAATAAAAGAATAATACCATTTTACCATAGAATAATAAAAAGTGAAGTCAGAAGTGTAACTAGTGTTGGATTTCCCAGTGAGCTTAATGCGATTACTCGAACCGGTTCCCTACTTAAAATTATCGTGACAAGTGTCCCCTTTCCATTGGTGTTTGTATTGCGCTTTTTTTTTTATTATAATAATCGCTTTCTTAATCGAATTGTGCACGTTGATGAAAATTAGGTGCAGTAACATTAAGTTTCCAGGAGCATGAATTGGGGTGAGTGTCCTGTTTACCTTTCTTGAAAAGGGCCTACCCCTGTACCTGCACACGTTTGTTTTTTTTAGCTTTTCGAATGGCCAACTTAATCTTGAAAGGGTTATTCTTAGTAACTGGTAATAGCATCTCGTTTATCGAAAATTTCTCAAAATTTTGTATTCAGAGATGATATAGCTTAGCCTTTTTGTTAGCTTTTTGTTTTGTAATAAATCAGTCAAACGCATTATTTACCGCGTATTATTTTATAAGTTGCCAATACCCGCTATGAAATTGTAACCTAAATTTTTGAAAAGAGGTCTTCATTCTCGTTATTTTGAACCCCATTAACACTATGTGCAAATGATAAATAAAAAATTAATCAAATTATGACTTATAAGGTAAGAATACCCCCCCTCCATAGCTAATACGACAAAATTATAACCAGAAAACACCCCCTGGGTTAAGTTATATTGGTATTTTAAGGTTATTTTAGTTCCCTATCATTTCCTAGTCATTTTTGCATGAAAAACCCAAAATGGTTTTTTGTGCAAAATTGGCTGGCTGGAGTCTTATTGACAACTTATAGAATTTTACCATTTAGCGTAGCCAGACGTGTTCAAGCCTACTAATAACTTCTTTATTTATACGTAACCTAACCTAATGCAGACTTTCTTTTCAGATGGTTCGCCATGATTTTGTGATCCATCCAGAGGTAACCCTCTGTAAATAAAGATTTTTACAGAGGACTGCCATTCTCTAAGGAACATGTTGATCTTCAGTCAAAAGGTGAGTGTTTGTTATTGTTGTAGGCTTAATGTTATGATTTGTTGGTGAACAGTGTATTGTGTATTGTTTTGATTTTGCTTTCTATTATGCCGTTTGCAACTTTTCTTTTCTTGGAGAAAAGCCATTACAAATGCATTTTAATACGTTTCAGGATTTTATAATTCTCTTAGTAGGCTAAATGCCCAGCCATTGCTTTAATCCTAGTATCAGGATGGTATCCAAATCAGGGTGAAAAGTACAAAGCCTAAATCTTAAGATTTGAATGAACTCATGCTTTTATTAGGCCAAAGGTATGTTACTAGTTTTAGGGAGGGGTCCAAGCTGTGGTCCTTCAGGCAAGGACCGGGATGTTACACAAGTTAGGTTAGGCTGGGTAATGTTAGATTATTGTGTATCGCTGTAATTACCATTCAAGGACAAATTTTAACAATAAATGACCCACAATAGATTTGGGTTCTTCTCGTATTTATTGATATCCACTACTAATGACCTATAGAGGTTTTGGTCTTTCTCGTGTTTAGTGATATCCACTACTAATGGCGTATCCTGTGTATCCCGTCACTGGTATTTGTAGTAGTTGCTGAATTATTGTATTCATAATTTATTTTCATAGGTTTTAAATTTCCATAAGTTCCAATGTTTAGTAAATTTTGATAATCAACCATTTAAACTCCAAAACTAGTGATTTCTATGATTTGTTAGAGAAAGAAATTTATTGCAGTTGTCATAATAAAGGGGAAAATAATAGAGAATCATGCGCAATCCCTGTGTACTGTAATACCATGATTTTACCTAGCATTCACCTATCGTTAATGCAACTTTGGGATATTGGAAACTGCACATGTATGCAATGATGGTGTGTGCAGGAGTAGCAAGAGTATGTTGTAGGCTATAGCTGGGGAAAGCACAGTTTGGGTGGTGTGAGGCAATAGTAATTTTGGTGTTCATATGTTATTTTTAAAGTACTGTAGATGCGTCAGATTATGATATAATGTTATGGCGAAAGCAGAGCTGTGGAAATTAGTTAGGAATAGAGAAGTAGGATGAAAGAGGAAATCATATTTGTTTCTAGGAAAATAATAACAAGATGGTTAATTAGAGGTAGGCAAGTGAGTAAGGGATGTCCCTACTCACCTACTGTAAGCTAGAACTTTTTCTTCAGCACTGTCAAGTGGAGGGGTGTTACTGCACTTTAGCTGAATGTTTACTTGTAACTTCCCTTCATTTTCTGTGGTTTTCGTGACATCATGGGTGTGAACAAAAAGTGTGACCAGTGGAGATGTGAAGAAGGTGAATTTGTTTGTAGCTGCTTAATGTACTTGTTGGTGGAGTCCACCATTTTTTTTTTCATTCTGTGGGGATAGGTCCTATATCCTGTGTTTGCCCAGTGAGTAGTGTGCTGGATGGTCTTCTGAGCTGTGAAGGAGGTTTGGGAAGAAAATGACCAAGGCCAAGGAGCGTCCATAGTTGTCGTATGGCAGAATGTATACTCTACCATTGACACCACTGAATCTTTTTGGTTTCTTCCCACCCCTATTGCTACCCTTTCTGCCTGTTGTGCTTGTTCTTTTCTGGACTCAGTCTGAGAGGGTTTGGTGATCAGGACAAGTTTTTCGACAGTGATGACCCAGGTCAAGGTCAGGTAAGGCTGGTGAGTGTGGTTTGTCTCCACCTGTGCTTGCTTTTTCACCTGCTGTTGGTATATGAATTGTTGGAATACCTGCAGAAGATTTTGCTGTCTCTTGATACTTTAGGAGACCCACTTTCACTGGTTTTTTTGCCATTGACCCCTGACTAAGGTGTCCACTGCTCCCACTGATAAGGATCTTGTAGTGGTAGCCTTGCCTTTGGGAGATATTCCTGTGGTATCCAGTATAAGCTGTGCTCCAACAGAGAGTAAAACCTGTGCACATGAAAAGGTGTAGAAATGCAAGCATATACCTCCTCCTCCTCCTCCTCAAGTATGCCTGCTGTAGCATAATAAATATGGGTTGACTTGGGGTTTTCTGACACAGTTTTGATACAGAAGATTCGTTGGCTTAGATGCTTGCATGGCAATGCAAGTACCCAGTGGCATCCCGTTCGTTCTCAGACCCAAAGTACTGCTCCAGGACTCATTTTTAGTTTTCTGTAAAAGAAAACTGTTGTGTTGGCTTTGTCTGTTCGTCTGCACTTTATTCTGGCTGCACTATTTCTGTCCGCCCTCAGATCTTAAAAGCTACTGAGGCTAGAAGGCTGCAAATTGGTATGTTGATCATCCACCCTCCAGTCATCAAACATACCAAATTGTAACCCTCTGGCCTCAGCATTTTTTATTTTATTTAAGGAACAAGTTAGCCATAAGTGTGCTAATGGCAACGATATAGGATAGGCCACCACCAGGCCGTAGTTAAAGTTTCATGGGCCGCGGCTCATACAGCATTATGCTGTAGCGTCTGTACAGAAAACTCGATTGTACCGAAGAAACTCAGGCGCATTTTTACTTGTTAGTTCATGCTTCAGCATAACTAGCAGGGATACAATGTGGGGCGGGTTCAAATGTGACACGTTACTGTTACATAATACTGCTGGGTGTCTTTGTGAGCCGTGTGACTGTGCAAGTCCTCGGGATATTTCAGGTTGATCTAGAACAGGAGGTGTGCATTTATGATAGTATGCAGTCATCCATGGTCTCTTCTAGTTTGGCTTTGAGTGATAATTGGGAGTTTTATAATGTGGAGTGTGCTTGCTCTGTTTACAAGTCAGCCTCGGCTCAGTATTTGCTGATCATTGTCATCAGGTGCAGTAGTTTATGTTCATGATCCCACGAGCATTCCCCAGATGCACTCTTGTAGCAGCGCTCATTCAGGATAGTATCCAACCTCTTTAACTTCTTCAGGCTGAGCTGCAATGGCATTTTTGAGCACAATGATTTCTGGGAAACATGTCAATTGCTGTTGTCGAACCTGCGTCTCGTTGACAGAAGACACTCTTAGGTGCACTCTGGAGATGCACTCACTGCTCTGACTGCTGTATCAGGGGAATGGACTGATCTCCAGATCAGAAGGTTCTCTGTTGTCAAGCAGATCGAGTGAGGTAATTCACCTGCCTTTGAGGTGCCAGAGAATGCAGTTAGTTTGCTCCCTTCTAGGTTGATTTTAGAAATAAATTAGAATAATTTCAAGGAAAACACTATAAATAAATGTCAAAATTTTGCAGAAGACCTGCTATACTCCCTCAAATACAGACAGGTACAATAAGTAGCACTAAAGAGCCTTACATAAAATCTGTGTAACTCTCACGAAGTAGATTTGCAGATATATCCATAATTCTATGCGTTGCAGGATATGTTTGCTTACTTTTAGCATGTTTGTTATACTGATGATTTTGTTAATATAAATAAAAAAATAGCAAAAACATCAGTTCTCTTTGGAAATCACGTAAAAACATGTTTTGAAAGTGGTTTAATAAACTAAACCTTTTAAAGACAAATGATTCAAGCAGAAAATTGTAGCAGATACATCCCAATCACTTGCAATATGGTATTTGTTAAAATATATTGCTCATACATAGAACGTACTGTGATATTCGGTATTACCTACCAAGACCCCCTCCCCTAAAATGTTTTTCTCGTATTTTATGCAACCGCATTTTCTGATAAAATGTAACAGGAAACGAAAAACAATCACCTGACTTTAGTAGTAGCAAAGTCTCTCACTCCCTTGCTATTTCGCTGTTGCCAAAAATGTATAATATGGACGAGAATGTCATGGTTGGTCCCGATTGTGTTTATATTCAAGTACATGTCACAGACTCACTAAAATATAAAGAGCAAGAGATGCATACCATGAAAATATTAGAAAAGGATTTGTTTCGTATAAAATAGTTGTTCTTTTTATCCAGAATCTGGATTGTTCTTTGTAAGTGAAGTTCCTAGACAAAATTTGCAGTTTACACACTTAACGGAACTGCAGCGAAACAAAAACTGATTTGAAATTAACAACAATTACATAATTGACTTGAAATTACATAATCACTGTCTGATTATGTAATTTTAATCGCCAGTTCTGTTCAGTAACTGATGAGAAGTCTACATTGCGAGCATCTCAAAGAGATGGCGCTCGCGAGCAAGGTTTAACTATGTGATAGTGTACTGCCAGATGTAAGAAAGAGCGCTGGGGTGTTCATGAGCAAGAGGTGTAGTGTCAATTCCTTAATATATATATATATATATATATATATATATATATATATATATATATATATATATACACATATCTGTCATAGTATATCCTACTTTAGTAAAATCAGGAAATATTTATTGGAAGAAAACAAAATTCTAGGTCTTTTGACATAAGCAATAAGATCAAGCTAACACTATTAATGGTGCTGTCTTTTCAACTTGGTAGATAACAATAACATGATTGTTATCAGTTGTTGATCAGTTTCAAAAGTTAATGGCCAAAATCAGTTTCACTTTTTACCCTATAGTCAATTGTTCATTTTACGAAGCAGTGTTCAAAAGCGATGTGCCATAGGTGATAATTTAAAAACGATTTTATGTGTATTCCTGTAGTGGTGCGTGATGAGTTCATGCAGTACACTGTTTTTCACTGTACATTTAGGCTATTGTTTAAAATGTTATGGCTTATGCCTATTTTAAATTTTTTCTTTTTAATCGAGATACATTAAAACATCTAAGTTACTGGAGAATAATTCACCATCAGTTTAAGTATTCCTTTGATGTTGTTATTGTTATCCACATTCTTTCGGGGTCCCGTCATCAAAGAGAACGTTGGAGTAAGTTGTGTTGTTACCGTGGTTAATTTTAAGGGGGGACCTAGTTACTTTCTCTGCAGTAACCTCAAGTTTTCATAGGCATTGTATTTGCTTCTTCCATGATTGTGTGAAGTTTTTAATGTATGTTAATAGATCTGATTTTTAAAGAACACTGGAAACGAAGCATGAAAGGTATTTTCTGAATATTTTAATCACGCGATCTTCTTTAGGCCTAGTCGGTTTGGACTACGATCTCTGGATTCATTGCCGTTTTGATACACGCTCTTTCGACATACATGCAGTATAATTTAGATACAGAAGCAGTGTCGATCCGTCAAATCTAATATCTACACATACTTTGGTACCCTATTTTCGTGATGTGCACATAAATCTGGGCTTGTTTTCCGTTGACACCATTCTTTGGCTGTAAAATGCCCAGCAAACAAAGTGAACCATTCAAACATAAATATTTAAATGTTATTCTAGAATAACATTTAAAACAGGTGTTATTCTAACCCGAGGTGCAACAATTTAATAATGGGCTCTATGTTTGGTATATTTTGCAGCTTCTTAGGTTGTATCTTAGGTAGATCCCCATAGGGGGATAAAGCCGTCAGTGCACCTCATGCGGTGCACTGTAGGCATTACTTAAGGTTCTTTGCAGCGTCCCCTCGGCCCCTAACTGCATCCCCTTTCATTCCTTTTACTGTACCTCCGTTCATATTCTTTCTTCCATCTTACTTGACACCCTCTTATAGTGCAACTTCGAGGTTTTCCTCCTGTTACACCTTTCAAAACTTTTTACTCTCAATTTCCGTTTCAGCGCAGAATGACCTCATAGGTCCCAGCGCTTTGCCTTTGGCCTAAATCGTGTATTCTATTCTATTGAAGCTTCTGTGGAAGTTTTGATGTGATAATGAAGTGTTGGGAATTGTGCCATCTACCAAGGTTTTTCTTTGCAGCCTTCTGAAGTTATTTATTAATCGGGAAAACGAGCCCGGAAGGAGTTACGGTGAAGTGGCCTAATTCCGGTGTTATCAAAGTAGAAATGGTTGACCATTCAATGCTCTGTCATTTTGGTCACTGCCACGCAGCCTTTGTCATGAATTTTGCAATGGCTTACTTTCCTCTTCTAAGCAACGATTTTGTTGAACTGTTACGCAAGAGCCTTGTAGCTAGGCTGGGATAGGATGCAGTAGATGGCATATTCTTCAAGGTTGATAAAGCCTTTAAGTTAATTATATCTTAGTTTAACCAGACCACTGAGCTGGTTAACAGCTCTCCCAGGGCTGGCCCGAAGGATTAGATTTATTTTACGTTGCTAAGAACCAACTGGTTACCTAGCAACGGGATCTACAGCTTATTGTGGAATCCGAACCACATTATAACGAGAAATGAATTTCTATCACCAGAAATAAATTCCTCTAATTCTTCATTGGCCGCTCGGAGAGTCGAACGCTGGGCCAACGGCGTGCTAGCCGAAAGCTCTACCCACCCTTCCAATGAAGAACCACTAAAACATTTAAAGGCAAATTCCTCGTAGGGGGGTAATAGGCATTACCTAAGGGTCTTTGCAGAGCCCTTCGGCCCCTAGCTGCAACCCCAATCGTTCCTTTTACTGTACCTCCGTTCATTTCTCTTGCTTCCATCCGACTTTCCACCCTCTCTAACAGTTGTTACAAAGGGCAACTGCGAGCTTTTCCTCCTGTTACATCTTTCAAACGTTCTTACTACCAATTTCCCTTTCGGCACTGAATGACCTCGTAGGTCTCAGATCTTAGCCTTTGGCCTAAATTGTGTGTTCTGTTTTATTAAAGGCAAATACAATTATAAATATTGACCATTAAAGTGATACCAAGAGAAAGTCTGTTCTACTCAGAGAGAGAGAGAGAGAGAGAGAGAGAGAGAGAGAGAGAGAGAGAGAGAGAGAGAGAGAGAGAGATTTCGGTAAAGGAGCACAGAAGATAAAAAGATTGGCACGGATCCAGCTGCAATTATGTGTTACATGGCATTAGCAGATGCAGGCTAATGTCACGTGTCAGACTGTGTCAGGCTGTTATCATTTGATGGTGAGATACGGTGCTCTTTTGATAGACATTAATCTTTTCTTCTTGTAATTTTTTTTATTTTTGAAGAACAAACTTACCTTTTATATATAGCATAATCTGTGCACTTCTGTTTTTATTCAGTGTAATTTCTCTTAATGCTTTATAGCTTAATTTCTTCTTAGTTTATTCTGATTACATATCTACTTCTAGTTTGATGTGATCTATGCATTTCTATTAAGTTGTAATGATTTTCCAGTTGTGGTTCATCTGAAATTACAAATGATGCTGTTCTGTGCCAGTGATGGACAGGACTCTCATCCACGTCAGTGTTGTTATAGGCTCTAGACTTTCCAGGATGAACTCCTTTATATTTCTTCAATGTTTTGCTGCTGTTTTGCGAAGTCTGTTGTTTATTGTATCTGCATTGGACGGAATTTCTTGCACATGTTATAATTTTTCAACATTGTCACTGTCGAAGTGTCAGTTGGAACTCCAACTTCCTTTTGGGATTTTTTCAAATGCTTGGGTAAATGTTAGTCATTTTTTACCTTTAATAGTGTTTGATGGAACTCTGAGGTCTGCCGGGTTTTAAGGTAGTGTCAGATCACCATCTTTGATGGATTTTGTGCAGTACCCTTTTGAAAGAATAGGGTTTAAGAGGAATTAAATAGTCATATTACAATTAAGGGCAATTGTGTTATAAATTTAGTTACATTCCATTTTCCTGGCGCGTCATTCCTAAAGGTTTTATTGCATTCCATATGTTCTACATTTGAATATCTCCGGATAGTAGATATATATATATATATATATATATATATATATATATATATATATATATATATATATATATATATATATATATATATATATATATATATATATATATATATATATCTACATGTATGTATGTGTGTGTATAAATATATGTATATGTACTGTATATATATACGTACATGCATACAAACATATAGCCTACTGTATATACTGTATATACATATATATATATAGGCTATATATATATATATATATATATATATATATATATATATATATATATATATATATATATATATATATGTTTGCATGTATATATATGTATATATATATATATATATATATATATATATATATATATATATATATATATATATATATAATATATAAAGAATCTTTCTTTCTTGGACTGCTAATCTTTCCTGGGGGCGAAATCTCATGAGTGGCCTCAAAAGCAAACTGAAATTTCGAAATACCAGACTTCATTTATAGATGGGGGAGAGTCGTAATACTTTCAACTGTAGGATTCGTAAATGGGTCCACCTTTGTTTAATACAAGTGATTCGGTGCCCTCTCCGTTCATCAGCGTAAATGGTTAAGTGTTCGTTGGGTTACATAACATCTTTTGTCCTAAATAATCGCAAAACTAATTTGAGGTAATGAGTTCAGATTTAAATATTATTTTTGGAAAATATTTCATAGGCATTAACAGTTAACTGTATATAATTTTCTTTTAGCTAAAACATTCTCTCTCTCTCTCTCTCTCTCTCTCTCTCTCTCTCTCTCTCTCTCTCTCTCTCTCTCTCTCTCTCTCTCTCTCAGTCATTAATTCATTGCCGCTACTGAACGAACATGTGCAGAAATAGAATTCTTGATAATCGTTCAGTTGTGCCTTTCGCAAATCTAAAATTTCGGTCAAGATATGCGGTCATCAAAAAAAAAAAAAAAAAACTGCCTCAAAGAGATATACATCATCGCATTCACGACCAGAAATACTGCACAATAGGTATTTTGATGTGTGTATAACTCCAAACCTTGACCCAGCAGATAAATTGGAAGAGAGCGCCGCAGAGTGCGCAGACCCCACCCTCCCAGTGCCTGTCACGCCCATCGATCGACGCTGGTCAGGAATCAATTTCTGATTATCTTGAAGTATCCCAAGACGGAAGCCGTGATAGTAATCTGCAGGTTACGTTGTCTTTAAACGATCATTAGTCGTTCAATTGATATTATGTTTCCTTTTTTCATTCGGTCTGTTGTTGCAAATTGCAATTGATAAATCACATGCGTGCAATAACTGCACACATGTTTTGTTCTTATTGGGATATATCGCGATTTACGTACACACATACATACATTATATATATGTATGTATATATATGTATATATATATATATATATATATATATATATATATATATATATATATATATATATATATATATATATATATATATATATATATTACATGAGATGATGGGTTGGTATCGATTATGAGTACAAAATCTGAATTCCCAAGGCATTTGTACCGCAGAATCGATTTCACCTTGTACCTCTCTTGATGGCTCAGGCAGTGGTTCGAATCTTGCAGATGTTGAAACGGTTATCACTTATAATTCCCTTTCGGTGCAAGTTATTCCCAAGGTATCGTGTCGTGAATGGGATATTAAACGATATTTGTGGCTTGATATTCGCGAATCTTAAAAAGTCTTGCGTGTAAAAGTGACAAAAAAATTATATATATATATATATATATATATATATATATATATATATATATATATATATATATATATATATATATGCAGACTAAAAACATCTTTTGGAATTTGAAAAAATAGTATCGTATTCCGTATTTTTTTTTTTTATATAGCTTGTTTCTTCTTGAGAAACTATCGTCATTCTGCTTGAGGGTGGTGCAGGTGCCTGTGCTTTCAAATCACTTTCTTTGGCTCCGCGTTTTCTGCCAATTCATCCTTAGGGGATTTCATACTCCGTAGAGTTTTTTCCCTAAAGACCATTAAAGAATTCAGCCAAATATTATGTTCGAAAATCTGGGAGAATTAAGGAAAAAATAGCTGACATGACTCTTGGAACGTCACTAGTTTTCAGACATCAAACGTCAGAATTCTGCCTCAACTTCCAATGTCCCTACTTCCAATGGTCCCTTCTTCGAGATACTGGATACTACTTCTTTCAAGAAGCAGTATTCAGTATCTCGAAGAAGGGACCATTGAAAGTAGGGACATTGGAAGTTCAGGTAGAATCCTGACGTTTGATGTTCGAAAATTAGTGACGTGGGGTCTTGCAGTGCAGTTCGGACAAACAAGTATCTCACCTGTGCGCTTTGTTGGTTGTGAGTCGAGGGTGTGAATGTACAGTAACTGGGCTCTCTTTTTCCTTCCCTTCCTCCTTCTAGAGAAAGGATACAGCTAAGACTGTCCCCCCTTATCAACAATGGGGGATGTTTTGTGTTAAGTTATTTGTTTTTCTTTTGCTGTTATCAAGGCTGTTAACTTGGTCTTGAATAAGCCTCATTAACCTTGGTTATTAATCAGTGCCTTTGATTCTTTTTTTTTTTCATCTTCCCAGCCTGTCCTTATGGTAGGTGACAGAACTATTCCCAATTCTTTTCTCATTTTGGAGGTGTCCTTCAGTAGTATATTTCATTTACTATTCTTTTACTCCACTTCATCACTGATTTTGCTGGTACCCCGTTTTTGCTATTATACCTGGTAATTGTTGATTGGGCTTTTGAGTATTTCGACGATTAATTGCATAACAGAAACTACTGTGCACTGGTTGGAACTACTATACTTCTTAAGGAACAGTAAGAATACCCCAAGAAAGTAGATTGGGTCCAATCCTGGTTTGTTTCATACGTAATACGACTTAGTTATCAAATGTACTACAGACGCATTTGGTAATGTTCAACCTAGCTTGGGATGGAACATAATTTTACTTCTCCATAAACAACACCAGCAATACAAATAAGCTGAATAATGTTATTACCAGTGTTAAGGAAAGGATGACATATAAGCAGCTAAAACTAAATGAAAATAAAACTGAATTTATGTTGGTGGAAGGAAAATAAGTTACGGAGCCTCGTTGACAATCAGTTGAATATAAACTGTATTCTAGTCACTGTAATCTAGTCAAGATTACCGATAAAGTCTGTGACTTGGGTGTGCTAATGTTCTGTAATTTGTCTCTCAGTGCTCAAGTCGGTTTTCAAAATTACTGCATATCATTTTAGAAATACTGTCTACGTTAAAATATATCTTGATATGTGATGTTTCAAGATGCTAAAGATTGCGTTGTTATTAGAGAAGAGTGATGGAACTCCATAAATCATAATCTACGTAAGATACAACCTAGGACGCTGCAAAATTTACTGTAACTGACGTTTGCTGCTAGACAGTATTTGTCTCTCACTGTTCAAACCATTTTACAAATATTGCCGTTGTCAAAAAGTGCCGTTTTTTTTTTTTTGTTCTCTGAAGAAACGTGTTAATGATTAATGTCATTAAAAGAGTGGAGTACTGCAACTCTTTCATAATATTTCTAAGATAAAACTTAGTTTGCTGCATAGTATACTAAATAGAGCGTTAATATTAATGAAAGGTGTTGTACCTTGGGATAGGATTACCCTGTATTGTTTGAGTTGCTTTAGCTTTCTATCAAAGCTAGAATACAGGTTTTAAAATATGACTCCTCAAGCTTATAATACTGAAGGTCCAGGCATTTCAAAGCTTTTTGCGTGTAATAAAGCCAACGAATGTGCCAACAGAAGACTAGCTCAGATAGTGTCAAGTTATGGGAGTCAAAATGCACTCCAGCTGTCGATTGTTGATATGCAGCCACAATATTGCAAAGTAAGTTCCTGCTTGACATTGTGAAGATTGAAAATATGAAATTTTTCAAGAATAATTGAAGGAATATTATTTTATCGGTGTTATCACAGTGTGGATCAGCCACGGAGTACTCCATTACTCCATAGTATTCCTCAAACGTCTCTTCAGACATGTATTTGTGGGCCCCAAAAAGCGCCTTGTGTGGAGTGAGGCCAGATAATAAGCCTAATACATCTGCGACGTTGTCCTTAAAGTTGAAAGGTACATCTTGGGAGTTAAGTTGAGTATACCTTAGTTTAACCAGACCACTGAGTTGATTAACAACTCTCCTAGGGCTGGTCCGAGGGATTAGATTGATTTTACGTGGCTAAGAACCAATTGGTTACCTAGGAACGGGACCTACAGCTTATTGTGGAAACCGAACCACATTATGACGAGAAATGAATTTCTATCACCAGAAGTAAATTTCTCTAATTCTTCATTGGCCGGTCGGAGAATCGAACGCAGGGCCATCCGAGAACGATACCAACCAGTCCAATGAGGAACTGCACATCTTGGGAGTACATTGCTTGTGGCCACATGACGAGATTCCGGAAAAATGTCTAAATTTTGTAGCAGGCTTACTAACAGTACAAGAGAATTCAGCCACTCAAATTCAGAAGCATTTTGAGCTGGCAGTGAAGCAGTAATAAGAGCTGGATTAATGACGAGTGTTAAAGTTGGACGTGATCTATAGATGCATCTTTTCTGAACAGTTCAGTTAAATTTAGCTGAGATCATCTGCCACTTTATTGGTTTCTTTTGTCTAGGGAGACTCTCCTTTCACTGCTTGAGAGTCGAATTAAAACAAAGACCTTTTGTCATACTAGTGGACGTTTTGACTCTCGTCACGTACTCATTTTACTCTCTGTAAGATTTAATTTTCTGCCAGTGCTAATACAGCATCATTGCTTCCATGAACTGAATGCCAGTTTCTCGCTAATACTTACCTAGCCACATGGCTCACGTCTAGATTTTAATCACTCAGAATCTGAGAAGGAAGTTACAAACGCAGCCGATCTAATCAGTTCCTCGTGCCTTTCACCTTTGAAACGTGAAACTGCTTTTTTTTTTTTTTTTGTCTCCGTCTGTGTTACACACACTTCGAAAAACTTATGCAGTTGTTAATGTGCAAGGTATTTACATAAGGGATGAAAGCGCCAAGCTCATGCCTTTGCCTCTTTTCTGTCCCAAACAGGAAGAGTAATCCTCGTTTCATAATTATATTGTAATTTCTTCTTTTCTTGAGGTAGGAAGTATGTACGAACCTGGAGGCTGTCCTCATCATTAGGCTTGGTACAAGTACAGTATCTGTTCTGGGATTCTTCACCTTCCGTTATTGTTATTAGTAACAGAAGAAGTGCTAAAGTTATGTAAAAATTCGAAGTAAGAAGTAACGCCTACCTGCATGTTTCAGAAGACAGTGGAAACTTCCGAAAAAAAAACATGAATATTTTTATATGATATTATTGGCACACTCGCAAAATAAAGCTAGGACTAATCTCCATGCCATACTTCCCAGGATTTCGTTTCGACGAAACGTCTTGTTGCATTTTTATGCAGGGCAGTTGTCATCATGTAATGATTAACTGGCTATTAAAAAAAATTATAATTGTTTCGAAGCTGACAGTGAAGCTAATGTTCTCAAAAGTCGTGCAGAGAAAGAGACACAATTAAAAGGACTAATACCTGTCACTCTCTTGAGATCGTCGTGATACCGTTTCCCAATTTACAAGAATAAAAAAATCTTTTCCGTGTAAAAGTGGCGCTAATTATATACGACGAGATTTGTCACCCACGGAACTCCCCTACTTGGATAACACCGTACCCGGAAGAAGAAGAAGACTTAAAAGAGGGCTCATTTATCACATGATTGGAAAAGGCTGTCATTGAAAGCGATCAGGTTATTTTATTGTATATTGCTGCATGCAGCGAGATTAACACGACGTGGTAAGTTGGCGGTGATGATGCAAGCCCCTAGGCGCGCTAAATCACAGTGTTAACAAATGTGGCTCGAGCTTTCCAAGCCGTGAAAGTTGGAGGAAAGAACCGAGTAAAATATCACCATGATTTTTATTTTAAAAAATCCGGAGACTGGTTGCGAGGTTATGGAAATGAAAATCACCCCCTCCGTCGCGCTCGGAATGTGCACCTCCATTGCTGTCATGCTTCGGACTGTTGTTACGTAAGGGAAAATGTCACGACGTTGCGGGCGCGCCTCGTTTCGTCTGGGCCAGACGTGGAAAGTTTTACTCAAAATATTTCCGACTCCTGTGTTGGAAATGAAACTCCCATGAAATTATGATTGTCACAATTAGGTTTGGATGAATTTTTACCGTGTTTTGATGTCCGGATTTCTACACGGACTTCGCTTCTTAATAGCAGGCAGATGTAAAGGTAATTCATTGAATTACAGTCCGCGGGCAAGACTTCCGGTTACTTGAGCAAATTGTGACAATGGAGGCGCAGTCATATCGTTATCATCAGTATTACCACAAATTGCAAATTTTTTTTAGGCCTTCATAATTATTATATTACGTCTTTCGTCACGTGCGCATGAACGCTGCGTTTCAGGCTCGGTTGTTTTGTATTTGGCTTTCTTCTTGCCATACTAGTTACTTCGTTTTATCCAGATTTTTCATTTCTTTTCCATTCCCCGTAAGTCCACACGCCGACTTGAATACAGCGAAGGGCTAGAAACTCGAAGGCTGGACCCTCCGAGTTAGAGGAAGCTGGCATCAACTACGTCATCAAAGCTTCATGTAGTTCGACCATGTGCTTCGTTCATAATCTGACTTTGAATGAATCTTTTGTCACTGTCAAAGAACCTTGTGTTCGAACACGGTCTTTGAGACAATCAGAATTTTTTTTTTTATGAGGAAACACTAATATTCACTCTTGCATCGCCTTGGTTTGTGAGAACACATGCCTATGGTTGTAGGCTTAGCAAAGGCCTTACATACCCTCCTATCCCCCTTCTTTGCTGAAAGTTTAATGTATTCGCGTAATCACGTTTGGAAACTTTACGCCCAATATTTGTTTATTCATGGACCCTTTTGAGTTCACAAACCAACAGGTATTATAAATTACTTAATTAGGGAAGTTAGATTTCAACAAAGTGCGCGGCTTCATTGGAATACCGGTTGTGTATTAATTTATTCTTGTATAAAAACACAACTAGCACCTCTCCAGTGCCAGGTCCCCGTTTAAAGTCCCGAGCGAGTCCTGGCACCATAGGCATTCTTTTAATTACCATCGTGCCTTTGGACCCAAGAGATGAATTAGGTATAGTAGTGGCTGACCCTGAATCGCTCCCTGGATGAAGAAGCTCGCGAAGTTGCCAGCCTCATCCCTGAAAACTTGCTGAGACCCAGAAGCTTAACATTTGGAGCCACCCCTAACCCCCTCCTCTTGTAAGGGGAAGAACGGTGGTAGGCCTATGTGCGCGCGTGTGCACACACACGGTGGAGGTGGGGTGGAGGTTTGTACAAGATGAAATTAATTCTTGTTTCTCCAGATGGCCAGGTGCATTGACTATAGTCACGTATCTTCAACCTGACAAGACAAAGGTTCGAATTCTGTCAAGAGTAGGTGCACACATCATATTTATAATTATTTTTGATTTTACGTTATTCCCTTGGTACGTATATAGCATATGAGATATAAATAGGTTATTTGTGGCCTAATATTTGAAAAGTTTGAAAAAAAATTCTTGTATTTACACATACAAGCACACTCAGACACACACATATATATATACATATGTGAAACGTAATGATTAATATTGCCAAGATTAGTAGGACATTTTATTACTATAAAAATAATTTTAAATACAATATTAATTGCATTACCAAAAGTTAATAAGATGGATCAAACAACTGCAAAAATTAAAAATACAAATGTAACGTAAGATTAAAATGTTACGTAAACATAAAAGAATAAATACGAACAAATATATTCAAAACAAAAACTAACAAATTAGAGTAAAAATGCCAGTCAACCTGTTGAGTACCTTCGGAAAAACAAGTGTACAATTGTTAATTGTACGCCAGACAAGTTATTCAGCTGCTGTTCCATCTTTAAGAACAAAGACTCTGAAATTAGGGGGTCAAGTCTGTTTTAAATAAAAAAAGACAGCACGTTACATTAAAATCCTGGTCAGTTAAAGGATAGTTTTGTGTTAATCTTGGCTCTCTTATGGCTGAAAATGGCCGTTTAGAAATTGGAAGTCACGTTTGAACAGAGAGAGACCTCCATTTTTCCAAAACTGTATTTGAGCCGAAGGCAACTTGCTCTTAAGCCCTCTCCACACTAGCGGGCACTGCCCGACGGGCAAACACTGTTCCCATAACCCGTTCCACTATAATGACTGACAGAATGTGGAGCCAGAACGATGTGATTGTCTGGTAACAATGCTTCAGCGGCTCTGAATAATCCTGATGGGTCTGGCGCTTGGTCTTCAAGACCTAAATTTCATAATCAATCAATCAATCAACACTGCTTCAGAAGCGAGAGAGAAAATATAAATAGCTGGAAGTGTCCGACGGGCATGCCCATTAATGTGGACAGGCCATTACGCATCGTAGTCCATACTCTTCTTCTTTCGACCTTATTAATCCCACTGTATAGCAGGGTCGGCTGCTCGAGTCGGCTTTCTCCATCTATTTCTATCCTTGCTTCTGCTTCCCCCAGTCCCACCTCACCCATAACCCTCCTCACCACATCCATCCATCTGTTCCACTAACGCCCCACACTCCTCCCTCCTCCTCCTCCTCCTCCTCCTCCTCCTCCTCCTCCCCCCATCACTGGCATGTTCTTAGCTCTCTTGATTGGTTCCACTTCCTCTTTTCTTATTACATGGCCATGGTATCGCAGTCCATATTGCGAGCTGGTAAATAGATCAACGACGTTTGAATTAAGGTGAACAGGAAGAGTAGATCTCTTCCTCAGCAGTGATCTCACAGGAAACGGATTTTTAAAAACAAATTGAAACTTTATCAGAGGAAAACTTCCTTTAGTCATTTCTTGTAATTTTTTTTTTTTGGAACCATTTAGATACCGTGCCGGAGGTAAGGTGGTTTAATGCATATACGTCTTGATTGGCACTGATATACACCGGCCCGGAATGGAATTTCTCGTTTTAAAATTTCTCGGAATTTCATGAAAGACAAAAATGAAGTAGGGATGTTAGTGAAATAATTTGGGAGGAAAGCCATGTCTTGATGGAAAAGTTTAAAAGGTGAACAGACATTATAAGTTAAATTTTTCACAATATATGCTGCATTAAATACATTTATATAACTTTAGTGAAAAACGGGATTGGTATTAAAGAATATAATAGTATATATATTTATTATATATATAATTATATAAACAGTAAATGAATAATTTTTTGAAAACCTTACGTCAGTGACTTCTGTGAGCTGTTTCAACATTTTCCCAAATATATTATTTAGCAAGTACTCTTTTTAGGCAAATCATCTATTGCATTAAAACAAAAATAGTAGTTATATGAAGCTGAAACCGTCAACGTTTTTCGTTAATTTCTTAGAAGTTAACACAATGTAATCGTTATCCAGAATGCTAGATAAACATAGATGACAACAATAGTAAGTTTTTTAATTTCAGAGATGTAGTGTTACATAATTTAAGAAACCTTGATTCGATTGAATTTTATGACAGGAAACTAGGTTCTGAAGACAAATTTAGTGGATCAGCAGTTAAGTTAAACCCTTTTTTCCTCAGCAGGTTATTTCCTCCCAAATCCCGCAAAACTAACGTCTCTCATTCCAGCGTAAAAAAAAAAGAAAAAAAAAATAAGGTCAGAAGACGACCTCATGTCAACCGCCGGAGACGAAGTCCCACCCATTTACCAAGATTCAAGTCCGAGTTGCGTTCAGCACAAAGGAAAATCCTTGAGTGAATGGGGAAGGAGCGGCCAGGAGGAAGAGAAAAGAAACTTGTGATCAGAAATTCATGACGTAGGTGTGGTCTCTTGGATCGAGCTCGGGCCCTTTTTTGGGGAAAGGAGAGTGATTGAGCTCTTCCGCGCACAGATTGTTTCCGGCGTTGGCTCAGTCTGAGAAGCGCTGTTCCAAGTTGTATTGATGACATTTCCTGCATTCATTTCTTTCATATGAGAAGTATCAGTGGATTGGGAGAGTGACTGCCAATTACTTGGGTTGCTAATGCTCTGTGTCCCAGGGCAGAGGAGAGCCTAGTAGAGGGTTGGGAATTATTTGAGGGAGAAAATTCTCCTAAATGGCTAATGAACCCCTTTATTAAAGTCGATATCGACACAACTTCGTTTATGTCTGTTTCCTCAGGAATCCTGACGGAATTGTGGTCAGAGGTACAAATTGTACACTGCTGTCATAAGAAATGCCAGAGGTTTGGGGTAAAATGATGCATGTACATGTACCTCAAGGGAGAGGTGCGCCCAGGATAGGGTTGTGGATTCCTTGGGGGAGAACCTCGCCCCCCTCCCCCCTTGTGGCATTTTCCTGAATCCAACGGCAAACGTGCTTCTCCCTTGTGGGATCTTGGGGAAAAAATAGCATTCTGCTGCGCGGTGTGGCACGAAAGTACCAAATATCCACGGGCATGGGGTTTACACCTCAATTTCCTGAGGTGATATTGTTAAGAAAATTAAAGAAGTATAAAATACTAGGTCGTACAGTTCCGAACGTGCATAAAAGTAATGCAGACTGAAAGGGATGGGTGACAGTTGCTTGTCTCAGAAAGAGGTGTGTGGATGTTCTGGCCCTCAGCAAGCCAAAAGTGGAAGAGCAGTGTAAGTAGGAATAAGGATGACAAAGGATAATTGTATACGGCATAGCTGAACGCTGTAGAGTTTTGGATGGTTGAAATAATGCAGGTGTGTTTGTTCAAGAATTGTTTAGGTTAAGGTTGAGTGGTATGAAAATGGCTACCCAGAATTAACATGTAGAATGTAATGTCAAAAAGGAACAATAATAAGTTAGGAGCCATCAGCAAGAAATCGCAGTATAAGAGGGATAGTGGAGGCGTCTAGGAAATCTCTAGAAACAGGAGATTCATTGCTCCACCTTTTATTTTCGAAGATAAGATGCCATTATTACAATCTGCTTTCAGGACTTTTTACACTTCTTGGTAGTTAGAAAGTGAGCATACATTCATGAATATATATAAATTTACATAAAATGTTTCTCCTATATATATACACTGCATTCATAAATGAAAACGTACTATAGGTGCACACGTGTCACAATCAGTAAATATGTACCTAGTAGTTAGTCGACTTGTGGGTTACAAAGA